>NW_028181440.1:55000-602500 GCF_964211825.1 Aythya ferina
GACTGGTAATTTGCTCCCTTTCTTCTGGTCTCTGGTCTTCGATTTTGTCTGACCCATCTAGGAATTTTACTCTGGCAATTCCCACAGCCCTTGGTTACCTTAGTAAGAGTGTCTTGCAGGGGGTTGAGGACCTATCACACACCCACAAATCCTATAGGAATCCCTTCGGTCCTTCACCGGCCAAGTCCCTCACGGGAGATTGGAACCGTGGTTAGAAGACCTCCACAATCGCTTCAGAACTAAGTTCCATCTCAGTCACACTCTTACACACACAGGCAACCGAACCCCACCCAACCGAACGGTATACGCTTTAAATGCTTACGACTCCGTCATCTTCGTTCGGATCTTCACACACACAATTATGGGCAAAATATAGTGCTGCAGCTGGCAAGGGAGCTGAAAAAAAGAATCAGAAACTTTGCTTACCTTTATTCAGGTTTAAGATGCCATTAGTTCCGACCTGACTCAAACAGCAGCCACCAAATGGTGGGGGTGCCTCTCCTAGATCAAACCAGAAATCAGGAACCAAAGCCCTCCCGGACGAGAGCCCACTTGTAATAAATGACTGGGTCCCAAATAGGATTGCAATTGAAATTTACAATTTATTAAATGAATAGAGGTAAGCAAGCAGCGCTGGGTGCGCCAGGAGTCTCTGCTCCACCAAGACACACACAAGTTACATTAGGCGGCTGGTTTTTATGCTGCTAGGCTAATACATATTCATTACTACTTCTACAAAAGGCAGGGTTATTCTAATTAGTTCCCAGAATCCAAACCCTCCCACTGGTGCAGGCGTTATCAGTCTCCGGTGGTCCCTCTGGGGGCCGCTCGTACTGAAGGCTCGTAGTCTTCCTCCCAGGCTTTTCTCTTGTCCATCTCCTTTGTCCATCTTGGCTGGATGGCAGACACTTGCATAGTGTCCCATGCAACAGTTGTAATAGTTAGCAGTTATTCTGAAACCCCTTTGTTCTCTTATCCCCTATTGACCCGAATTGCTGGACCATTCCTTTGCAAGATTCAAGAACTATATATATTAACCACTCTGGTTTTCTCAGACTTTTCATCATATCATGCGGCCCTAGCATTGTTCCATATTGACACGAATCAGATGAACTCATTTCACACTGTTAAGCTGTCTTATCACTGCAAGCATATCTCAATACCACCTTCCTTCCCTCTACAGGATGTAACTGCGCAAAAACAACATTTTTATTCCCACAACCTTGATCCCCTTACCCTGAAATCCTTATTCCCCTTAAACCTAACAACTCTAACCACAACCCTAACCCTTATTATCAACCCCCTAACGCTAATGACACTGACCTTAATCCAAACCCCAAACTGCCCCTAACCCCAGACAACCAACAACGAAACACACACACACAAAGATGGAAACTACAAAAAAGGCAAAACCCACGATACAGGCCCCAAATCACAAATACGCAACCAAAATGCTACAGAAAAGCCCCAGATGCAGGCCCCAAATGCTACTGCTAGGCCTCAAAAGCTCAAGATGCATCCCAAAGCAAAAATGCAGGCCCCAAACGTTACAGAAAAGCCCCCAAACCCAGGCTGCACAAGTCTACAAGCAGGCCCCAAACTGCCAACAGAAGCAGGCACCAACCACACCCAGATGCAGACCCCAACTGCCCACAAGCAGCTCCTACCCCACCACCCCCTCCCAAGAACTGGACTCCACCCAGACACTGGCCCAAGACCCGGACCCGACCCCCGCCAACCTCCCTACCCTCCCCCCGACACAGGTGTACAAGCAGCTCACAACCCGCCCCTTCAGAGACCGGTCCCACTCCCCCCACCCCCCCCAAGACACGGGATGCAGAGGTGTACAACCAACTCCCAACTCCCTCCCCCTCAAAGGGAGGCCCCAAAGACCCCCAAATGGAGGCTCCTAGAGTGAACAAACAGCTCCCAACTTCCCCAGGCACAGGCCCACCCCCCCCCCCCCCCAAACACAGGCCACAGAGGTGTATAAACAGCCCAGACCCCCCTCCAAGACCATGGCCCCTATAGTGTAGAAGCAGCTCCCAACCACCCACAGATGCAGGCCCCAACCCTTCTCAAAAGGGAGGCACCTAGAATGCATGAGCAACTCCCAACCAGCCTAAACATAGGTCCAAAAGTGCACAAGCAGCTCCCAACCCCCCTCAAATACAGACCCCAAAAGTGTACAAGTAGCTCCCCCCCCAGAGACAGGACCCAAAGGTGTACAACCAGTTCCCAACACCCCTGAGACACAGGCCCCAACCGCCCCCCCAGACACAGCGACCCAAATTCTACAAGCAGCTCCCAACCCCTGCCAGGCAGGCCCCCTACCCTATACAAGCAGCTCCCAACCCTCCCCCCCCCACCCGAGGGAGGCCCCCAAGCCCCCCACAAACACAGGCCCCTACAGTGTACAGGCAGCTCCCAGCCACCCCCAGATGCTGGCCCCAAAGTTGTACAAACAGCTCCCAGCCACCCTGCAGAAACAGATTCCTACATTGTACAAGCAGTTCCCGGCCCGCTAGACACAGGCCCTGACCCCCCACACATGCAGGCCCCAAAGGTGTACAAGCAGCTCCCACCCCTCCCCCAGACGCAGGTCCCAAGCCCCCCCCCCCAAACACAGGCCCCTACAACCAGCACCCAACCCCCTACCCCCGATGCCAGGCCCAAAGGTGTAGAAGCAGCTCCAAACCTCCTCCCTCAACCCAGGCTCCAACAGTGTACAAGCACCTCCCAACCAACCCTCCCCTTCCCCCCCCCCCCCCGCCCCCCGACACAGGCTCCAAAGGAATACAAAGAGCTCCCACCCCTCCCCCAGATGCTGGTCTCAACCCCCCCCCCGCCCCCAGGAGCAGGCCCCAAAGGTGTAGAGTCAGCTCCCAACCCCCTCAATGCCGGCCCCAAGGGTCTACAAGCAGCTCCCCCCTTGCCCCCAGATACCGGCCCCCAGACACAGACCCCAAAAGCCTAATCACAGGCCCTGAACTCTAGAGGCAGGCTCCAAAACCCAGGACAAAGCCCCAGTGGTTCGAGACAGGGCCCAAATCCCAGACACAGGCCCCAAACGCTAAACATATGCCAAAAAAAGTATTAGTGCTGGTGCCAAATGTTACAGACAGGCCCAAAAGCCCGAGATGCTCAAGGCTGAGACGTAACTTGGCTTTCTGAATTACTGGAAAGCAGCTTTCATTCTCAGATAATTGTGTGCAGGCTAGATAGGATGGGGCTTCAGGCACCTCTTCACCTGAGGAAACACTGGTAATTTGCTCCCTTTCTTCTGGTCTCTGGTCTTTGATTTTGTCTGACCCATCTAGGAATTTTACTATGGCAATTCCCATAGCCCTTGGTTACCTTAGTAAGAGTGTCTTGCAGGGGGTCGAGGACCTATCACACACCCACAAATCCTATAGGAATCCCTTCGGTCCTTCACCGGCCAAGTCCCTCACGGGAGATTGGAACCGCGGTTAGAAGACCTCCACAATCGCTTCAGAACTAAGTTCCATCTCAGTCACACTCTTACACACACAGGCAACCGAACCCCACCCAACCGAACGGTATACGCTTTAAATGCTTACGACTCCGTCATCTTCGTTCGGATCTTCACACACACAATTATGGGCAAAATATAGTGCAGCAGCTGGCAAGGGAGCTGAAAAAAAGAATCAGAAACTTTGCTTACCTTTATTCAGGTTTAAGATGCCATTAGTTCCGACCTGACTCAAACAGCAGCCACCAAATGGTGGGGGTGCCTCTCCTAGATCAAACCAGAAATCAGGAACCAAAGCCCTCCCGGACGAGAGCCCACTTGTAATAAATGACTGGGTCCCAAATAGGATTGCAATTGAAATTTACAATTTATTAAATGAATAGAGGTAAGCAAGCAGCGCTGGGTGCGCCAGGAGTCTCTGCTCCACCAAGACACACACAAGTTACATTAGGCGGCTGGTTTTTATGCTGCTAGGCTAATACATATTCATTACTACTTCTACAAAAGGCAGGGTTATTCTAATTAGTTCCCAGAATCCAAACCCTCCCACTGGTGCAGGCGTTATCAGTCTCCGGTGGTCCCTCTGGGGGCCGCTCGTACTGAAGGCTCGTAGTCTTCCTCCCAGGCTTTTCTCTTGTCCATCTCCTTTGTCCATCTTGGCTGGATGGCAGACACTTGCATAGTGTCCCATGCAACAGTTGTAATAGTTAGCAGTTATTCTGAAACCCCTTTGTTCTCTTATCCCCTATTGACCCGAATTGCTGGACCATTCCTTTGCAAGATTCAAGAACTATATATATTAACCACTCTGGTTTTCTCAGACTTTTCATCATATCATGCGGCCCTAGCATTGTTCCATATTGACACGAATCAGATGAACTCATTTCACACTGTTAAGCTGTCTTATCACTGCAAGCATATCTCAATACCACCTTCCTTCCCTCTACAGGATGTAACTGCGCAAAAACAACATTTTTATTCCCACAACCTTGATCCCCTTACCCTGAAATCCTTATTCCCCTTAAACCTAACAACTCTAACCACAACCCTAACCCTTATTATCAACCCCCTAACGCTAATGACACTGACTTTAATCCAAACCCCAAACTGCCCCTAACCCCAGACAACCAACAACGAAACACACACACACAAAGATGGAAACTACAAAAAAGGCAAAACCCACGATACAGGCCCCAAATCACAAATACGCAACCAAAATGCTACAGAAAAGCCCCAGATGCAGGCCCCAAATGCTACTGCTAGGCCTCAAAAGCTCAAGATGCATCCCAAAGCAAAAATGCAGGCCCCAAACGTTACAGAAAAGCCCCCAAACCCAGGCTGCACAAGTCTACAAGCAGGCCCCAAACTGCCAACAGAAGCAGGCACCAACCACACCCAGATGCAGACCCCAACTGCCCACAAGCAGCTCCTACCCCACCACCCCCTCCCAAGAACTGGACTCCACCCAGACACTGGCCCACGACCCGGGCCCGCCCCCCACCATCCCCCCTACCCTCCCCCCCGACACAGGTGTACAAGCAGCTCACAACCCGCCCCTTCAGAGACCGGTCCCACTCCCCCCCCCCCTCCCCAAGACATGGGATGCGGAGGTGTACAACCAACTCCCAACTCCCTCCCCCTCAAAGGGAGGCCCCAAAGACCCCCAAATGGAGGCTCCTAGAGTGAACAAGCACCTCCCAACTCCCCCAGGCACAGGCCCACCCCCCCCCCCAAACACAGGCCACAGAGGTGTATAAACAGCCCAGACCCCCCTCCAAGACCATGGCCCCTATAGTGTACAAGCAGCTCCCAACCACCCACAGATGCAGGCCCCAACCCTTTTCAAAAGGGAGGCACCTAGAATGCATGAGCAACTCCCAACCCCCCTCAAATAAAGACCCCAAAAGTGTACAAGTAGCTCCCCCCCAGAGACAGGACCCAAAGGTGTACAACCAGTTCCCAACACCCCTGAGACACAGGCCCCAACCCCCCCCCCAGACACAGTGACCCAAATTCTACAAGCAGCTCCCAACCCCTGCCAGGCAGGCCCCCTACCCTATACAAGCAGCTCCCAACCCTCCCCCCCCCCCCGAGGGAGGCCCCCAAGCCCCCCACAAACACAGGCCCCTACAGTGTACAGGCAGCTCCCAGCCACCCCCAGATGCTGGCCCCAAAGTTGTACAAACAGCTCCCAGCCACCCTGCAGAAACAGATTCCTACATTGTACAAGCAGTTCCCAGCCCGCTAGACACAGGCCCTGACCCCCCACACATGCAGGCCCCAAAGGTGTACAAGCAGCTCCCACCCCTCCCCCAGACGCAGGTCCCAAGCCCCCCCCCCCAAACACAGGCCCCTACAACCAGCACCCAACCCCCTACCCCCGATGCCAGGCCCAAAGGTGTAGAAGCAGCTCCAAACCTCCTCCCTCAACCCAGGCTCCAACAGTGTACAAGCACCTCCCAACCAACCCTCCCCTTCCCCCCCCCCCCCCGCCCCCCGACACAGGCTCCAAAGGAATACAAAGAGCTCCCACCCCTCCCCCAGATGCTGGTCTCAACCCCCCCCCCGCCCCCAGAAGCAGGCCCCAAAGGTGTAGAGTCAGCTCCCAACCCCCTCAATGCCGGCCCCAAGGGTCTACAAGCAGCTCCCCCCTTGCCCCCAGATACCGGCCCCCAGACACAGACCCCAAAAGCCTAATCACAGGCCCTGAACTCTAGAGGCAGGCTCCAAAACCCAGGACAAAGCCCCAGTGGTTCGAGACAGGGCCCAAATCCCAGACACAGGCCCCAAACGCTAAACATATGCCAAAAAAAGTATTAGTGCTGGTGCCAAATGTTACAGACAGGCCCAAAAGCCCGAGATGCTCAAGGCTGAGACGTAACTTGGCTTTCTGAATTACTGGAAAGCAGCTTTCATTCTCAGATAATTGTGTGCAGGCTAGATAGGATGGGGCTTCAGGCACCTCTTCACCTGAGGAAACACACTGCCATCAGGCACCGCTGTGCCAGACAAGCTTGTTCTGCTAGAACACCCTACTCAGATGCACTGTGGCATTCAAGTGAACTGCTTTCATGCAAATATAACGACTGATGTTACAACCCACCTTGCCTGTGGCACCTGATGAACAGAAGAGTAAGCCACCGCAGCGCTTCAAAACCATCCCTGCACGTGCCGCTCCTTGTCGCTCTCTGGCCTTATCTCATATCCTTATCCACTTCTGTGGAGAGCCTGCCATGGCACCTGCAAAGCAAGACGGACACCTTTCATAGTCACCTTGTGCTACTTGGTTGTTCTGCTCCAACCCAGCTCATGACCAGCCCCTCTTCTTACACAGCTCTTCAGAGTGCAGTTTGCTCCTTTCAGCCTGTGCGAGACACCTGTGAAAGAAAAAGAAACGCATAGGCCGATGCAGCATCCAAAGACACAGCACAACTAGGTAAGTTACTCTCATCTGCTCCCTTACCTCTGCCGCTTACCAGCCCCCGAGGCAGATGCTTCAATCTACCCTCTTCAAACAGCTACAGCACCTCTAAAAGACAGAGGGGATGCTTAGAGGAACAGTGAGACCTACAACACAACAACTGCTACATCTGTTCCTCACTCACCTTGCCAGAGGCAGCTCTGCGTGTGACGTCCCAGGTTGTACACTGCGTTACCTAACCCTTACCGTAACCCTTACCCTAACCCTTCTCACCCTTACCATTACCCAAATCCTTACCTTTACTTTTTCCTTACCCTTACTCTTTCCTTTAACCATAACCTTACCCTTACCCTATACCTTACTCCAACCCTTCCCCTTACCTTCCCCTTCCCCTTCCCCTTAACCTAACCCTAAAGCTTAAAGCTTACCGTAAACCTTACCCTTTCTGCTACACTTACCCTTAGCCTAAATCTAAACCTTACACTTACCCTTAGCCTAACCCTCACCCTTACCATTACCCATACCCTTATTCTTACTCTTATCCTAACCCTTACCTTTACACTTACGGTTACCATTAACCTTACCCTTACCCTAACACTTATCCTTAACCTAACCCTTACCCTAAACCTTACACTTACTCTTAACATTAACCTTACCCTTAACCTTTAGCTAATACTTAATCTTACGTTTTTCTCACCCTAACCCTATAATTAACCATAACCATTACCCTAACACTTAACCTTACCCTTACAATAAGCCACACAACAACACTTAAATGTACACTTACGCTTAAACTTGCCCTAGCAATTACTCATACAATTAAAATATTAATTAATTAAATTAAAAAATTTTAATTTAAAATAAATTGAATTAAAAAATTTAAATACCCTTATCCTTATACCTTATCCTTAACCCTCACCCTTATCTTTACCAATACCCTTACTCTTACACTTATTCTTATACATACAACTTACCCTTTTCCTAACACTTAACCCTAACCTAACTCTAACCCTAAACCTTACCTGAACCCTTTCCAGTACCATTACATTAACCCTTACCCTTAACCTAAACCTTACACTTGCTCTTAACCTTAACCTAATACTTACCTTTACGTTTTCCTCACACTAACCCTAAAATTAACCCTAACCATTACCCTAACAGTTACCCCTAACCTAACCCTTACTCTAACACTTACAGTGACCCGTACACTTAAACATACCCTTACACTTACTCTTACCCTAACCCTTACCCTTATCATAACCCATACTCTAACACATACTTCCACCCGTACCCTTACGCTTTCCGTTACCCTAACTCGTACTCTTACCCTTACCCTTACCCTTACTCTTACCCTATCCCTTACCCAATCCCTTACCCTATCCCTTACCCTTAACCTAACCCTAAACCTTACCCTTATCCTAACACTTACCCTTACCGTAAACCTTACCCTTTCTGCTACACTTACCCTTAGCCTAAATCTAAACCTTACACTTAACCTTAGCCTAACCCTCACCCTTACCATTACCCATACCCTTATTCTTACTCTCACCCTAACCCTTACCTTTACACTTACGGTTACCATTAACCTAACCCTTACCCTAACACTTATCCTTAACCTAACCCTTACCCTAAACCTTACCCCAACCCTTACCCTGACCCTTACATTAACCCTAACCCTTACCCTAAACCTTACACTTACTCTTAACCTTAACTTTACTCTTAACATTAACCTAATACTTACTCATATGTTTTCCTGACTTTAACCCTTAAATTTACCCTAACCATTACCCTAACACTTAACCTTACCCTAACCCTAAAATTACTCGTACAATTACCCTTACGCTTACCCTTACCCTTAACCTAAGCCTAAACCATACAGTAAACCTTACCCTTTCTGCTATACTTACCCTTAGCCTAAATCTAAACCTTACTCTTACCCTTAGCCTAATCTTTACCCTTAACCTAACCCTAACCCTAAACCTTATCCCAGCCTTTACCCTGACCCTTACATTAACCCTAACCCTTACCCTAAAGCTTACACTTACTCTTAACCTTAACCTTACCCTTAACCATTACCCTAACACTTACCCTTACGTTTCCCTCACCCTAAGTCCTAAAATTAACCCTAACCATTACCCTAACACTTACCCTTACCCTAACCCTAACCGTAACTCTAACCCTTACTGTAACCCTTACCCTGACCCCTACCCTTACACTTACCCTTACCCTAAGCCTTTCCCTTACCATGACCCATACCCTAACACGTACTTGTAGCCTTAACCTTACCGTTCCCCTTACCCTTACCTTTACTGTCTCTGTTAGCCTTAAACTTACACTTAACATAAACCTTAACCTTAACCTAACCCTTATCATAAGGCATACAACAACTCTTACATGTACACTTACGCTTGACTTACCCTAGCAATTACTCGTACAATTACCCTTAACCTTACTATTAAGCTAACCCTAAACCTTACCCTTATGATAACACTTACCCTTATCCTAAACCTTACCCTTTCTGCTGCACTTACCGTTTGCCTAATTCTAAATCTTACCCTAACCCTCACCCTTACCTAAATCTAACCATTACCCTAAGCCTCACCCTTACCCTTACCATTATACTTACTTTTACCCTTAACCTAAACCTTACCCCAACCGTTACCCTGACCCTTACATTAACCCTAACCCTTACGCTAACCCTAACCCTAACCCTAACCCTAACCCTAACCCTAACCCTAACCCTAACCCTGACCCTGACCCTGACCCTGACCCTAACCCTAACCCTAACCCTAACCCTAACCCTTACTCTAAACCTAACCCTTAACCTAAACCTTACACTTAATCTTATCTTTAACCTTACCCTTAAACTAATACATACCCTTACGTTTCCCTCATCATAACCCTAAAATTAACCGTAACCATTACCCTAACACTTATACTTACCTAACCCTAAACCTTACTCTAACTTTTACCCTGAGCCAGAACCTTAGACTTGCCCTTCCCCTTCCCCTTACTAATACCGTTACCATAACCCTTACCCATACACTTACAGTTACCATTAACCTTACCCTTACCCTAACACTTACCCTTACCCTATCCCTTACACTTATCTTATCCATACAAATTACGCTTTCCCTAACACTTAACCTTAACCTAACCCTAACCCTAAACCTTACCTGAACCCTTACTCTGACCCTTACATTAACCCTTACCCTAAAACTTACACTTAACCTTAACCTTACCCTTAACCTTAACCTAATACTTACCCTTACTTTTCCCTCACCCTAACCCTAAAATTAACCCTAACCATTACCCCAACATTTACCCTTACCCTAACCCTTACCCTTACCATAACCCATACTCTAACACATACTTCTACCCGTACCCGTACCCTTACGGTAACTCTTAACCTTACCGTAACCCTTACCCTTACCGTTACCGTTACCGTGGCCCTTACCCGTACCCTTACCCTTACCCTTACCCTTACCCTTACCCTTACCCTTACCCTAACCCTAAACCTTACCCTTATCCTAACACTTACCCTTACCGTAAACCTTACCCTTTCTGCTACACTTACCCTTAGCGTAAATCTAAACCTTACACTTACCCTTAGCCTTACCCTCACCCTTACCCTTACCCATACCCTTATTCTTACCCTTTTCCTAACCCTTACCTTTACACTTACGGTTACCATTAACCTTACCCTTACCCTAACACTTATCCTTAACCTAACCCTTACCCCAACCCTTACCCTGACCCTTACATTAACCCTAACCCTTACCCTAAACCTTACACTTACTCTTAACCTTAACCTTACCCTTAACATTAACCTAATACTTACGCATACGTTTTCCTGACTTTAACCCTAAAACTAACCCTAACCATTACCCTAACACTTAACCTTACCCTAACCCTAACCCTAACCCTTACTCTAACCCTTACCCTGACCTGTACCCTTACACTTACCCTTACCCTTATACTCACCCTAATTCTTACCCATACCATAACACATATTTGTACCCTTAACCTTACCGTTACCCTTAACCTTACCCTTACCCTTACCCTTACTCTATCCCTTACCCTTACGCTTACCCTTAATATAAACCTTACCCTTGACCTTACCCTTACCATAAGCCATACAACAACACTTACATGTACACTTACATGTACACTTACGCTTACACTTACCCTAGCAATTCCTCGTACAATTACCCTTACCCTTACCCTTAACCGAAGCCGAAACCTTAAACCTTACAGTAAACCTTACCCTTTCTGCTACACTTACCCTTAGCCTAACCCTCACCCTTACCCTTACCCATACTCTTATTCTTACCCTTACCCTAACCCTTACCTTTACACTTAACGGTTACCATTAACCTAACCCTTACCCTAACGCTTATCCTTAACCTAACCCTTACCCTAAACCTTACCCCAACCCTTACCCTGACCCTTACATTAACCCTAACCCTTACCCTAAATCTTACACTTACTCTTAACCTTAACCTTAGCTGTAATCTAATACTTACCCTTACGTTTCCCTCACCCTAACCCTAAAATTAACCCTAACCATTACCCTTACACTTACCCTTACCCTAACCCTTACTGTAACCCTTACAATGAACCATATGCTTACACATACCCTTACCCTTACTCTTACTCGACCCTTACCCTTACCATAGCCCATACTCTAACACATACTTCTACCCTTAACCTTACTGTTACCCTTACCCTTACTCTATTTGTTACTCTTACACTTATCCTTAACATAAAACTTACTCTTAACCTTACCCTTACCATAAGCCATAGAACAACACTTACATGTTCACTTACGTTTCCACTTACCCTGGCAACTACTCGTACAATTAACCTTACCCTTACCCTTACCAAACCATTACCCTTACCCTTAACCTAATCCTCAACCTTACACTTATCCTAGCACTTACCCTTACCGTAATCCTTACCCTTTCTGCTACACTTACTCTTTGCCTAATTCTAAACCTTACCCTACACTCACCCTTACCCTTATCATAATGCTTACATTAACCCTTAACCTAAACCTTACCCCAACCCTTACCCTGACCCTTACATTAACGCTAACCCTTACCCTAAACCTTACACTTACTCTTAACCTTAACTTTACTCTTAACATTAACCTAATACTTACTCATATGTTTTCCTGACTTTAACCCTTAAATTTACCCTAACCATTACCCTAACACTTAACCTTAACCTAACCCTAAAATTACTCGTACAATTACCCTTACCCTTACCCTTAACCTAAGCCTAAACCTTACAGTAAACCTTACCCTTTCTGCTACACTTACCCTTAGCCTAAATCTAAACCTTACACTTACCCCTACTGTAACCCTCACCCTTATCATTACCAATACCCTTACTCTTACCCTTACCCTAACCCTTCTCCTTACACTTACTGTTACCTTTAACATTACCCTTACCCTAACACTTACACTTATCCTTATCCATGCCCTTACCCTTACCCTAATCTTTACCCTTAACCTAACCCTAACCCTAAACCTTATCCCAGCCTTTACCCTGACCCTTACATTAACCCTAACCCTTACCCTAAAGCTTACACTTACTCTTAACCTTAACCTTACCCTTAACCATTACCCTAACACTTACCCTTACGTTTCCCTCACCCTAAGTCCTAAAATTAACCCTAACCATTACCCTAACACTTACCCTTACCCTAACCCTAACCGTAACTCTAACCCTTACTGTAACCCTTACCCTGACCCCTACCCTTACACTTACCCTTACCCTAAGCCTTTCCCTTACCATGACCCATACCCTAACACGTACTTGTAGCCTTAACCTTACCGTTCCCCTTACCCTTACCTTTACTGTCTCTGTTAGCCTTAAACTTACACTTAACATAAACCTTAACCTTAACCTAACCCTTATCATAAGGCATACAACAACTCTTACATGTACACTTACGCTTGCACTTACCCTAGCAATTACTCGTACAATTACCCTTAACCTTACTATTAAGCTAACCCTAAACCTTACCCTTATGATAACACTTACCCTTATCCTAAACCTTACCCTTTCTGCTACACTTACCCTTTGCCTAATTCTAAACCTTACCCTAACCCTCACCCTTGCTTAAATCTAACCATTACGCTAGCCCTCACCCTTACCCTTACCATTATACTTACTTTTACCCTTAACCTAAACCTTACCCCAACCCTTACCCTAACCCTTACCCTAAACCTAACCCTAACCCTTACTCTAACCCTAACCCTTAACCTAAACCTTACACTTAGTCTTAACTTTAACCTTACACTTAATCTTAACTTTAACCTTACCCTTAAACTAATACATACCCTTACGTTTCCCTCATCATAACCCTAAAATTAACCGTAACCATTACCCTAACACTTATCCTTACCTAACCCTAACCCTAACCCTTACTCTAACTTTAAACCCTGACTTAGACTTCCCCTTACCCTTCCCCTTACGCTTACCCTTACCCTAACCCTTACCCTTACACTTACAGTTACCATTAACCTTACCCTTACCCTAACACTTACTCTTACCCTATCCCTTACACTTTTACTTATCCATACAACTTACGCTTACCCTAACACTTAACCTTAACCTAACCCTAACCCTAAACCTTACCTGAACCCTTACTCTGACCCTTACATTAACCCTTACCCTAAAACTTACACTTAACCTTAACCTTACCCTTAACCTTAACCTAATACTTACCCTTACTTTTCCCTCACCCTAACCCTAAAATTAACCCTAACCATTACCCCAACATTTACCCTTACCCTAACCCTTACCCTTACCATAACCCATACTCTAACACATACTTCTACCCGTACCCGTACCCTTACGGTAACTCTTAACCTTACCGTAACCCTTACCCTTACCGTTACCGTTACCGTGGCCCTTACCCGTACCCTTACCCTTACCCTTACCCTTACCCTTACCCTTACCCTTACCCTAACCCTAAACCTTACCCTTATCCTAACACTTACCCTTACCGTAAACCTTACCCTTTCTGCTACACTTACCCTTAGCGTAAATCTAAACCTTACACTTACCCTTAGCCTTACCCTCACCCTTACCCTTACCCATACCCTTATTCTTACCCTTTTCCTAACCCTTACCTTTACACTTACGGTTACCATTAACCTTACCCTTACCCTAACACTTATCCTTAACCTAACCCTTACCCCAACCCTTACCCTGACCCTTACATTAACCCTAACCCTTACCCTAAACCTTACACTTACTCTTAACCTTAACCTTACCCTTAACATTAACCTAATACTTACGCATACGTTTTCCTGACTTTAACCCTAAAACTAACCCTAACCATTACCCTAACACTTAACCTTACCCTAACCCTAACCCTAACCCTTACTCTAACCCTTACCCTGACCTGTACCCTTACACTTACCCTTACCCTTATACTCACCCTAATTCTTACCCATACCATAACACATATTTGTACCCTTAACCTTACCGTTACCCTTAACCTTACCCTTACCCTTACCCTTACTCTATCCCTTACCCTTACGCTTACCCTTAATATAAACCTTACCCTTGACCTTACCCTTACCATAAGCCATACAACAACACTTACATGTACACTTACATGTACACTTACGCTTACACTTACCCTAGCAATTCCTCGTACAATTACCCTTACCCTTACCCTTAACCGAAGCCGAAACCTTAAACCTTACAGTAAACCTTACCCTTTCTGCTACACTTACCCTTAGCCTAACCCTCACCCTTACCCTTACCCATACTCTTATTCTTACCCTTACCCTAACCCTTACCTTTACACTTAACGGTTACCATTAACCTAACCCTTACCCTAACGCTTATCCTTAACCTAACCCTTACCCTAAACCTTACCCCAACCCTTACCCTGACCCTTACATTAACCCTAACCCTTACCCTAAATCTTACACTTACTCTTAACCTTAACCTTAGCTGTAATCTAATACTTACCCTTACGTTTCCCTCACCCTAACCCTAAAATTAACCCTAACCATTACCCTTACACTTACCCTTACCCTAACCCTTACTGTAACCCTTACAATGAACCATATGCTTACACATACCCTTACCCTTACTCTTACTCGACCCTTACCCTTACCATAGCCCATACTCTAACACATACTTCTACCCTTAACCTTACTGTTACCCTTACCCTTACTCTATTTGTTACTCTTACACTTATCCTTAACATAAAACTTACTCTTAACCTTACCCTTACCATAAGCCATAGAACAACACTTACATGTTCACTTACGTTTCCACTTACCCTGGCAACTACTCGTACAATTAACCTTACCCTTACCCTTACCAAACCATTACCCTTACCCTTAACCTAATCCTCAACCTTACACTTATCCTAGCACTTACCCTTACCGTAATCCTTACCCTTTCTGCTACACTTACTCTTTGCCTAATTCTAAACCTTACCCTACACTCACCCTTACCCTTATCATAATGCTTACATTAACCCTTAACCTAAACCTTACCCCAACCCTTACCCTGACCCTTACATTAACGCTAACCCTTACCCTAAACCTTACACTTACTCTTAACCTTAACTTTACTCTTAACATTAACCTAATACTTACTCATATGTTTTCCTGACTTTAACCCTTAAATTTACCCTAACCATTACCCTAACACTTAACCTTAACCTAACCCTAAAATTACTCGTACAATTACCCTTACCCTTACCCTTAACCTAAGCCTAAACCTTACAGTAAACCTTACCCTTTCTGCTACACTTACCCTTAGCCTAAATCTAAACCTTACACTTACCCCTACTGTAACCCTCACCCTTATCATTACCAATACCCTTACTCTTACCCTTACCCTAACCCTTCTCCTTACACTTACTGTTACCTTTAACATTACCCTTACCCTAACACTTACACTTATCCTTATCCATGCCCTTACCCTTACCCTAATCTTTACCCTTAACCTAACCCTAACCCTAAACCTTATCCCAGCCTTTACCCTGACCCTTACATTAACCCTAACCCTTACCCTAAAGCTTACACTTACTCTTAACCTTAACCTTACCCTTAACCATTACCCTAACACTTACCCTTACGTTTCCCTCACCCTAAGTCCTAAAATTAACCCTAACCATTACCCTAACACTTACCCTTACCCTAACCCTAACCGTAACTCTAACCCTTACTGTAACCCTTACCCTGACCCCTACCCTTACACTTACCCTTACCCTAAGCCTTTCCCTTACCATGACCCATACCCTAACACGTACTTGTAGCCTTAACCTTACCGTTCCCCTTACCCTTACCTTTACTGTCTCTGTTAGCCTTAAACTTACACTTAACATAAACCTTAACCTTAACCTAACCCTTATCATAAGGCATACAACAACTCTTACATGTACACTTACGCTTGCACTTACCCTAGCAATTACTCGTACAATTACCCTTAACCTTACTATTAAGCTAACCCTAAACCTTACCCTTATGATAACACTTACCCTTATCCTAAACCTTACCCTTTCTGCTACACTTACCCTTTGCCTAATTCTAAACCTTACCCTAACCCTCACCCTTGCTTAAATCTAACCATTACGCTAGCCCTCACCCTTACCCTTACCATTATACTTACTTTTACCCTTAACCTAAACCTTACCCCAACCCTTACCCTAACCCTTACCCTAAACCTAACCCTAACCCTTACTCTAACCCTAACCCTTAACCTAAACCTTACACTTAGTCTTAACTTTAACCTTACACTTAATCTTAACTTTAACCTTACCCTTAAACTAATACATACCCTTACGTTTCCCTCATCATAACCCTAAAATTAACCGTAACCATTACCCTAACACTTATCCTTACCTAACCCTAACCCTAACCCTTACTCTAACTTTAAACCCTGACTTAGACTTCCCCTTACCCTTCCCCTTACGCTTACCCTTACCCTAACCCTTACCCTTACACTTACAGTTACCATTAACCTTACCCTTACCCTAACACTTACTCTTACCCTATCCCTTACACTTTTACTTATCCATACAACTTACGCTTACCCTAACACTTAACCTTAACCTAACCCTAACCCTAAACCTTACCTGAACCCTTACTCTGACCCTTACATTAACCCTTACCCTAAAACTTACACTTAACCTTAACCTTACCCTTAACCTTAACCTAATACTTACCCTTACTTTTCCCTCACCCTAACCCTAAAATTAACCCTAACCATTACCCCAACATTTACCCTTACCCTAACCCTTACCCTTACCATAACCCATACTCTAACACATACTTCTACCCGTACCCGTACCCTTACGGTAACTCTTAACCTTACCGTAACCCTTACCCTTACCGTTACCGTTACCGTGGCCCTTACCCGTACCCTTACCCTTACCCTTACCCTTACCCTTACCCTTACCCTTACCCTAACCCTAAACCTTACCCTTATCCTAACACTTACCCTTACCGTAAACCTTACCCTTTCTGCTACACTTACCCTTAGCGTAAATCTAAACCTTACACTTACCCTTAGCCTTACCCTCACCCTTACCCTTACCCATACCCTTATTCTTACCCTTTTCCTAACCCTTACCTTTACACTTACGGTTACCATTAACCTTACCCTTACCCTAACACTTATCCTTAACCTAACCCTTACCCCAACCCTTACCCTGACCCTTACATTAACCCTAACCCTTACCCTAAACCTTACACTTACTCTTAACCTTAACCTTACCCTTAACATTAACCTAATACTTACGCATACGTTTTCCTGACTTTAACCCTAAAACTAACCCTAACCATTACCCTAACACTTAACCTTACCCTAACCCTAACCCTAACCCTTACTCTAACCCTTACCCTGACCTGTACCCTTACACTTACCCTTACCCTTATACTCACCCTAATTCTTACCCATACCATAACACATATTTGTACCCTTAACCTTACCGTTACCCTTAACCTTACCCTTACCCTTACCCTTACTCTATCCCTTACCCTTACGCTTACCCTTAATATAAACCTTACCCTTGACCTTACCCTTACCATAAGCCATACAACAACACTTACATGTACACTTACATGTACACTTACGCTTACACTTACCCTAGCAATTCCTCGTACAATTACCCTTACCCTTACCCTTAACCGAAGCCGAAACCTTAAACCTTACAGTAAACCTTACCCTTTCTGCTACACTTACCCTTAGCCTAACCCTCACCCTTACCCTTACCCATACTCTTATTCTTACCCTTACCCTAACCCTTACCTTTACACTTAACGGTTACCATTAACCTAACCCTTACCCTAACGCTTATCCTTAACCTAACCCTTACCCTAAACCTTACCCCAACCCTTACCCTGACCCTTACATTAACCCTAACCCTTACCCTAAATCTTACACTTACTCTTAACCTTAACCTTAGCTGTAATCTAATACTTACCCTTACGTTTCCCTCACCCTAACCCTAAAATTAACCCTAACCATTACCCTTACACTTACCCTTACCCTAACCCTTACTGTAACCCTTACAATGAACCATATGCTTACACATACCCTTACCCTTACTCTTACTCGACCCTTACCCTTACCATAGCCCATACTCTAACACATACTTCTACCCTTAACCTTACTGTTACCCTT
Organism: Aythya ferina; assembly: GCF_964211825.1. Taxonomy (NCBI): domain Eukaryota; kingdom Metazoa; phylum Chordata; class Aves; order Anseriformes; family Anatidae; genus Aythya; species Aythya ferina. The sequence goes on from NW_028181440.1 coordinate 73,585, forward strand.
ACCCTTACTCTATTTGTTACTCTTACACTTATCCTTAACATAAAACTTACTCTTAACCTTACCCTTACCATAAGCCATAGAACAACACTTACATGTTCACTTACGTTTCCACTTACCCTGGCAACTACTCGTACAATTAACCTTACCCTTACCCTTACCAAACCATTACCCTTACCCTTAACCTAATCCTCAACCTTACACTTATCCTAGCACTTACCCTTACCGTAATCCTTACCCTTTCTGCTACACTTACTCTTTGCCTAATTCTAAACCTTACCCTACACTCACCCTTACCCTTATCATAATGCTTACATTAACCCTTAACCTAAACCTTACCCCAACCCTTACCCTGACCCTTACATTAACGCTAACCCTTACCCTAAACCTTACACTTACTCTTAACCTTAACTTTACTCTTAACATTAACCTAATACTTACTCATATGTTTTCCTGACTTTAACCCTTAAATTTACCCTAACCATTACCCTAACACTTAACCTTAACCTAACCCTAAAATTACTCGTACAATTACCCTTACCCTTACCCTTAACCTAAGCCTAAACCTTACAGTAAACCTTACCCTTTCTGCTACACTTACCCTTAGCCTAAATCTAAACCTTACACTTACCCCTACTGTAACCCTCACCCTTATCATTACCAATACCCTTACTCTTACCCTTACCCTAACCCTTCTCCTTACACTTACTGTTACCTTTAACATTACCCTTACCCTAACACTTACACTTATCCTTATCCATGCCCTTACCCTTACCCTAATCTTTACCCTTAACCTAACCCTAACCCTAAACCTTATCCCAGCCTTTACCCTGACCCTTACATTAACCCTAACCCTTACCCTAAAGCTTACACTTACTCTTAACCTTAACCTTACCCTTAACCATTACCCTAACACTTACCCTTACGTTTCCCTCACCCTAAGTCCTAAAATTAACCCTAACCATTACCCTAACACTTACCCTTACCCTAACCCTAACCGTAACTCTAACCCTTACTGTAACCCTTACCCTGACCCCTACCCTTACACTTACCCTTACCCTAAGCCTTTCCCTTACCATGACCCATACCCTAACACGTACTTGTAGCCTTAACCTTACCGTTCCCCTTACCCTTACCTTTACTGTCTCTGTTAGCCTTAAACTTACACTTAACATAAACCTTAACCTTAACCTAACCCTTATCATAAGGCATACAACAACTCTTACATGTACACTTACGCTTGCACTTACCCTAGCAATTACTCGTACAATTACCCTTAACCTTACTATTAAGCTAACCCTAAACCTTACCCTTATGATAACACTTACCCTTATCCTAAACCTTACCCTTTCTGCTACACTTACCCTTTGCCTAATTCTAAACCTTACCCTAACCCTCACCCTTGCTTAAATCTAACCATTACGCTAGCCCTCACCCTTACCCTTACCATTATACTTACTTTTACCCTTAACCTAAACCTTACCCCAACCCTTACCCTAACCCTTACCCTAAACCTAACCCTAACCCTTACTCTAACCCTAACCCTTAACCTAAACCTTACACTTAGTCTTAACTTTAACCTTACACTTAATCTTAACTTTAACCTTACCCTTAAACTAATACATACCCTTACGTTTCCCTCATCATAACCCTAAAATTAACCGTAACCATTACCCTAACACTTATCCTTACCTAACCCTAACCCTAACCCTTACTCTAACTTTAAACCCTGACTTAGACTTCCCCTTACCCTTCCCCTTACGCTTACCCTTACCCTAACCCTTACCCTTACACTTACAGTTACCATTAACCTTACCCTTACCCTAACACTTACTCTTACCCTATCCCTTACACTTTTACTTATCCATACAACTTACGCTTACCCTAACACTTAACCTTAACCTAACCCTAACCCTAAACCTTACCTGAACCCTTACCCTGACCCTTACATTAACCCTTACCCTAAAACTTACACTTAACCTTAACCTTACCCTTAACCTTAACCTAATACTTACCCTTACTTTTCCCTCACCCTAACCCTAAAATTAACCCTAACCATTACCCCAACATTTACCCTTACCCTAACCCTTACCCTTACCATAACCCATACTCTAACACATACTTCTACCCGTACCCGTACCCTTACGGTAACTCTTAACCTTACCGTAACCCTTACCCTTACCGTTACCGTTACCGTGGCCCTTACCCGTACCCTTACCCTTACCCTTACCCTTACCCTTACCCTTACCCTTACCCTTACCCTTACCCTTACCCTTACCCTTACCCTTACCCTTACCCTTACCCTTACCCTTACCCTTACCCTTACCCTTACCGTTACCCTTACTCTTACCCTTACCCTATACCTTACCCTTAACCTAACCTTAAAGCTTACCCTTACCCTAACCCTTACCCTTACCATAACCCATACTCTAACACATACTTCTACCCGTACCCGTACCCTTACAGTAACCCTTACCCTTACCGTAACCCTTACCCTTACCCTACCCTTACCCTTACCCTTACCCTTACCCTTTCCCTTTCCCTTACTCTTACCCTTACCCTTACCCTATCCCTTACCCTTACCCTAACCCTAAACCTTACCCTTATCCTAACACTTACCCTTACCGGAAACCTTACCCTTTCTGCTACCATTACCCATACCCTTATTCTTACCCTTACCATAACCCTTACCTTTACACTTACGGTTACCATTAACCTTACCCTTACCCTAACACTTATCCTTAACCTAACCCTTACGCTAAACCTTACCCCAACCCTTATCCTGACCCTTACATTAACCCTAACCCTTACCCTAAACCTTACACTTACTCTTAACCTTACCCTTTACATTAACCTAATACTTACGCATACGTTTTCCTGACTTTAACCCTTAAACTAATCCTAACCATTACCCTAACACTTAACCTTACCCTAACCCTAACCCTAACCCTTACTCTAACCCTTACCCTGACCCGTACCCTTACACTTACCCTTACCCTTACCCTTTTACTTACCCTAATTCTTACCCATACCATAACCCATACCCTAACACATATTTGTACCCTTAACCTTACCGTTACCCTTAACCTTACCCTTACCCTTACTCTATCCGTTACCCTTAAGCTTACTCTTTACATAAACCTTACTTTTGACCTTACCCTTACCATAAGCCATACAACAACACTTACATGTACACTTACGCTTACACTTACCCTAGCAATTCCTAGTACAATTACCCTTACCCTTACCCTTAACCTAAGCCAAAACCTTAAACCTTACAGTAAACCTTACCCTTTCTGCTACATTTACCCTAAGCCTAAATCTAAACCTTACTTTAAATCTTACTAAACATTACTTTAAATCTTACCCTTACTGTAACTCTCACCCTTATCATTACCAATACCCTTTCTCTTACCCTTACCCTAACCCTTCTCCTTACACTTACTGTTACCTTTAACATTACCCTTACCCTAACACTTACACTTATCCTTATCCATGCCCTTACCCTTACCCTAATCCTTACCCTTAACCTAACCCTAACCCTAAACCTTATCCCAGCCCTTACCCTGACCCTTACATTAACCCTAACCCTTACCCTAAAACTTACACTTACTCTTAACCGTAACCTTACCCTTAACATTAACCTAATACTTACCCTTACGTTTCCCTCCCCCTAACCCTAAAATTAACCCTAACCATTACCCTAACACTTACCCTTACCCTAACCCTAACCGTAATCTCTAACCCTTACTCTAACCCTTACCCTGACCCGTACCCTTACCCTAAGCCTTTCCCTTAGCATAACCCATACCCTAACACGTACTTGTAGCCTTAACCTAACCGTTCCCCTTACCCTTACCCTTACCTTTACTGTCTCCGTTACCCTTACACTTACACTTACACTTAACATAAACCTTAACCTTAACCTAACCCTTATCATAAGCCATACAACAACACTTACATGTGCACTTACGCTTGTACTTACCCTAGCAATTACTCGTAAAATTACCCTTAACCTTACTATTAAGCTAACCCTAAACCTTACCCTTATCCTAACACTTACCCTTATCCTAAACCTTACCCTTTCTGCTACACTTACCCTTTGCCTAATTCTAAATCTTACCCTAACCCTCACCCTTACCTAAATCTAACCATTACCCTAACATTCACTCTTACCCTTACCATTATACTTACTTTTACCCTTAACCTAAACCTTACCCCAACCCTTACCCTGACCCTTACATTATCCCTAACCCTTACCCTAACCCTAACCCTAACCCTAACCCTAACCTTAACCCTAACCCTAACCCTAACCCTAACCCTAACCCTAACCCTAACCCTAACCCTAACCCTAACCCTAACCCTTACTCTAACCTTAACCCTTAACCTAAACCTTACACTTAATCTTAACTTTAACCTTACCCTTAAACTAATACATACCCTTACGTTTCCCTCATCATAACCCTAAAATTAATTGTAACCATTACCCTAACACTTATCCTTACCGAACCCTAACCCTAACCCTTACTCTAACTTTTACCCTGACCCGGACCCTTAGACTTCCCCTTCCCCTTCCCCTTCCCCTTCCCCTTCCCCTTCCCCTTCCCCTTCCCCTTCCCCTTCCCCTTCCCCTTCCCCTTCCCCTTCCCCTTCCCCTTCCCCTTCCCCTTCCCCTTCCCCTTCCCCTTCCCCTTCCCCTTCCCCTTCCCCTTCCCCTTCCCCTTCCCCTTCCCCTTACTCTTACCCTTACCCTAACACTTACCCTTACCCTATTCCTTACACTTATTCTTATCCATACAACTTCCGCTTACCCTAACACTTAACCTTAACCTAACCCTAACCCTAAACCTTACCTGAACCCTTACCCTGACCCTTACATTAACCCTTACCCTAAAACTTACACTTAACCTTAACTTTACCCTTAACCTTAACCTAATACTTACCCTTACATTTCCCGCACCCTAACCCTAAAATTAACTCTAACCATTACCCCAACACTTACCCTTACCCTAACCCTTACCCTTACCATAACCCATACTCTAACACATACCTCTACCCGTACCCATACCCTTACGGTAACCCTTACCCTTACCGTAACACTTACCCTTACTGTTACCGTTACCATTGCCCTTACCCTTACCCTTACCCTTACCCTTACCCTTACCCTTACCCTTACCCTTACCCTTACCCTTACCCTTACCCTTACCCTTACCCTTACCCTTACCCTTACCCTTACCCTTACCCTTACCGTTACCCTTACTCTTACCCTTACCCTATACCTTACCCTTAACCTAACCTTAAAGCTTACCCTTATCCTAACACTTACCCTTACCGTAAACCTTACCCTTTCTGCTACATTTACCCTTAGCGTAAATCTAAACCTTACACTTACCCTTAGCCTAACCCTCACCCTTACCATTACCCATACCCTTATTCTTACCCTTTCCCGAACCCTTACCTTTACACTTACGGTTACCATTAACCTTACCCTTACCCTAACACTTATCCTTAACCTAACCCTTACCCTAAACCTTACCCCAACCCTTACCCTGACCCTTACATTAACCCAAACCCTTACCCTAAACCTTACACTTACTCTTAACCTTAACCTTACCCTTAACATTAACCTAATACTTACGCATACGTTTTCCTGACTTTAACCCTAAAACTAACCCTAACCATTACCCTAACACTTAACCTTACCCTAACCCTAACACTTAACCTTACCCTAACCCTAACCCTAACCCTTACTCTAACCCTTACCCTGACCTGTACCCTTACACTTACCCTTACCCTTATACTCACCCTAATTCTTACCCATACCATAACCCATACCCTAACACATATTTGTACCCTTAACCTTACCGTTACCCTTAACCTTACCGTTACCCTTACTCTATCCCTTACCCTTACGCTTACCCTTAACATAAACCTTACCCTTGACCTTACCATACCATAAGCCATACAACAACACTTACATGTACACTTACGCTTACACTTACCCTAGCAATTACTCGTACAATTACCCTTACTCTTACCCTTACCCTTAACCTAAGCCGAAACCTTAAACCTTACAGTAAACCTTACACTTTCTGCTACACTTACCCTTAGCCTAAATCTAAACCTTACACTTACCCTTACCTTAACCCTATACTTACCCTTACGTTTCCCTCACCCTAACCCTATAATTTAACCCTAACCATTATTCTAACACTTACCCTTACCCTAACCCTAACCCTTACTCTTACCCTTACCCTGACCCATACCCTTACACTCACCCTTACCCTTACATTACCCTAACTCTTACCCATACCATAACCCATACCCTAACACATATTTGTACCCTTACCCTTACTCTATCCGTTACCCTTACGCTTACCCTTAACATAAACCTTACCATTAATCTTACCCTTACGCTAACCCTTACCCTTACCCTTATCCTTATCCATACCCTTAACCTTACACCAACCCTTCCCCTTAAGCTGAACCTAACCCTAAACCTTACCCCAAACCTTTCCCTGAACTTTACCCCTTCCCTGAAGCCTTACCCTTAACCTTAACCTTACACTTAATCTTAACCTTAACCTTACACTTAACCTTAAGCTAGTACTTAACCTTACATTTTTCTCACCCTAATCCTAAAATTAACCCTAACCATTACCCTAACACTTAACCGTTACACTTACCCTTATTCTATCCATTACTCTTACGCTTTCCCTTAACATAAACCTTACCCTTACCATAAGCCATACATCAACACTTACATGTACACTTACGCTTACACTTATCCTAGCAATTACTCGTACAATTACCCTTAACCTAACCATAAACATTAAGGATAAGCTTAAGGGTCACCCTTAAGGTTACCGTTATCCTAACACTTACACTTAAGTTGAGGATAAGGGTTAGAGTAAGGGTAAGTGTTAGGGTAATGGTTAGGCTAATTTTAGGTTTAGGGTGAGGGAAACATAAGGGTAAGTATTAGGTTAAGTTTAAGGATAAGGTTAAGAGTTATGGTAAGGGTTAGGTTTAATGTAAGGGTAAGGGTTTGGGAAATGTTTAGGATAAGGGTAAGAGAAGGGATAATGGTAAGGGTAAGGATGATGTTTAGTGTAAGGGTTAGATTTAGTTAAGGGTAAGGGTTAGTGTAAGTTTAAGGGTAAGGGTAAGTGTAAGGGTATGTGTAAAAGTACGGGTCATTATAAGGGTTTGAGTAAGGGTTAGGGTAAGGGTAAGTGTTAGGGTAATGGTTAGGGTTAATTTTAGGGTTAGGGTGAGGGAAACGTAAGAGTAAGTATTAGGTTACAGCTAAATTTAAGGTTAAGAGTAAGTGTAAGGTTTAGTGTAAGGATTAGGGTTAATGTAAGGGTCAAGGTAAGGGTTGGGGTAAAGGTTTAGGTAAAGGGTAAAAATATGTATATTGTAAGGGTGAGGGGTTAGGGTAATGGTTAGATTTTAGTTAGATTTAGGTAAGGGTGAGGGTTCGGGTAAGGTTTAGAATTAGGCAAAGGGTAATTGTAGCAGAAAGGGTAAGGTTTAAGATAAGGGTAAGTGTTAGGATAAGGGTAAGGTTTAGGGTTAGCTTAATAGTAAGGTTAAGGGTAATTGTACGAGTAATTGCTAGGGTAAGTGCAAGCGTAAGTGTACATGTAAGTGTTGTTGTATGGCTTATGGTAAGGGTAAGGTCAAGGGTAAGGTTTATGTTAAGGGTAAGCGTAAGGGTAACGGATAGTGTAAGGGTGAGGGTAAGGTTAAGGGTAACGGTAAGGTTAAGGGTACAAATATGTGTTAGGGTATGGGTAAGAATTAGGGTGAGTATAAGGGTAAGGGTAAATGTAAGGGTACAGGTCAGGGTAAGTGTAAGAGAAAGGGTTAGTGTTAGGGTTAGGGCAAGGTTAGGTGTTAGGGTAATGGTTAGGGTTAGTTTTAGGGTTAAAGTCAGGAAAACGTATGCATAAGTATTAGGTTAATGTTAAGGGTAAGGTTAAGGTTAAGATTAAGGGTAAGGTTTAGGGTAAGGGTTAGGGTTAATGTAAGGGTCAGGGTAAGGGTTGGGGTAAGGTTTAGGGTAAGGGTTAGGTTAAGGATAAGTGTTAGGGTAAGGGTAAGGTTAATGGTAACCGTAAGTGTAAAGGTAAGGGTTCGGGAAAGGGTAAGAATAAGGGTATGGGTAATGGTAAGGGCGAGGGTTAGGCTAAGGGTAAGTGTAAGGTTTAGATTTAGGCTAAGGGTAAGTGTAGCAGAAAGGGTAAGGTTTACGGTAAGGGTAAGTGTTAGGATAAGGGTAAGGTTAAGGGTTAGGGTGAGGGTAAGGGTAAGGGTAAGGGTAAGGGTAAGGGTAAGGGTAAGGGCCACGGTAACGGTAACGGTAAGGGTAAGGGTTACGATAAGTGTAAGGGTTACCGTAAGGGTAAGGGTTACCGTAAGGGTACGGGTACGGGTAGAGGTATGTGTTAGAGTACGGGTTATGGTAAGGGTAAGGGTTAGGGTAAGGGTAAGTGTTGGGGTAATGGTTAGGGTTAATTTTAGGGTTAGGGTGAGGGAAAAGTAAGGGTAAGTATTAGGTTAAGGTTAAGGGTAAGGTTAAGGTTAAGTGTAAGTTTTAGGGTAAGGGTTAATGTAAGGGTCAGGGTAAGGGTTCAGGTAAGGTTTAGGGTTAGGGTTAGGTTAAGGTTAAGTGTTAGGGTAAGCGTAAGTTGTATGGATAAGGATAAGTGTAAGGGATAGGGTAAGGGTAAGTGTTAGGGTAAGGGTAAGGTTAATGGTAACCGTAAGTGTAAGGGTAAGGGTTAGGGTAACGGTATTAGTAAGGGGAAGGGGTAGGGGAAGTCTAAGGTTCTGGCTCAGGGTAAAAGTTAGAGTAAGGTTTAGGGTTAGGTAAGTATAAGTGTTAGGGTAATGGTTACGGTTAATTTTAGGGTTATGATGAGGGAAACGTAAGGGTATGTATTAGTTTAAGGGTAAGGTTAAAGATAAGATTAAGTGTAAGGTTAAGGATAAGGCTTAGGGTTAGAGTAAGGGTTTGGGTTAGGGTTAGGGATAGGGGTAGGGTTACGGTTAATGTAAGGGTCAGGGTAAGGGTTGGGGTAAGGGTTAGGGTTAGGGTTTGGGTAAGGGTTACGATACACCCTTATTCCCATGCTGTGGCAGATGGGTGCATACCCAACAGTTCGTCTTATTAGTTACTTGAGAAATTGTTTGTATTAAGGTCAGGTGTAAGTTCTCATCCCAAGTTGCCCACCCCAAATCCGAGAACCGCACCCCTGCAATCATTAGGATCTGGAAAACCGTAATTTTGTTGGTCCAATTGGAGTGGTGGTCCATATCCTCGCCGGGGCCTTCTTCACCCTTGAATTGTGGATCCAAGCTGCTTGCTTCTTAATCTTAATGGCGGTGTGTGTTGTCAGTAATACTTGGTGTGGTCCCATCCACTTTCCTTCCATTTTTCCTGCACGGGTTGTCCTGAAAAAGTCTTTATATATATATAATCCCCGAGCTTAAAGGGGTGGATTGGTTGATCCAACCCTCTAGCCCTGGTCCCTAAAACAAATGTATGTACTTTATTTAATTGTTTCTGAAGTTCAGTTATATAAGCATATAAATATTCTGATCCTAACTGCGTTAGGTCCTCTCCACTAAATAGAAATTGCTATGGCCTTCCATATAAGATTTTGAAGGGACTCAAATTTCCTTTTATTCTAGGTTTAACTCGAATTCCAAGTAATGCTAAAGGGAGGGATTGAGGCCATGACAAATTAGCTTCTTATCCAATTTTAGCTATTTATTGTTTAATTAAATGGTTCATTTTTTCTACCTGTCCACTTGCCTGTGGTCTATAAGGAGTATGCAGTTGCCAATCTATCTTTAGAATCTTACTTATCTGGTCTACCACTTGTGCACAAAAATGTGAAACTCTATCAGAAGACATTGCTACTAGAATCCCAAAGCATGGTATTATTTCATTTAACAAGACTTTAACCACTTCTCTTGCTTTGGTTGTTCGACAGGGAAAGGCTTCAGGCCTTCCTGAAAACGTGTCAGTCAGAACCAGTAAATAATGATACCCCCCTTTTCTAGGGAGTTCTGAAAAATCAATTTGCCACTGTTGCCCCGAATAATTTCCTTTACCGATTATTCCAAATTTTATTCTATTCTTGGTATTGGGGTTATTGTGTAAGCAAATGCTACATTGTTGAGTTACTTGTTTTATCATATCGTCCCACTAATGTCTGACTCAGGCTCTTATGCAGTGTGCCAGCTCCCCAATGCGTTTTATTGTGTTCTGTAAGAACTATGGGCCATGTCAAACTAGAGGGTATTACTATGGGGTTATCTTTTAAATATACTCATCCATCTGGTTTCATTTTACCTTTCAAGTCTTCAATTAATTTTAAGTCTTCTTTTGTATAATTTGGATATAGTTTGGATTTTACCGTCTGGTATCAAAGACAATGCCTTCACCTCAGTTATTTCAGCTGCCTGCTTAGCCTCTGCCAATCGATTTTCCAATATCAAAATCGGTGTTCCCCTTTTGGTGTCCCTGACAATGCATGATAGCTACCTTTTCTGGTTGTTTTACAGCCTCTAACAATTTTAAAATTTCTTCAGCATACTTTGTGTTTTCACTGAGCGGTCAGCAATCCATGTTCTTTCCAAATTGCTCCATGAGCATGTACCACGCCGAATGTATATTTAGAATCTGTCCAAATATTTACCCTTTTTCCCGCTGCCAGTTCCAATGCTCTCGTGAGAGCAACTATCTCCGCCTTTTGAGCTGATGTTCCAGGGGGTAAAGGCTTAGACTCGATTACCTGCTGAGTAGTTGTTATAGCATATCCAGCTTTACGTTGTCTTTGCGTAACAAAACTGCTCCCATCCGTGAACCAAGTTTCTTCCGCATCTTCCATGGGCTCCTCCTTAAGGTCTGGTCGGCTGGAATACACAGTCTCTAGAGTTTCTAAACAATCGTGAATCACAGCTTGTGCCGGAGCATCACTAAGAAAAGAGGCTAGATTCACAATATGAATTATCACAATTTCCACGTCGTCCTGTTCTACCAATATTGCTTGATATTTCAAAATCATCAATTCTTGTTGAAGTTGTTTAAAGACTTTTTGTGCTTCTCCAGTCCAGACTAACTTTGACTGGTTAATCTTTATCAATTCACATAGAGGCTTTACCAATAGTCCATAATTATAAATCCAAAGGCGACACCAACCTGTCATTCCTAAAAAGCTTTGTAGCTCCTTTACCATTTGAGGTTCTGGAGTCCGGCAAATGACTTCCTTATGTTCAGTTCCTAGTTCTCGTTGTCCTTCCGAAATGTCAAATCCCAGATAGGTCACACTTTGTTGAGCCAGCTGGACTTTCTGTCAAGAGACTTGATATCCATTTAAACCCAGAAAATTAAGACGACTTATAGTCCATTGAATCCAACTCCCTTTAGTCTCGGTAGCTATTAAGAGATCATCTACATATTGTAACAAAGCACCTTCAGTGTCCGGAGGTATCCATGTTTCGAGTTCCCTTGCTAATTGGTTTCCAAAAATAGTGGGGCTATTCTTGAATCCTTGAGGTAGTAATGTCCACGTAAGCTGCGTCTTTCTGCCTGAATCGGGATTTTCCCATTCAAAGGCGAATAGGTTTTGGCTTTCTGTGGCTAAGCCTAGGCAGAAGAAGGCATCTTTTAAATCCAGTACGGTAAACCAGACTTGACTATTCTTTAATTTAGTCAGCAAAGTATAAGGGTTTGCCACTACTGGATGTATATCCTCAGTGATTTTATTTATGGCCCTCAAATCCTGAACTAGCCTATAGCTTTTTCATCTGCCTTTTTAATTGGCAATATGGGTGCATTGTATTCTGATTCGCATTCAATCAATAATCCATACTGTAAAAATTGATCAATTATCTCTTTAATTCCTTTCCTATCTTCTGTCCTCAAAGGATATTACTTAACCTTAACGGGTTTCTCTCCTGGCTTTAATTTAATAATTATTAAGGTCACATTTTTAGCTCTTCCAGGGACTTCGGTAGCCCAAACTCCTGGACATACTTGATCTGTGATCTCTAAAGGTATTTCACTTTTAGGGTCAGTTTGTATTAGTGCCAAGCTTAACACATTTATTCATTGTTCTTCTCCTGTTCTTAATTCCATTTTCCCTTTTTCAAAGACAATTTCTGCTCCTACTTGCTCTAATAAATCTCTACCTAAGAATGCCCATGAGGAGCTAGGCATAGATAAAAATCTGTGTATGCCCCATTGTTTCCCTAACTTGTACTTCAAAGGTTCACAAAAATAAGCCTTTTCGGTTACACCTTGTCCTGGTTTCAGTTAGAACAGAGTTAATTTTCTTCCTAGTAGCTGGGAGAATGCTATGTTTTGGCTTAGGGTGAGAAGAGTGCTGATAACACCCCGATGTTTTAATTGTTGCAGAGCAATGCTTATAGCAAGCCAAGGACATCTCAGCTTCTTGCTCTGTCCTGCCAACAGGCAGGCTGGGGGTGCAGTAAGAGCTGGGAGGGGACAGACCCAGGACAGGTGACCCAAACTAGCCAAAGGGGTATTCCATAGCATCTGACGTCAGGCTAAACAATACATAGGGGTGGCTAGCCAGGGGGAGGGGGCCGGACTGCTCGGGGTTAGGCTGGGCATCAGTCAGCGGGTGGTGAGCAATTGCATTGTGCATCACTTGTTTGTACACATTATTAGTAGTGGTACTATTATCATCATTGTATTATTATTATTATTATTATTATTATTATTATTATTTTGTCTTATTAAACTGTCTTTATCTCAACTCACAGGCTTCACTTTCCATTTCTCTCCCCCATCCCAGAGAGGGAGGGGGAGGGGGAGCGAACAGCTGCGTGGTGTTTAGCTGCCGGCCGGGTTAAACCACGACACACCTTTTACCCTAACATAATAATTCTGTGAAGGCATTAATGCTTGATTTAGAACTGAATACGTTGCCCCATAGCAATAAGAAATTTCACTTCCATTCCTCCCCTAGCTTCATTATAACCAGTGGAGGATCCGCTAGGGTAGATTCCCCAGGTCCCCGTTATTCCTGTTGAAATCAGGGGTTGATTACCCTAGGAAAAGGCTAGTCAATTTGTCCTCCAAAGCCAGGTCCAAACCGTTTTGTTTTATTTATTTATTTATTTATTTATTTTCATTACATTTCAGAGTTGGTCCAAAAATTCCATAGGGCTTTCTTTTAGACCTTGTTGGAAGCATATTCTCAATTCCCAATTCATCCAGGTTTTAGTATTTACTTAACCGTTCATGATTTTCAGGATGATTCGGGTCTTAGTGGGGGTCGGTCAGGGGAATGCAGTTGTCCACAGTTCCCTGAACGGTCCCATCAGCAATCTGAGCTCGCACATGAACTCAGGTTGTTTTAAGAGTGTACCTCTTTTCTGTTTCTGTGACAACTCTCTCGGACCGATCATGGTCCCTTTGCCCTAAAGGGCTAACACCCATGATTTTAAGATCTCTGCCTCGGGCAGAGGCAGAACTATTAACATTCCTACATCCTCTTTCCCTGCTCATTCAACTTCAAACACCTTTAACACTTTCAACAACCCTTTTAACACTTCCTTTATCTTTCTCCAGCCTGTACTTCTCTAATGCCAACATCAAAGGTTCAGTCAGGGGCCAACTTAATTCCCTACCTTTTCCCACCAAGATGCTGAAACATCAGTATACAACATTTCATCCTGTTCTGCTTCTCAAAAAACAACATTAACTGTAGCAAAATATTATAGTTTAAAGTTCCATTTAGGGGCCACTTTTCTCCACATTCCAGCTTATAAAGCGGCCACCACTGATTACGATATTTTATCAATGTTTTCCTGTTCACACTTCCACCAGCAGATCCTACAATATCCTTCCAGTGACTTAAAACACATCCTAACACACTTTTCTTTAAAATTTCACTGCTTGTTTGCCCCCCCCAGTTTCCAGTTTACACTTTCAGAATACACACGTTACTTACAAAAGCGTATCACAAAACGTATCACTCACAAAACTACGGGCACGCAATATCTTTCAGTAGCGATGTCACAAAACTACTATTACCAGCAATATTGCCAAAATCACAGTAACAATAGTCAGAGTCAAATTCCACATGCGATAAGTCAGAAAACCGAACTGTGTAACACCGTAACGATATCTTTCTTATAACAATGCCACGAACCTACTATTACCACCAGGAAAATAGCCAAAATCGCAGTAACAATAACCAGAGTTAAATACCATACTCCATGAGTCAGAAAACCGAAATAGACAACACAATTCCAGATGGACCTTAAAGCGAGCTCCTTCCTTAAGGTCCCCAAACATGTACTTATGGTGCTAACCACAAAGTATATACCAAACACTGCCTCGCAGAAGATCACCTTCTGACTTACAGACAGTTCCAGATGACCGGTCTACCAGAAAACCAAACCAGAATAAAGAATATACTCACTTACAATGATGGGGTCCTTGTCTGCCTCCGCAGTGATCCGGTGAGTCGAGGAGTCCCTCCGGGAAATCCCGGGGGTACCCTAGGGAGTCCTGTTCCCAGCAGGTCCTGCAGTCCGGCAGAGAGGTTGTCCCATCTGGGTCGCCAAATTGATTCAAAGATCGAAGCCGAAATTCCTTTAAGTGGTATATTCTTTATTGCAGCGCTGGATGCACAGGGGATCTCTCCACCTATCGTGCATACCCAAAGCAGAAAGCAGTCTTGAATTTATACAATCAATCTATCAATATTCTACAAGCACCTATACATACGCATTACCTATCCCCGCCTTCCCTCGCTTCTCATGCTAATTAGCCTTTTGGCACCTTGCGCCTGCGCAGAGCCTTCCAAGAATTGTGGGCAGGGGTCTTTGGGACGTGGGCAGGGGTCTTTGGGAGGAAGACCCCGAGTCTTCCTCACAGTGTACTTTTCACCTTTGGTCAGGAATCTGCTGAATTGGCATGTTTCTTAATTGCAAGAGCTGGTTGTTGCCAATTCTCCCGTTTGTTGTATCTTTATAATGAATTCCAATGTCCAGTTTCGAGAGTTATAGTCCTTACATTCGTTTCTCTGTCCGCCTGCCGCTTCCTTATCATGAGTTCCAGTGTCTTGTTTCGAGATATACAGTCCTTGTCTGGGGATTGTCCTTGCCTCCCCAATACCTCCTTAATCAATCCCCCCTTTTCTTTTCCCATGCAAATTCTTTTGCATCAGATACTTTCTTTATTTACAGTAACACAACAAAGCAGGCATCTAAACAACATGCACACAAATATTCCTAACACTACTAATACGATTAGAGCAATGAATACTTGTTTCAACCATTGGAAATTGGGCAACCAGGAGGTTAACTTATTCCATAGTTCACTAAAACTCCATGAAAGATCATCTTTACTGATCTCATGTAGGATCCTGGTCTGCTTCCATATTTCTTCCAGGTCGGTAGAGATCCTTCCACTCTGATCTACATACATACAACAACTTGTGTTTATTACTGTACAGACTCCCCCTTGAGTGGCCAGTAACAAGTCTAGGACCATCCGATTTTGGAATACTACCTGTGATAAACTAGATATCTCTTCTTGTTGAGCCTTTATAGCATCCAGAATTTTGTTTTCTAACTTCTCTATAATTGCAGAAATATTAACTATTGCCTTTTCCAATTCACTCACTCCTAACCATGAGATAAACCATCGCACAAAACTATGAAAAGGGGTGTGTCTCTCTACCAATGGATTGTTAATTTTTCATCTGATTCTCCGGATATGATTTCTCAAGTAACCTCGAGGCACTACATCATGTACTGTCATATTGGGGACTACCGCTCCAAGAGTGCAAGTTCCCTTCCAATTCTCAGGCAAGACCTTACGGGCTGTATCATTGCATAGCCAATACCACCCTTTTCCTTCTGGAACCGTCCAGCTGGTTGAATTTGCCCAGCCGCTAGTCGTACTAATATCAATTGTTCAATTACAAGATGTCTGATTTCCCACATAAGTAGTATCCGTATTTATACAATGCTGTTTTCCTATACCCTTAGGCGGGTTACACCTTTGTACACACACATAATAGGATTCTAACGGCAAGAAGCTACTCACTTCTAGTTCCAGAACTGCTTAATATTTTCGACCCCAAGATGTGTTTTCCCACAAATTAGTCCAAGATAAGTTTGCAGGCAAGGGAATCCCAATTAACGATACACCCTTATTCCCATGCTGTGGCAGATGGGTGCATACCCAACAGTTCGTCTTATTAGTTACTTGAGAAATTGTTTGTATTAAGGTCAGGTGTAAGTTCTCATCCCAAGTTGCCCACCCCAAATCCGAGAACCGCACCCCTGCAATCATTAGGATCTGGAAAACCGTAATTTTGTTGGTCCAATTGGAGTGGTGGTCCATATCCTCGCCGGGGCCTTCTTCACCCTTGAATTGTGGATCCAAGCTGCTTGCTTCTTAATCTTAATGGCGGTGTGTGTTGTCAGTAATACTTGGTGTGGTCCCATCCACTTTCCTTCCATTTTTCCTGCACGGGTTGTCCTGAAAAAGTCTTTATATATATATAATCCCCGAGCTTAAAGGGGTGGATTGGTTGATCCA
Source organism: Aythya ferina (assembly GCF_964211825.1). Classification (NCBI taxonomy): domain Eukaryota; kingdom Metazoa; phylum Chordata; class Aves; order Anseriformes; family Anatidae; genus Aythya; species Aythya ferina. The sequence continues at coordinate 90,188 of NW_028181440.1, forward strand.
ACCCTCTAGCCCTGGTCCCTAAAACAAATGTATGTACTTTATTTAATTGTTTCTGAAGTTCAGTTATATAAGCATATAAATATTCTGATCCTAACTGCGTTAGGTCCTCTCCACTAAATAGAAATGGCTATGGCCTTCCATATAAGATTTTGAAGGGACTCAAATTTCCTTTTATTCTAGGTTTAACTCTAATTCCAAGTAATGCTAAAGGGAGGGATTGAGGCCATGACAAATTAGCTTCTTATCCAATTTTAGCTATTTATTGTTTAATTAAATGGTTCATTTTTTCTACCTGTCCACTTGCCTGTGGTCTATAAGGAGTATGCAGTTGCCAATCTATCTTTAGAATCTTACTTATCTGGTCTACCACTTGTGCACAAAAATGTGAAACTCTATCAGAAGACATTGCTACTAGAATCCCAAAGCATGGTATTATTTCATTTAACAAGACTTTAACCACTTCTCTTGCTTTGGTTGTTCGACAGGGAAAGGCTTCAGGCCTTCCTGAAAACGTGTCAGTCAGAACCAGTAAATAATGATACCCCCCTTTTCTAGGGAGTTCTGAAAAATCAATTTGCCACTGTTGCCCCGAATAATTTCCTTTACCGATTATTCCAAATTTTATTCTATCCTTGGTATTGGGGTTATTGTGTAAGCAAATGCTACATTGTTGAGTTACTTGTTTTATCATATCGTCCCACTAATGTCTGACTCAGGCTCTTATGCAGTGTGCCAGCTCCCCAATGCGTTTTATTGTGTTCTGTAAGAACTATGGGCCATGTCAAACTAGAGGGTATTACTATGGGGTTATCTTTTAAATATACTCATCCATCTGGTTTCATTTTACCTTTCAAGTCTTCAATTAATTTTAAGTCTTCTTTTGTATAATTTGGATATAGTTTGGATTTTACCGTCTGGTATCAAAGACAATGCCTTCACCTCAGTTATTTCAGCTGCCTGCTTAGCCTCTGCCAATCGATTTTCCAATTTCAAAATCGGTGTTCCCCTTTTGGTGTCCCTGACAATGCATGATAGCTACCTTTTCTGGTTGTTTTACAGCCTCTAACAATTTTAAAATTTCTTCAGCATACTTTGTGTTTTCACTGAGCGGTCAGCAATCCATGTTCTTTCCAAATTGCTCCATGAGCATGTACCACGCCGAATGTATATTTAGAATCTGTCCAAATATTTACCCTTTTTCCCGCTGCCAGTTCCAATGCTCTCGTGAGAGCAACTATCTCCGCCTTTTGAGCTGATGTTCCAGGGGGTAAAGGCTTAGACTCGATTACCTGCTGAGTAGTTGTTATAGCATATCCAGCTTTACGTTGTCTTTGCGTAACAAAACTGCTCCCATCCGTGAACCAAGTTTCTTCCGCGTCTTCCATGGGCTCCTCCTTAAGGTCTGGTCGGCTGGAATACACAGTCTCTAGAGTTTCTAAACAATCGTGAATCACAGCTTGTGCCGGAGCATCACTAAGAAAAGAGGCTAGATTCACAATATGAATTATCACAATTTCCACGTCGTCCTGTTCTACCAATATTGCTTGATATTTCAAAATCATCAATTCTTGTTGAAGTTGTTTAAAGACTTTTTGTGCTTCTCCAGTCCAGACTAACTTTGACTGGTTAATCTTTATCAATTCACATAGAGGCTTTACCAATAGTCCATAATTATAAATCCAAAGGCGACACCAACCTGTCATTCCTAAAAAGCTTTGTAGCTCCTTTACCATTTGAGGTTCTGGAGTCCGGCAAATGACTTCCTTATGTTCAGTTCCTAGTTCTCGTTGTCCTTCCGAAATGTCAAATCCCAGATAGGTCACACTTTGTTGAGCCAGCTGGACTTTCTGTCAAGAGACTTGATATCCATTTAAACCCAGAAAATTAAGACGACTTATAGCCCATTGAATCCAACTCCCTTTAGTCTCGGTAGCTATTAAGAGATCATCTACATATTGTAACAAAGCACCTTCAGTGTCCGGAGGTATCCATGTTTCGAGTTCCCTTGCTAATTGGTTTCCAAAATTAGTGGGGCTATTCTTGAATCCTTGAGGTAGTAATGTCCACGTAAGCTGCGTCTTTCTGCCTGAATCGGGATTTTCCCATTCAAAGGCGAATAGGTTTTGGCTTTCTGTGGCTAAGCCTAGGCAGAAGAAGGCATCTTTTAAATCCAGTACGGTAAACCAGACTTGACTATTCTTTAATTTAGTCAGCAAAGTATAAGGGTTTGCCACTACTGGATGTATATCCTCAGTGATTTTATTTATGGCCCTCAAATCCTGAACTAGCCTATAGCTTTTTCATCTGCCTTTTTAATTGGCAATATGGGTGCATTGGATTCTGATTCGCATTCAATCAATAATCCATACTGTAAAAATTGATCAATTATCTCTTTAATTCCTTTCCTATCTTCTGTCCTCAAAGGATATTACTTAACCTTAACGGGTTTCTCTCCTGGCTTTAATTTAATAATTATTAAGGTCACATTTTTAGCTCTTCCAGGGACTTCGGTAGCCCAAACTCCTGGACATACTTGATCTGTGATCTCTAAAGGTATTTCACTTTTAGGGTCAGTTTGTATTAGTGCCAAGCTTAACACATTTATTAGTTGTTCTTCTCCTGTTCTTAATTCCATTTTCCCTTTTTCAAAGACAATTTCTGCTCCTACTTGCTCTAATAAATCTCTACCTAAGAGTGCCCATGAGGAGCTAGGCATAGATAAAAATCTGTGTATGCCCCATTGTTTCCCTAATTTGTACTTCAAAGGTTCACAAAAATAAGCCTTTTTGGTTACACCTTGTCCTGGTTTCAGTTAGAACAGAGTTAATTTTCTTCCTAGTAGCTGGGAGAATGCTATGTTTTGGCTTAGGATGAGAAGAGTGCTGATAACACCCCGATGTTTCAATTGTTGCAGAGCAATGCTTATAGCAAGCCAAGGACATCTCAGCTTCTTGCTCTGTCCTGCCAACAGGCAGGCTGGGGGTGCAGTAAGAGCTGGGAGGGGACAGACCCAGGACAGGTGACCCAAACTAGCCAAAGGGGTATTCCATAGCATCTGACGTCAGGCTAAACAATACATAGGGGTGGCTAGCCAGGGGGAGGGGGCCGGACTGCTCGGGGTTAGGCTGGGCATCGGTCAGCGGGTGGTGAGCAATTGCATTGTGCATCACTTGTTTGTACACATTATTAGTAGTGGTACTATTATCATCATTGTATTATTATTATTATTATTATTATTATTATTATTATTATTATTATTATTATTTTGTCTTATTTAACTGTCTTTATCTCAACTCACAGGCTTCACTTTCCATTTCTCTCCCCCATCCCAGAGAGGGAGGGGGAGGGGGAGCGAACAGCTGCGTGGTGTTTAGCTGCCGGCCGGGTTAAACCATGACACACCTTTTACCCTAACATAATAATTCTGTGAAGGCATTAATGCTTGATTTAGAACTGAATACGTTGCCCCATAGCAATAAGAAATTTCACTTCCATTCCTCCCCTAGCTTCATTATAACCAGTGGAGGATCCGCTAGGGTAGATTCCCCAGGTCCCCGTTATTCCTGTTGAAATCAGGGGTTGATTACCCTAGGAAAAGGCTAGTCAATTTGTCCTCCAAAGCCAGGTCCAAACCGTTTTGTTTTATTTATTTATTTATTTATTTATTTTCATTACATTTCAGAGTTGGTCCAAAAATTCCATAGGGCTTTCTTTTAGACCTTGTTGGAAGCATATTCTCAATTCCCAATTCATCCAGGTTTTAGTATTTACTTAACCGTTCATGATTTTCAGGATGATTCGGGTCTTAGTGGGGGTCGGTCAGGGGAATGCAGTTGTCCACAGTTCCCTGAACGGTCCCATCAGCAATCTGAGCTCGCACATGAACTCAGGTTGTTTTAAGAGTGTACCTCTTTTCTGTTTCTGTGACAACTCTCTCGGACCGATCATGGTCTCTTTGCCCTAAAGGGCTAACACCCATGATTTTAAGATCTCTGCCTCGGGCAGAGGCAGAACTATTAACATTCCTACATCCTCTTTCCCTGCTCATTCAACTTCAAACACCTTTAACACTTTCAACAACCCTTTTAACACTTCCTTTATCTTTCTCCAGCCTGTACTTCTCTAATGCCAACATCAAAGGTTCAGTCAGGGGCCAACTTAATTCCCTACCTTTTCCCACCAAGATGCTGAAACATCAGTATACAACATTTCATCCTGTTCTGCTTCTCAAAAAACAACATTAACTGTAGCAAAATATTATAGTTTAAAGTTCCATTTAGGGGCCACTTTTCTCCACATTCCAGCTTATAAAGCGGCCACCACTGATTACGATATTTTATCAATGTTTTCCTGTTCACACTTCCACCAGCAGATCCTACAATATCCTTCCAGTGACTTAAAACACATCCTAACACACTTTTCTTTAAAATTTCACTGCTTGTTTGCCCCCCCCAGTTTCCAGTTTACACTTTCAGAATACACACGTTACTTACAAAAGCGTATCACAAAACGTATCACTCACAAAACTACGGGCACGCAATATCTTTCAGTAGCGATGTCACAAAACTACTATTACCAGCAATATTGCCAAAATCACAGTAACAATAGTCAGAGTCAAATTCCACATGCGATAAGTCAGAAAACCGAACTGTGTAACACCGTAACGATATCTTTCTTATAACAATGCCACGAACCTACTATTACCACCAGGAAAATAGCCAAAATCGCAGTAACAATAACCAGAGTTAAATACCATACTCCATGAGTCAGAAAACCGAAATAGACAACACAATTCCAGATGGACCTTAAAGCGAGCTCCTTCCTTAAGGTCCCCAAACATGTACTTATGGTGCTAACCACAAAGTATATACCAAACACTGCCTCGCAGAAGATCACCTTCTGACTTACAGACAGTTCCAGATGACCGGTCTACCAGAAAACCAAACCAGAATAAAGAATATACTCACTTACAATGATGGGGTCCTTGTCTGCCTCCGCAGTGATCCGGTGAGTCGAGGAGTCCCTCCGGGAAATCCCGGGGGTACCCTAGGGAGTCCTGTTCCCAGCAGGTCCTGCAGTCCGGCAGAGAGGTTGTCCCATCTGGGTCGCCAAATTGATTCAAAGATCGAAGCCGAAATTCCTTTAAGTGGTATATTCTTTATTGCAGCGCTGGATGCACAGGGGATCTCTCCACCTATCGTGCATACCCAAAGCAGAAAGCAGTCTTGAATTTATACAATCAATCTATCAATATTCTACAAGCACCTATACATACGCATTACCTATCCCCGCCTTCCCTCGCTTCTCATGCTAATTAGCCTTTTGGCACCTTGCGCCTGCGCAGAGCCTTCCAAGAATTGTGGGCAGGGGTCTTTGGGACGTGGGCAGGGGTCTTTGGGAGGAAGACCCCGAGTCTTCCTCACAGTGTACTTTTCACCTTTGGTCAGGAATCTGCTGAATTGGCATGTTTCTTAATTGCAAGAGCTGGTTGTTGCCAATTCTCCCGTTTGTTGTATCTTTATAATGAATTCCAATGTCCAGTTTCGAGAGTTATAGTCCTTACATTCGTTTCTCTGTCCGCCTGCCGCTTCCTTATCATGAGTTCCAGTGTCTTGTTTCGAGATATACAGTCCTTGTCTGGGGATTGTCCTTGCCTCCCCAATACCTCCTTAATCAATCCCCCCTTTTCTTTTCCCATGCAAATTCTTTTGCATCAGATACTTTCTTTATTTACAGTAACACAACAAAGCAGGCATCTAAACAACATGCACACAAATATTCCTAACACTACTAATACGATTAGAGCAATGAATACTTGTTTCAACCATTGGAAATTGGGCAACCAGGAGGTTAACTTATTCCATAGTTCACTAAAACTCCATGAAAGATCATCTTTACTGATCTCATGTAGGATCCTGGTCTGCTTCCATATTTCTTCCAGGTCGGTAGAGATCCTTCCACTCTGATCTACATACATACAACAACTTGTGTTTATTACTGTACAGACTCCCCCTTGAGTGGCCAGTAACAAGTCTAGGACCATCCGATTTTGGAATACTACCTGTGATAAACTAGATATCTCTTCTTGTTGAGCCTTTATAGCATCCAGAATTTTGTTTTCTAACTTCTCTATAATTGCAGAAATATTAACTATTGCCTTTTCCAATTCACTCACTCCTAACCATGAGATAAACCATCGCACAAAACTATGAAAAGGGGTGTGTCTCTCTACCAATGGATTGTTAATTTTTCATCTGATTCTCCGGATATGATTTCTCAAGTAACCTCGAGGCACTACATCATGTACTGTCATATTGGGGACTACCGCTCCAAGAGTGCAAGTTCCCTTCCAATTCTCAGGCAAGACCTTACGGGCTGTATCATTGCATAGCCAATACCACCCTTTTCCTTCTGGAACCGTCCAGCTGGTTGAATTTGCCCAGCCGCTAGTCGTACTAATATCAATTGTTCAATTACAAGATGTCTGATTTCCCACATAAGTAGTATCCGTATTTATACAATGCTGTTTTCCTATACCCTTAGGCGGGTTACACCTTTGTACACACACATAATAGGATTCTAACGGCAAGAAGCTACTCACTTCTAGTTCCAGAACTGCTTAATATTTTCGACCCCAAGATGTGTTTTCCCACAAATTAGTCCAAGATAAGTTTGCAGGCAAGGGAATCCCAATTAACGATACACCCTTATTCCCATGCTGTGGCAGATGGGTGCATACCCAACAGTTCGTCTTATTAGTTACTTGAGAAATTGTTTGTATTAAGGTCAGGTGTAAGTTCTCATCCCAAGTTGCCCACCCCAAATCCGAGAACCGCACCCCTGCAATCATTAGGATCTGGAAAACCGTAATTTTGTTGGTCCAATTGGAGTGGTGGTCCATATCCTCGCCGGGGCCTTCTTCACCCTTGAATTGTGGATCCAAGCTGCTTGCTTCTTAATCTTAATGGCGGTGTGTGTTGTCAGTAATACTTGGTGTGGTCCCATCCACTTTCCTTCCATTTTTCCTGCACGGGTTGTCCTGAAAAAGTCTTTATATATATATAATCCCCGAGCTTAAAGGGGTGGATTGGTTGATCCAACCCTCTAGCCCTGGTCCCTAAAACAAATGTATGTACTTTATTTAATTGTTTCTGAAGTTCAGTTATATAAGCATATAAATATTCTGATCCTAACTGCGTTAGGTCCTCTCCACTAAATAGAAATGGCTATGGCCTTCCATATAAGATTTTGAAGGGACTCAAATTTCCTTTTATTCTAGGTTTAACTCTAATTCCAAGTAATGCTAAAGGGAGGGATTGAGGCCATGACAAATTAGCTTCTTATCCAATTTTAGCTATTTATTGTTTAATTAAATGGTTCATTTTTTCTACCTGTCCACTTGCCTGTGGTCTATAAGGAGTATGCAGCTGCCAATCTATCTTTAGAATCTTACTTATCTGGTCTACCACTTGTGCACAAAAATGTGAAACTCTATCAGAAGACATTGCTACTAGAATCCCAAAGCATGGTATTATTTCATTTAACAAGACTTTAACCACTTCTCTTGCTTTGGTTGTTCGACAGGGAAAGGCTTCAGGCCTTCCTGAAAACGTGTCAGTCAGAACCAGTAAATAATGATACCCCCCTTTTCTAGGGAGTTCTGAAAAATCAATTTGCCACTGTTGCCCCGAATAATTTCCTTTACCGATTATTCCAAATTTTATTCTATCCTTGGTATTGGGGTTATTGTGTAAGCAAATGCTACATTGTTGAGTTACTTGTTTTATCATATCGTCCCACTAATGTCTGACTCAGGCTCTTATGCAGTGTGCCAGCTCCCCAATGCGTTTTATTGTGTTCTGTAAGAACTATGGGCCATGTCAAACTAGAGGGTATTACTATGGGGTTATCTTTTAAATATACTCATCCATCTGGTTTCATTTTACCTTTCAAGTCTTCAATTAATTTTAAGTCTTCTTTTGTATAATTTGGATATAGTTTGGATTTTACCGTCTGGTATCAAAGACAATGCCTTCACCTCAGTTATTTCAGCTGCCTGCTTAGCCTCTGCCAATCGATTTTCCAATTTCAAAATCGGTGTTCCCCTTTTGGTGTCCCTGACAATGCATGATAGCTACCTTTTCTGGTTGTTTTACAGCCTCTAACAATTTTAAAATTTCTTCAGCATACTTTGTGTTTTCACTGAGCGGTCAGCAATCCATGTTCTTTCCAAATTGCTCCATGAGCATGTACCACGCCGAATGTATATTTAGAATCTGTCCAAATATTTACCCTTTTTCCCGCTGCCAGTTCCAATGCTCTCGTGAGAGCAACTATCTCCGCCTTTTGAGCTGATGTTCCAGGGGGTAAAGGCTTAGACTCGATTACCTGCTGAGTAGTTGTTATAGCATATCCAGCTTTACGTTGTCTTTGCGTAACAAAACTGCTCCCATCCGTGAACCAAGTTTCTTCCGCGTCTTCCATGGGCTCCTCCTTAAGGTCTGGTCGGCTGGAATACACAGTCTCTAGAGTTTCTAAACAATCGTGAATCACAGCTTGTGCCGGAGCATCACTAAGAAAAGAGGCTAGATTCACAATATGAATTATCACAATTTCCACGTCGTCCTGTTCTACCAATATTGCTTGATATTTCAAAATCATCAATTCTTGTTGAAGTTGTTTAAAGACTTTTTGTGCTTCTCCAGTCCAGACTAACTTTGACTGGTTAATCTTTATCAATTCACATAGAGGCTTTACCAATAGTCCATAATTATAAATCCAAAGGCGACACCAACCTGTCATTCCTAAAAAGCTTTGTAGCTCCTTTACCATTTGAGGTTCTGGAGTCCGGCAAATGACTTCCTTATGTTCAGTTCCTAGTTCTCGTTGTCCTTCCGAAATGTCAAATCCCAGATAGGTCACACTTTGTTGAGCCAGCTGGACTTTCTGTCAAGAGACTTGATATCCATTTAAACCCAGAAAATTAAGACGACTTATAGCCCATTGAATCCAACTCCCTTTAGTCTCGGTAGCTATTAAGAGATCATCTACATATTGTAACAAAGCACCTTCAGTGTCCGGAGGTATCCATGTTTCGAGTTCCCTTGCTAATTGGTTTCCAAAATTAGTGGGGCTATTCTTGAATCCTTGAGGTAGTAATGTCCACGTAAGCTGCGTCTTTCTGCCTGAATCGGGATTTTCCCATTCAAAGGCGAATAGGTTTTGGCTTTCTGTGGCTAAGCCTAGGCAGAAGAAGGCATCTTTTAAATCCAGTACGGTAAACCAGACTTGACTATTCTTTAATTTAGTCAGCAAAGTATAAGGGTTTGCCACTACTGGATGTATATCCTCAGTGATTTTATTCATGGCCCTCAAATCCTGAACTAGCCTATAGCTTTTTCATCTGCCTTTTTAATTGGCAATATGGGTGCATTGTATTCTGATTCGCATTCAATCAATAATCCATACTGTAAAAATTGATCAATTATCTCTTTAATTCCTTTCCTATCTTCTGTCCTCAAAGGATATTACTTAACCTTAACGGGTTTCTCTCCTGGCTTTAATTTAATAATTATTAAGGTCACATTTTTAGCTCTTCCAGGGACTTCGGTAGCCCAAACTCCTGGACATACTTGATCTGTGATCTCTAAAGGTATTTCACTTTTAGGGTCAGTTTGTATTAGTGCCAAGCTTAACACATTTATTAGTTGTTCTTCTCCTGTTCTTAATTCCATTTTCCCTTTTTCAAAGACAATTTCTGCTCCTACTTGCTCTAATAAATCTCTACCTAAGAGTGCCCATGAGGAGCTAGGCATAGATAAAAATCTGTGTATGCCCCATTGTTTCCCTAATTTGTACTTCAAAGGTTCACAAAAATAAGCCTTTTTGGTTACACCTTGTCCTGGTTTCAGTTAGAACAGAGTTAATTTTCTTCCTAGTAGCTGGGAGAATGCTATGTTTTGGCTTAGGATGAGAAGAGTGCTGATAACACCCCGATGTTTCAATTGTTGCAGAGCAATGCTTATAGCAAGCCAAGGACATCTCAGCTTCTTGCTCTGTCCTGCCAACAGGCAGGCTGGGGGTGCAGTAAGAGCTGGGAGGGGACAGACCCAGGACAGGTGACCCAAACTAGCCAAAGGGGTATTCCATAGCATCTGACGTCAGGCTAAACAATACATAGGGGTGGCTAGCCAGGGGGAGGGGGCCGGACTGCTCGGGGTTAGGCTGGGCATCGGTCAGCGGGTGGTGAGCAATTGCATTGTGCATCACTTGTTTGTACACATTATTAGTAGTGGTACTATTATCATCATTGTATTATTATTATTATTATTATTATTATTATTATTTTGTCTTATTTAACTGTCTTTATCTCAACTCACAGGCTTCACTTTCCATTTCTCTCCCCCATCCCAGAGAGGGAGGGGGAGGGGGAGCGAACAGCTGCGTGGTGTTTAGCTGCCGGCCGGGTTAAACCACGACACACCTTTTACCCTAACATAATAATTCTGTGAAGGCATTAATGCTTGATTTAGAACTGAATACGTTGCCCCATAGCAATAAGAAATTTCACTTCCATTCCTCCCCTAGCTTCATTATAACCAGTGGAGGATCCGCTAGGGTAGATTCCCCAGGTCCCCGTTATTCCTGTTGAAATCAGGGGTTGATTACCCTAGGAAAAGGCTAGTCAATTTGTCCTCCAAAGCCAGGTCCAAACCGTTTTGTTTTATTTATTTATTTATTTATTTATTTATTTTCATTACATTTCAGAGTTGGTCCAAAAATTCCATAGGGCTTTCTTTTAGACCTTGTTGGAAGCATATTCTCAATTCCCAATTCATCCAGGTTTTAGTATTTACTTAACCGTTCATGATTTTCAGGATGATTCGGGTCTTAGTGGGGGTCGGTCAGGGGAATGCAGTTGTCCACAGTTCCCTGAACGGTCCCATCAGCAATCTGAGCTCGCACATGAACTCAGGTTGTTTTAAGAGTGTACCTCTTTTCTGTTTCTGTGACAACTCTCTCGGACCGATCATGGTCTCTTTGCCCTAAAGGGCTAACACCCATGATTTTAAGATCTCTGCCTCGGGCAGAGGCAGAACTATTAACATTCCTACATCCTCTTTCCCTGCTCATTCAACTTCAAACACCTTTAACACTTTCAACAACCCTTTTAACACTTCCTTTATCTTTCTCCAGCCTGTACTTCTCTAATGCCAACATCAAAGGTTCAGTCAGGGGCCAACTTAATTCCCTACCTTTTCCCACCAAGATGCTGAAACATCAGTATACAACATTTCATCCTGTTCTGCTTCTCAAAAAACAACATTAACTGTAGCAAAATATTATAGTTTAAAGTTCCATTTAGGGGCCACTTTTCTCCACATTCCAGCTTATAAAGCGGCCACCACTGATTACGATATTTTATCAATGTTTTCCTGTTCACACTTCCACCGGCAGATCCTCCAATATCCTTCCAGTGACTTAAAACACATCCTAACACACTTTTCTTTAAAATTTCACTGCTTGTTTGCCCCCCCCAGTTTCCAGTTTACACTTTCAGAATACACACGTTACTTACAAAAGCGTATCACAAAACGTATCACTCACAAAAATACGGGCATGCAATATCTTTCAGTAGCGATGTCACAAAACTACTATTACCAGCAATATTGCCAAAATCACAGTAACAATAGTCAGAGTCAAATTCCACATGCGATTAGTCAGAAAACCGAACTGTGTAACACCGTAACGATATCTTTCTTATAACAATGCCACGAACCTACTATTACCACCAGGAAAATAGCCAAAATCGCAGTAACAAGAACCAGAGTTAAATACCATACTCCATGAGTCAGAAAACCGAAATAGACAACACAATTCCAGATGGACCTTAAAGCGAGCTCCTTCCTTAAGGTCCCCAAACATGTACTTATGGTGCTAACCACAAAGTATATACCAAACACTGCCTCGCAGAAGATCACCTTCTGACTTACAGACAGTTCCAGATGACCGGTCTACCAGAAAACCAAACCAGAATAAAGAATATACTCACTTACAATGATGGGGTCCTTGTCTGCCTCCGCAGTGATCCGGTGAGTCGAGGAGTCCCTCCGGGAAATCCCGGGGGTACCCTAGGGAGTCCTGTTCCCAGCAGGTCCTGCAGTCCGGCAGAGAGGTTGTCCCATCTGGGTCGCCAAATTGATTCAAAGATCGAAGCCGAAATTCCTTTAAGTGGTATATTCTTTATTGCAGCGCTGGATGCACGGGGGATCTCTCCACCTATCGTGCATACCCAAAGCAGAAAGCAGTCTTGAATTTATACAATCAATCTATCAATATTCTACAAGCACCTATACATACGCATTACCTATCCCCGCCTTCCCTCGCTTCTCATGCTAATTAGCCTTTTGGCACCTTGCGCCTGCGCAGAGCCTTCCAAGAATTGTGGGCAGGGGTCTTTGGGACGTGGGCAGGGGTCTTTGGGAGGAAGACCCCGAGTCTTCCTCACAGTGTACTTTTCACCTTTGGTCAGGAATCTGCTGAATTGGCATGTTTCTTAATTGCAAGAGCTGGTTGTTGCCAATTCTCCCGTTTGTTGTATCTTTATAATGAATTCCAATGTCCAGTTTCGAGAGTTATAGTCCTTACATTCGTTTCTCTGTCCGCCTGCCGCTTCCTTATCATGAGTTCCAGTGTCTTGTTTCGAGATATACAGTCCTTGTCTGGGGATTGTCCTTGCCTCCCCAATACCTCCTTAATCAATCCCCCCTTTTCTTTTCCCATGCAAATTCTTTTGCATCAGATACTTTCTTTATTTACAGTAACACAACAAAGCAGGCATCTAAACAACATGCACACAAATATTCCTAACACTACTAATACGATTAGAGCAATGAATACTTGTTTCAACCATTGGAAATTGGGCAACCAGGAGGTTAACTTAGTCCATAGTTCACTAAAACTCCATGAAAGATCATCTTTACTGATCTCATGTAGGATCCTGGTCTGCTTCCATATTTCTTCCAGGTCGGTAGAGATCCTTCCACTCTGATCTACATACATACAACAACTTGTGTTTATTACTGTACAGACTCCCCCTTGAGTGGCCAGTAACAAGTCTAGGGCCATCCGATTTTGGAATACTACCTGTGATAAACTAGATATCTCTTCTTGTTGAGCCTTTATAGCATCCAGAATTTTGTTTTCTAACTTCTCTATAATTGCAGAAATATTAACTATTGCCTTTTCCAATTCACTCACTCCTAACCATGGGATAAACCATCGCACAAAACTATGAAAAGGGGTGTGTCTCTCTACCAATGGATTGTTAATTTTTCATCTGATTCTCCGGATATGATTTCTCAAGTAACCTCGAGGCACTACATCATGTACTGTCATATTGGGGACTACCGCTCCAAGAGTGCAAGTTCCCTTCCAATTCTCAGGCAAGACCTTACGGGCTGTATCATTGCATAGCCAATACCACCCTTTTCCTTCTGGAACCGTCCAGCTGGTTGAATTTGCCCAGCCGCTAGTCGTACTAATATCAATTGTTCAATTACAAGATGTCTGATTTCCCACATAAGTAGTATCCGTATTTATACAATGCTGTTTTCCTATACCCTTAGGCGGGTTACACCTTTGTACACATACATAATAGGATTCTAACGGCATGAAGCTACTCACTTCTAGTTCCAAAACTGCTTAATATTTTCGACCCCAAGATGTGTTTTCCCACAAATTAGTCCAAGATAAGTTTGCAGGCAAGGGAATCCCAATTAACGATACACCCTTATTCCCATGCTGTGGCAGATGGGTGCATACCCAACAGTTCGTCTTATTAGTTACTTGAGAAATTGTTTGTATTAAGGTCAGGTGTAAGTTCTCATCCCAAGTTGCCCACCCCAAATCCGAGAACCGCACCCCTGCAATCATTAGGATCTGGAAAACCGTAATTTTGTTGGTCCAATTGGAGTGGTGGTCCATATCCTCGCCGGGGCCTTCTTCACCCTTGAATTGTGGATCCAAGCTGCTTGCTTCTTAATCTTAATGGCGGTGTGTGTTGTCAGTAATACTTGGTGTGGTCCCATCCACTTTCCTTCCATTTTTCCTGCACGGGTTGTCCTGAAAAAGTCTTTATATATATATAATCCCCGAGCTTAAAGGGGTGGATTGGTTGATCCAACCCTCTAGCCCTGGTCCCTAAAACAAATGTATGTACTTTATTTAATTGTTTCTGAAGTTCAGTTATATAAGCATATAAATATTCTGATCCTAACTGCGTTAGGTCCTCTCCACTAAATAGAAATGGCTATGGCCTTCCATATAAGATTTTGAAGGGACTCAAATTTCCTTTTATTCTAGGTTTAACTCTAATTCCAAGTAATGCTAAAGGGAGGGATTGAGGCCATGACAAATTAGCTTCTTATCCAATTTTAGCTATTTATTGTTTAATTAAATGGTTCATTTTTTCTACCTGTCCACTTGCCTGTGGTCTATAAGGAGTATGCAGTTGCCAATCTATCTTTAGAATCTTACTTATCTGGTCTACCACTTGTGCACAAAAATGTGAAACTCTATCAGAAGACATTGCTACTAGAATCCCAAAGCATGGTATTATTTCATTTAACAAGACTTTAACCACTTCTCTTGCTTTGGTTGTTCGACAGGGAAAGGCTTCAGGCCTTCCTGAAAACGTGTCAGTCAGAACCAGTAAATAATGATACCCCCCTTTTCTAGGGAGTTCTGAAAAATCAATTTGCCACTGTTGCCCCGAATAATTTCCTTTACCGATTATTCCAAATTTTATTCTATCCTTGGTATTGGGGTTATTGTGTAAGCAAATGCTACATTGTTGAGTTACTTGTTTTATCATATCGTCCCACTAATGTCTGACTCAGGCTCTTATGCAGTGTGCCAGCTCCCCAATGCGTTTTATTGTGTTCTGTAAGAACTATGGGCCATGTCAAACTAGAGGGTATTACTATGGGGTTATCTTTTAAATATACTCATCCATCTGGTTTCATTTTACCTTTCAAATCTTCAATTAATTTTAAGTCTTCTTTTGTATAATTTGGATATAGTTTGGATTTTACCGTCTGGTATCAAAGACAATGCCTTCACCTCAGTTATTTCAGCTGCCTGCTTAGCCTCTGCCAATCGATTTTCCAATTTCAAAATCGGTGTTCCCCTTTTGGTGTCCCTGACAATGCATGATAGCTACCTTTTCTGGTTGTTTTACAGCCTCTAACAATTTTAAAATTTCTTCAGCATACTTTGTGTTTTCACTGAGCGGTCAGCAATCCATGTTCTTTCCAAATTGCTCCATGAGCATGTACCACGCCGAATGTATATTTAGAATCTGTCCAAATATTTACCCTTTTTCCCGCTGCCAGTTCCAATGCTCTCGTGAGAGCAACTATCTCCGCCTTTTGAGCTGATGTTCCAGGGGGTAAAGGCTTAGACTCGATTACCTGCTGAGTAGTTGTTATAGCATATCCAGCTTTACGTTGTCTTTGCGTAACAAAACTGCTCCCATCCGTGAACCAAGTTTCTTCCGCGTCTTCCATGGGCTCCTCCTTAAGGTCTGGTCGGCTGGAATACACAGTCTCTAGAGTTTCTAAACAATCGTGAATCACAGCTTGTGCCGGAGCATCACTAAGAAAAGAGGCTAGATTCACAATATGAATTATCACAATTTCCACGTCGTCCTGTTCTACCAATATTGCTTGATATTTCAAAATCATCAATTCTTGTTTAAGTTGTTTAAAGACTTTTTGTGCTTCTCCAGTCCAGACTAACTTTGACTGGTTAATCTTTATCAATTCACATAGAGGCTTTACCAATAGTCCATAATTATAAATCCAAAGGCGACACCAACCTGTCATTCCTAAAAAGCTTTGTAGCTCCTTTACCATTTGAGGTTCTGGAGTCCGGCAAATGACTTCCTTATGTTCAGTTCCTAGTTCTCGTTGTCCTTCCGAAATGTCAAATCCCAGATAGGTCACACTTTGTTGAGCCAGCTGGACTTTCTGTCAAGAGACTTGATATCCATTTAAACCCAGAAAATTAAGATGACTTATAGCCCATTGAATCCAACTCCCTTTAGTCTCGGTAGCTATTAAGAGATCATCTACATATTGTAACAAAGCACCTTCAGTGTCCGGAGGTATCCATGTTTCGAGTTCCCTTGCTAATTGGTTTCCAAAATTAGTGGGGCTATTCTTGAATCCTTGAGGTAGTAATGTCCACGTAAGCTGCGTCTTTCTGCCTGAATCGGGATTTTCCCATTCAAAGGCGAATAGGTTTTGGCTTTCTGTGGCTAAGCCTAGGCAGAAGAAGGCATCTTTTAAATCCAGTACGGTAAACCAGACTTGACTATTCTTTAATTTAGTCAGCAAAGTATAAGGGTTTGCCACTACTGGATGTATATCCTCAGTGATTTTATTTATGGCCCTCAAATCCTGAACTAGCCTATAGCTTTTTCATCTGCCTTTTTAATTGGCAATATGGGTGCATTGGATTCTGATTCGCATTCAATCAATAATCCATACTGTAAAAATTGATCAATTATCTCTTTAATTCCTTTCCTATCTTCTGTCCTCAAAGGATATTACTTAACCTTAACGGGTTTCTCTCCTGGCTTTAATTTAATAATTATTAAGGTCACATTTTTAGCTCTTCCAGGGACTTCGGTAGCCCAAACTCCTGGACATACTTGATCTGTGATCTCTAAAGGTATTTCACTTTTAGGGTCAGTTTGTATTAGTGCCAAGCTTAACACATTTATTAGTTGTTCTTCTCCTGTTCTTAATTCCATTTTCCCTTTTTCAAAGACAATTTCTGCTCCTACTTGCTCTAATAAATCTCTACCTAAGAGTGCCCATGAGGAGCTAGGCATAGATAAAAATCTGTGTATGCCCCATTGTTTCCCTAATTTGTACTTCAAAGGTTCACAAAAATAAGCCTTTTTGGTTACACCTTGTCCTGGTTTCAGTTAGAACAGAGTTAATTTTCTTCCTAGTAGCTGGGAGAATGCTATGTTTTGGCTTAGGATGAGAAGAGTGCTGATAACACCCCGATGTTTCAATTGTTGCAGAGCAATGCTTATACCAAGCCAAGGACATCTCAGCTTCTTGCTCTGTCCTGCCAACAGGCAGGCTGGGGGTGCAGTAAGAGCTGGGAGGGGACAGACCCAGGACAGGTGACCCAAACTAGCCAAAGGGGTATTCCATAGCATCTGACGTCAGGCTAAACAATACATAGGGGTGGCTAGCCAGGGGGAGGGGGCCGGACTGCTCGGGGTTAGGCTGGGCATCGGTCAGCGGGTGGTGAGCAATTGCATTGTGCATCACTTGTTTGTACACATTATTAGTAGTGGTACTATTATCATCATTGTATTATTATTATTATTATTATTATTATTATTATTTTGTCTTATTTAACTGTCTTTATCTCAACTCACAGGCTTCACTTTCCATTTCTCTCCCCCATCCCAGAGAGGGAGGGGGAGGGGGAGCGAACAGCTGCGTGGTGTTTAGCTGCCGGCCGGGTTAAACCACGACACACCTTTTACCCTAACATAATAATTCTGTGAAGGCATTAATGCTTGATTTAGAACTGAATACGTTGCCCCATAGCAATAAGAAATTTCACTTCCATTCCTCCCCTAGCTTCATTATAACCAGTGGAGGATCCGCTAGGGTAGATTCCCCAGGTCCCCGTTATTCCTGTTGAAATCAGGGGTTGATTACCCTAGGAAAAGGCTAGTCAATTTGTCCTCCAAAGCCAGGTCCAAACCGTTTTGTTTTATTTATTTATTTATTTATTTATTTTCATTACATTTCAGAGTTGGTCCAAAAATTCCATAGGGCTTTCTTTTAGACCTTGTTGGAAGCATATTCTCAATTCCCAATTCATCCAGGTTTTAGTATTTACTTAACCGTTCATGATTTTCAGGATGATTCGGGTCTTAGTGGGGGTCGGTCAGGGGAATGCAGTTGTCCACAGTTCCCTGAACGGTCCCATCAGCAATCTGAGCTCGCACATGAACTCAGGTTGTTTTAAGAGTGTACCTCTTTTCTGTTTCTGTGACAACTCTCTCGGACCGATCATGGTCTCTTTGCCCTAAAGGGCTAACACCCATGATTTTAAGATCTCTGCCTCGGGCAGAGGCAGAACTATTAACATTCCTACATCCTCTTTCCCTGCTCATTCAACTTCAAACACCTTTAACACTTTCAACAACCCTTTTAACACTTCCTTTATCTTTCTCCAGCCTGTACTTCTCTAATGCCAACATCAAAGGTTCAGTCAGGGGCCAACTTAATTCCCTACCTTTTCCCACCAAGATGCTGAAACATCAGTATACAACATTTCATCCTGTTCTGCTTCTCAAAAAACAACATTAACTGTAGCAAAATATTATAGTTTAAAGTTCCATTTAGGGGCCACTTTTCTCCACATTCCAGCTTATAAAGCGGCCACCACTGATTACGATATTTTATCAATGTTTTCCTGTTCACACTTCCACCGGCAGATCCTCCAATATCCTTCCAGTGACTTAAAACACATCCTAACACACTTTTCTTTAAAATTTCACTGCTTGTTTGCCCCCCCCAGTTTCCAGTTTACACTTTCAGAATACACACGTTACTTACAAAAGCGTATCACAAAACGTATCACTCACAAAAATACGGGCATGCAATATCTTTCAGTAGCGATGTCACAAAACTACTATTACCAGCAATATTGCCAAAATCACAGTAACAATAGTCAGAGTCAAATTCCACATGCGATAAGTCAGAAAACCGAACTGTGTAACACCGTAACGATATCTTTCTTATAACAATGCCACGAACCTACTATTACCACCAGGAAAATAGCCAAAATCGCAGTAACAAGAACCAGAGTTAAATATCATACTCCATGAGTCAGAAAACCGAAATAGACAACACAATTCCAGATGGACCTTAAAGCGAGCTCCTTCCTTAAGGTCCCCAAACATGTACTTATGGTGCTAACCACAAAGTATATACCAAACACTGCCTCGCAGAAGATCACCTTCTGACTTACAGACAGTTCCAGATGACCGGTCTACCAGAAAACCAAACCAGAATAAAGAATATACTCACTTACAATGATGGGGTCCTTGTCTGCCTCCGCAGTGATCCGGTGAGTCGAGGAGTCCCTCCGGGAAATCCCGGGGGTACCCTAGGGAGTCCTGTTCCCAGCAGGTCCTGCAGTCCGGCAGAGAGGTTGTCCCATCTGGGTCGCCAAATTGATTCAAAGATCGAAGCCGAAATTCCTTTAAGTGGTATATTCTTTATTGCAGCGCTGGATGCACGGGGGATCTCTCCACCTATCGTGCATACCCAAAGCAGAAAGCAGTCTTGAATTTATACAATCAATCTATCAATATTCTACAAGCACCTATACATACGCATTACCTATCCCCGCCTTCCCTCGCTTCTCATGCTAATTAGCCTTTTGGCACCTTGCGCCTGCGCAGAGCCTTCCAAGAATTGTGGGCAGGGGTCTTTGGGACGTGGGCAGGGGTCTTTGGGAGGAAGACCCCGAGTCTTCCTCACAGTGTACTTTTCACCTTTGGTCAGGAATCTGCTGAATTGGCATGTTTCTTAATTGCAAGAGCTGGTTGTTGCCAATTCTCCCGTTTGTTGTATCTTTATAATGAATTCCAATGTCCAGTTTCGAGAGTTATAGTCCTTACATTCGTTTCTCTGTCCGCCTGCCGCTTCCTTATCATGAGTTCCAGTGTCTTGTTTCGAGATATACAGTCCTTGTCTGGGGATTGTCCTTGCCTCCCCAATACCTCCTTAATCAATCCCCCCTTTTCTTTTCCCATGCAAATTCTTTTGCATCAGATACTTTCTTTATTTACAGTAACACAACAAAGCAGGCATCTAAACAACATGCACACAAATATTCCTAACACTACTAATACGATTAGAGCAATGAATACTTGTTTCAACCATTGGAAATTGGGCAACCAGGAGGTTAACTTAGTCCATAGTTCACTAAAACTCCATGAAAGATCATCTTTACTGATCTCATGTAGGATCCTGGTCTGCTTCCATATTTCTTCCAGGTCGGTAGAGATCCTTCCACTCTGATCTACATACATACAACAACTTGTGTTTATTACTGTACAGACTCCCCCTTGAGTGGCCAGTAACAAGTCTAGGGCCATCCGATTTTGGAATACTACCTGTGATAAACTAGATATCTCTTCTTGTTGAGCCTTTATAGCATCCAGAATTTTGTTTTCTAACTTCTCTATAATTGCAGAAATATTAACTATTGCCTTTTCCAATTCACTCACTCCTAACCATGGGATAAACCATCGCACAAAACTATGAAAAGGGGTGTGTCTCTCTACCAATGGATTGTTAATTTTTCATCTGATTCTCCGGATATGATTTCTCAAGTAACCTCGAGGCACTACATCATGTACTGTCATATTGGGGACTACCGCTCCAAGAGTGCAAGTTCCCTTCCAATTCTCAGGCAAGACCTTACGGGCTGTATCATTGCATAGCCAATACCACCCTTTTCCTTCTGGAACCGTCCAGCTGGTTGAATTTGCCCAGCCGCTAGTCGTACTAATATCAATTGTTCAATTACAAGATGTCTGATTTCCCACATAAGTAGTATCCGTATTTATACAATGCTGTTTTCCTATACCCTTAGGCGGGTTACACCTTTGTACACATACATAATAGGATTCTAACGGCATGAAGCTACTCACTTCTAGTTCCAAAACTGCTTAATATTTTCGACCCCAAGATGTGTTTTCCCACAAATTAGTCCAAGATAAGTTTGCAGGCAAGGGAATCCCAATTAACGATACACCCTTATTCCCATGCTGTGGCAGATGGGTGCATACCCAACAGTTCGTCTTATTAGTTACTTGAGAAATTGTTTGTATTAAGGTCAGGTGTAAGTTCTCATCCCAAGTTGCCCACCCCAAATCCGAGAACCGCACCCCTGCAATCATTAGGATCTGGAAAACCGTAATTTTGTTGGTCCAATTGGAGTGGTGGTCCATATCCTCGCCGGGGCCTTCTTCACCCTTGAATTGTGGATCCAAGCTGCTTGCTTCTTAATCTTAATGGCGGTGTGTGTTGTCAGTAATACTTGGTGTGGTCCCATCCACTTTCCTTCCATTTTTCCTGCACGGGTTGTCCTGAAAAAGTCTTTATATATATATAATCCCCGAGCTTAAAGGGGTGGATTGGTTGATCCAACCCTCTAGCCCTGGTCCCTAAAACAAATGTATGTACTTTATTTAATTGTTTCTGAAGTTCAGTTATATAAGCATATAAATATTCTGATCCTAACTGCGTTAGGTCCTCTCCACTAAATAGAAATGGCTATGGCCTTCCATATAAGATTTTGAAGGGACTCAAATTTCCTTTTATTCTAGGTTTAACTCTAATTCCAAGTAATGCTAAAGGGAGGGATTGAGGCCATGACAAATTAGCTTCTTATCCAATTTTAGCTATTTATTGTTTAATTAAATGGTTCATTTTTTCTACCTGTCCACTTGCCTGTGGTCTATAAGGAGTATGCAGTTGCCAATCTATCTTTAGAATCTTACTTATCTGGTCTACCACTTGTGCACAAAAATGTGAAACTCTATCAGAAGACATTGCTACTAGAATCCCAAAGCATGGTATTATTTCATTTAACAAGACTTTAACCACTTCTCTTGCTTTGGTTGTTCGACAGGGAAAGGCTTCAGGCCTTCCTGAAAACGTGTCAGTCAGAACCAGTAAATAATGATACCCCCCTTTTCTAGGGAGTTCTGAAAAATCAATTTGCCACTGTTGCCCCGAATAATTTCCTTTACCGATTATTCCAAATTTTATTCTATCCTTGGTATTGGGGTTATTGTGTAAGCAAATGCTACATTGTTGAGTTACTTGTTTTATCATATCGTCCCACTAATGTCTGACTCAGGCTCTTATGCAGTGTGCCAGCTCCCCAATGCGTTTTATTGTGTTCTGTAAGAACTATGGGCCATGTCAAACTAGAGGGTATTACTATGGGGTTATCTTTTAAATATACTCATCCATCTGGTTTCATTTTACCTTTCAAATCTTCAATTAATTTTAAGTCTTCTTTTGTATAATTTGGATATAGTTTGGATTTTACCGTCTGGTATCAAAGACAATGCCTTCACCTCAGTTATTTCAGCTGCCTGCTTAGCCTCTGCCAATCGATTTTCCAATTTCAAAATCGGTGTTCCCCTTTTGGTGTCCCTGACAATGCATGATAGCTACCTTTTCTGGTTGTTTTACAGCCTCTAACAATTTTAAAATTTCTTCAGCATACTTTGTGTTTTCACTGAGCGGTCAGCAATCCATGTTCTTTCCAAATTGCTCCATGAGCATGTACCACGCCGAATGTATATTTAGAATCTGTCCAAATATTTACCCTTTTTCCCGCTGCCAGTTCCAATGCTCTCGTGAGAGCAACTATCTCCGCCTTTTGAGCTGATGTTCCAGGGGGTAAAGGCTTAGACTCGATTACCTGCTGAGTAGTTGTTATAGCATATCCAGCTTTACGTTGTCTTTGCGTAACAAAACTGCTCCCATCCGTGAACCAAGTTTCTTCCGCGTCTTCCATGGGCTCCTCCTTAAGGTCTGGTCGGCTGGAATACACAGTCTCTAGAGTTTCTAAACAATCGTGAATCACAGCTTGTGCCGGAGCATCACTAAGAAAAGAGGCTAGATTCACAATATGAATTATCACAATTTCCACGTCGTCCTGTTCTACCAATATTGCTTGATATTTCAAAATCATCAATTCTTGTTGAAGTTGTTTAAAGACTTTTTGTGCTTCTCCAGTCCAGACTAACTTTGACTGGTTAATCTTTATCAATTCACATAGAGGCTTTACCAATAGTCCATAATTATAAATCCAAAGGCGACACCAACCTGTCATTCCTAAAAAGCTTTGTAGCTCCTTTACCATTTGAGGTTCTGGAGTCCGGCAAATGACTTCCTTATGTTCAGTTCCTAGTTCTCGTTGTCCTTCCGAAATGTCAAATCCCAGATAGGTCACACTTTGTTGAGCCAGCTGGACTTTCTGTCAAGAGACTTGATATCCATTTAAACCCAGAAAATTAAGACGACTTATAGCCCATTGAATCCAACTCCCTTTAGTCTCGGTAGCTATTAAGAGATCATCTACATATTGTAACAAAGCACCTTCAGTGTCCGGAGGTATCCATGTTTCGAGTTCCCTTGCTAATTGGTTTCCAAAATTAGTGGGGCTATTCTTGAATCCTTGAGGTAGTAATGTCCACGTAAGCTGCGTCTTTCTGCCTGAATCGGGATTTTCCCATTCAAAGGCGAATAGGTTTTGGCTTTCTGTGGCTAAGCCTAGGCAGAAGAAGGCATCTTTTAAATCCAGTACGGTAAACCAGACTTGACTATTCTTTAATTTAGTTAGCAAAGTATAAGGGTTTGCCACTACTGGATGTATATCCTCAGTGATTTTATTTATGGCCCTCAAATCCTGAACTAGCCTATAGCTTTTTCATCTGCCTTTTTAATTGGCAATATGGGTGCATTGTATTCTGATTCGCATTCAATCAATAATCCATACTGTAAAAATTGATCAATTATCTCTTTAATTCCTTTCCTATCTTCTGTCCTCAAAGGATATTACTTAACCTTAACGGGTTTCTCTCCTGGCTTTAATTTAATAATTATTAAGGTCACATTTTTAGCTCTTCCAGGGACTTCGGTAGCCCAAACTCCTGGACATACTTGATCTGTGATCTCTAAAGGTATTTCACTTTTAGGGTCAGTTTGTATTAGTGCCAAGCTTAACACATTTATTAGTTGTTCTTCTCCTGTTCTTAATTCCATTTTCCCTTTTTCAAAGACAATTTCTGCTCCTACTTGCTCTAATAAATCTCTACCTAAGAGTGCCCATGAGGAGCTAGGCATAGATAAAAATCTGTGTATGCCCCATTGTTTCCCTAATTTGTACTTCAAAGGTTCACAAAAATAAGCCTTTTTGGTTACACCTTGTCCTGGTTTCAGTTAGAACAGAGTTAATTTTCTTCCTAGTAGCTGGGAGAATGCTATGTTTTGGCTTAGGATGAGAAGAGTGCTGATAACACCCCGATGTTTCAATTGTTGCAGAGCAATGCTTATACCAAGCCAAGGACATCTCAGCTTCTTGCTCTGTCCTGCCAACAGGCAGGCTGGGGGTGCAGTAAGAGCTGGGAGGGGACAGACCCAGGACAGGTGACCCAAACTAGCCAAAGGGGTATTCCATAGCATCTGACGTCAGGCTAAACAATACATAGGGGTGGCTAGCCAGGGGGAGGGGGCCGGACTGCTCGGGGTTAGGCTGGGCATCGGTCAGCGGGTGGTGAGCAATTGCATTGTGCATCACTTGTTTGTACACATTATTAGTAGTGGTACTATTATCATCATTGTATTATTATTATTATTATTATTATTATTATTATTTTGTCTTATTTAACTGTCTTTATCTCAACTCACAGGCTTCACTTTCCATTTCTCTCCCCCATCCCAGAGAGGGAGGGGGAGGGGGAGCGAACAGCTGCGTGGTGTTTAGCTGCCGGCCGGGTTAAACCACGACACACCTTTTACCCTAACATAATAATTCTGTGAAGGCATTAATGCTTGATTTAGAACTGAATACGTTGCCCCATAGCAATAAGAAATTTCACTTCCATTCCTCCCCTAGCTTCATTATAACCAGTGGAGGATCCGCTAGGGTAGATTCCCCAGGTCCCCGTTATTCCTGTTGAAATCAGGGGTTGATTACCCTAGGAAAAGGCTAGTCAATTTGTCCTCCAAAGCCAGGTCCAAACCGTTTTGTTTTATTTATTTATTTATTTATTTATTTTCATTACATTTCAGAGTTGGTCCAAAAATTCCATAGGGCTTTCTTTTAGACCTTGTTGGAAGCATATTCTCAATTCCCAATTCATCCAGGTTTTAGTATTTACTTAACCGTTCATGATTTTCAGGATGATTCGGGTCTTAGTGGGGGTCGGTCAGGGGAATGCAGTTGTCCACAGTTCCCTGAACGGTCCCATCAGCAATCTGAGCTCGCACATGAACTCAGGTTGTTTTAAGAGTGTACCTCTTTTCTGTTTCTGTGACAACTCTCTCGGACCGATCATGGTCTCTTTGCCCTAAAGGGCTAACACCCATGATTTTAAGATCTCTGCCTCGGGCAGAGGCAGAACTATTAACATTCCTACATCCTCTTTCCCTGCTCATTCAACTTCAAACACCTTTAACACTTTCAACAACCCTTTTAACACTTCCTTTATCTTTCTCCAGCCTGTACTTCTCTAATGCCAACATCAAAGGTTCAGTCAGGGGCCAACTTAATTCCCTACCTTTTCCCACCAAGATGCTGAAACATCAGTATACAACATTTCATCCTGTTCTGCTTCTCAAAAAACAACATTAACTGTAGCAAAATATTATAGTTTAAAGTTCCATTTAGGGGCCACTTTTCTCCACATTCCAGCTTATAAAGCGGCCACCACTGATTACGATATTTTATCAATGTTTTCCTGTTCACACTTCCACCGGCAGATCCTCCAATATCCTTCCAGTGACTTAAAACACATCCTAACACACTTTTCTTTAAAATTTCACTGCTTGTTTGCCCCCCCCAGTTTCCAGTTTACACTTTCAGAATACACACGTTACTTACAAAAGCGTATCACAAAACGTATCACTCACAAAAATACGGGCATGCAATATCTTTCAGTAGCGATGTCACAAAACTACTATTACCAGCAATATTGCCAAAATCACAGTAACAATAGTCAGAGTCAAATTCCACATGCGATTAGTCAGAAAACCGAACTGTGTAACACCGTAACGATATCTTTCTTATAACAATGCCACGAACCTACTATTACCACCAGGAAAATAGCCAAAATCGCAGTAACAAGAACCAGAGTTAAATACCATACTCCATGAGTCAGAAAACCGAAATAGACAACACAATTCCAGATGGACCTTAAAGCGAGCTCCTTCCTTAAGGTCCCCAAACATGTACTTATGGTGCTAACCACAAAGTATATACCAAACACTGCCTCGCAGAAGATCACCTTCTGACTTACAGACAGTTCCAGATGACCGGTCTACCAGAAAACCAAACCAGAATAAAGAATATACTCACTTACAATGATGGGGTCCTTGTCTGCCTCCGCAGTGATCCGGTGAGTCGAGGAGTCCCTCCGGGAAATCCCGGGGGTACCCTAGGGAGTCCTGTTCCCAGCAGGTCCTGCAGTCCGGCAGAGAGGTTGTCCCATCTGGGTCGCCAAATTGATTCAAAGATCGAAGCCGAAATTCCTTTAAGTGGTATATTCTTTATTGCAGCGCTGGATGCACGGGGGATCTCTCCACCTATCGTGCATACCCAAAGCAGAAAGCAGTCTTGAATTTATACAATCAATCTATCAATATTCTACAAGCACCTATACATACGCATTACCTATCCCCGCCTTCCCTCGCTTCTCATGCTAATTAGCCTTTTGGCACCTTGCGCCTGCGCAGAGCCTTCCAAGAATTGTGGGCAGGGGTCTTTGGGACGTGGGCAGGGGTCTTTGGGAGGAAGACCCCGAGTCTTCCTCACAGTGTACTTTTCACCTTTGGTCAGGAATCTGCTGAATTGGCATGTTTCTTAATTGCAAGAGCTGGTTGTTGCCAATTCTCCCGTTTGTTGTATCTTTATAATGAATTCCAATGTCCAGTTTCGAGAGTTATAGTCCTTACATTCGTTTCTCTGTCCGCCTGCCGCTTCCTTATCATGAGTTCCAGTGTCTTGTTTCGAGATATACAGTCCTTGTCTGGGGATTGTCCTTGCCTCCCCAATACCTCCTTAATCAATCCCCCCTTTTCTTTTCCCATGCAAATTCTTTTGCATCAGATACTTTCTTTATTTACAGTAACACAACAAAGCAGGCATCTAAACAACATGCACACAAATATTCCTAACACTACTAATACGATTAGAGCAATGAATACTTGTTTCAACCATTGGAAATTGGGCAACCAGGAGGTTAACTTAGTCCATAGTTCACTAAAACTCCATGAAAGATCATCTTTACTGATCTCATGTAGGATCCTGGTCTGCTTCCATATTTCTTCCAGGTCGGTAGAGATCCTTCCACTCTGATCTACATACATACAACAACTTGTGTTTATTACTGTACAGACTCCCCCTTGAGTGGCCAGTAACAAGTCTAGGGCCATCCGATTTTGGAATACTACCTGTGATAAACTAGATATCTCTTCTTGTTGAGCCTTTATAGCATCCAGAATTTTGTTTTCTAACTTCTCTATAATTGCAGAAATATTAACTATTGCCTTTTCCAATTCACTCACTCCTAACCATGGGATAAACCATCGCACAAAACTATGAAAAGGGGTGTGTCTCTCTACCAATGGATTGTTAATTTTTCATCTGATTCTCCGGATATGATTTCTCAAGTAACCTCGAGGCACTACATCATGTACTGTCATATTGGGGACTACCGCTCCAAGAGTGCAAGTTCCCTTCCAATTCTCAGGCAAGACCTTACGGGCTGTATCATTGCATAGCCAATACCACCCTTTTCCTTCTGGAACCGTCCAGCTGGTTGAATTTGCCCAGCCGCTAGTCGTACTAATATCAATTGTTCAATTACAAGATGTCTGATTTCCCACATAAGTAGTATCCGTATTTATACAATGCTGTTTTCCTATACCCTTAGGCGGGTTACACCTTTGTACACATACATAATAGGATTCTAACGGCATGAAGCTACTCACTTCTAGTTCCAAAACTGCTTAATATTTTCGACCCCAAGATGTGTTTTCCCACAAATTAGTCCAAGATAAGTTTGCAGGCAAGGGAATCCCAATTAACGATACACCCTTATTCCCATGCTGTGGCAGATGGGTGCATACCCAACAGTTCGTCTTATTAGTTACTTGAGAAATTGTTTGTATTAAGGTCAGGTGTAAGTTCTCATCCCAAGTTGCCCACCCCAAATCCGAGAACCGCACCCCTGCAATCATTAGGATCTGGAAAACCGTAATTTTGTTGGTCCAATTGGAGTGGTGGTCCATATCCTCGCCGGGGCCTTCTTCACCCTTGAATTGTGGATCCAAGCTGCTTGCTTCTTAATCTTAATGGCGGTGTGTGTTGTCAGTAATACTTGGTGTGGTCCCATCCACTTTCCTTCCATTTTTCCTGCACGGGTTGTCCTGAAAAAGTCTTTATATATATATAATCCCCGAGCTTAAAGGGGTGGATTGGTTGATCCAACCCTCTAGCCCTGGTCCCTAAAACAAATGTATGTACTTTATTTAATTGTTTCTGAAGTTCAGTTATATAAGCATATAAATATTCTGATCCTAACTGCGTTAGGTCCTCTCCACTAAATAGAAATGGCTATGGCCTTCCATATAAGATTTTGAAGGGACTCAAATTTCCTTTTATTCTAGGTTTAACTCTAATTCCAAGTAATGCTAAAGGGAGGGATTGAGGCCATGACAAATTAGCTTCTTATCCAATTTTAGCTATTTATTGTTTAATTAAATGGTTCATTTTTTCTACCTGTCCACTTGCCTGTGGTCTATAAGGAGTATGCAGTTGCCAATCTATCTTTAGAATCTTACTTATCTGGTCTACCACTTGTGCACAAAAATGTGAAACTCTATCAGAAGACATTGCTACTAGAATCCCAAAGCATGGTATTATTTCATTTAACAAGACTTTAACCACTTCTCTTGCTTTGGTTGTTCGACAGGGAAAGGCTTCAGGCCTTCCTGAAAACGTGTCAGTCAGAACCAGTAAATAATGATACCCCCCTTTTCTAGGGAGTTCTGAAAAATCAATTTGCCACTGTTGCCCCGAATAATTTCCTTTACCGATTATTCCAAATTTTATTCTATCCTTGGTATTGGGGTTATTGTGTAAGCAAATGCTACATTGTTGAGTTACTTGTTTTATCATATCGTCCCACTAATGTCTGACTCAGGCTCTTATGCAGTGTGCCAGCTCCCCAATGCGTTTTATTGTGTTCTGTAAGAACTATGGGCCATGTCAAACTAGAGGGTATTACTATGGGGTTATCTTTTAAATATACTCATCCATCTGGTTTCATTTTACCTTTCAAATCTTCAATTAATTTTAAGTCTTCTTTTGTATAATTTGGATATAGTTTGGATTTTACCGTCTGGTATCAAAGACAATGCCTTCACCTCAGTTATTTCAGCTGCCTGCTTAGCCTCTGCCAATCGATTTTCCAATTTCAAAATCGGTGTTCCCCTTTTGGTGTCCCTGACAATGCATGATAGCTACCTTTTCTGGTTGTTTTACAGCCTCTAACAATTTTAAAATTTCTTCAGCATACTTTGTGTTTTCACTGAGCGGTCAGCAATCCATGTTCTTTCCAAATTGCTCCATGAGCATGTACCACGCCGAATGTATATTTAGAATCTGTCCAAATATTTACCCTTTTTCCCGCTGCCAGTTCCAATGCTCTCGTGAGAGCAACTATCTCCGCCTTTTGAGCTGATGTTCCAGGGGGTAAAGGCTTAGACTCGATTACCTGCTGAGTAGTTGTTATAGCATATCCAGCTTTACGTTGTCTTTGCGTAACAAAACTGCTCCCATCCGTGAACCAAGTTTCTTCCGCGTCTTCCATGGGCTCCTCCTTAAGGTCTGGTCGGCTGGAATACACAGTCTCTAGAGTTTCTAAACAATCGTGAATCACAGCTTGTGCCGGAGCATCACTAAGAAAAGAGGCTAGATTCACAATATGAATTATCACAATTTCCACGTCGTCCTGTTCTACCAATATTGCTTGATATTTCAAAATCATCAATTCTTGTTGAAGTTGTTTAAAGACTTTTTGTGCTTCTCCAGTCCAGACTAACTTTGACTGGTTAATCTTTATCAATTCACATAGAGGCTTTACCAATAGTCCATAATTATAAATCCAAAGGCGACACCAACCTGTCATTCCTAAAAAGCTTTGTAGCTCCTTTACCATTTGAGGTTCTGGAGTCCGGCAAATGACTTCCTTATGTTCAGTTCCTAGTTCTCGTTGTCCTTCCGAAATGTCAAATCCCAGATAGGTCACACTTTGTTGAGCCAGCTGGACTTTCTGTCAAGAGACTTGATATCCATTTAAACCCAGAAAATTAAGACGACTTATAGCCCATTGAATCCAACTCCCTTTAGTCTCGGTAGCTATTAAGAGATCATCTACATATTGTAACAAAGCACCTTCAGTGTCCGGAGGTATCCATGTTTCGAGTTCCCTTGCTAATTGGTTTCCAAAATTAGTGGGGCTATTCTTGAATCCTTGAGGTAGTAATGTCCACGTAAGCTGCGTCTTTCTGCCTGAATCGGGATTTTCCCATTCAAAGGCGAATAGGTTTTGGCTTTCTGTGGCTAAGCCTAGGCAGAAGAAGGCATCTTTTAAATCCAGTACGGTAAACCAGACTTGACTATTCTTTAATTTAGTTAGCAAAGTATAAGGGTTTGCCACTACTGGATGTATATCCTCAGTGATTTTATTTATGGCCCTCAAATCCTGAACTAGCCTATAGCTTTTTCATCTGCCTTTTTAATTGGCAATATGGGTGCATTGTATTCTGATTCGCATTCAATCAATAATCCATACTGTAAAAATTGATCAATTATCTCTTTAATTCCTTTCCTATCTTCTGTCCTCAAAGGATATTACTTAACCTTAACGGGTTTCTCTCCTGGCTTTAATTTAATAATTATTAAGGTCACATTTTTAGCTCTTCCAGGGACTTCGGTAGCCCAAACTCCTGGACATACTTGATCTGTGATCTCTAAAGGTATTTCACTTTTAGGGTCAGTTTGTATTAGTGCCAAGCTTAACACATTTATTAGTTGTTCTTCTCCTGTTCTTAATTCCATTTTCCCTTTTTCAAAGACAATTTCTGCTCCTACTTGCTCTAATAAATCTCTACCTAAGAGTGCCCATGAGGAGCTAGGCATAGATAAAAATCTGTGTATGCCCCATTGTTTCCCTAATTTGTACTTCAAAGGTTCACAAAAATAAGCCTTTTTGGTTACACCTTGTCCTGGTTTCAGTTAGAACAGAGTTAATTTTCTTCCTAGTAGCTGGGAGAATGCTATGTTTTGGCTTAGGATGAGAAGAGTGCTGATAACACCCCGATGTTTCAATTGTTGCAGAGCAATGCTTATACCAAGCCAAGGACATCTCAGCTTCTTGCTCTGTCCTGCCAACAGGCAGGCTGGGGGTGCAGTAAGAGCTGGGAGGGGACAGACCCAGGACAGGTGACCCAAACTAGCCAAAGGGGTATTCCATAGCATCTGACGTCAGGCTAAACAATACATAGGGGTGGCTAGCCAGGGGGAGGGGGCCGGACTGCTCGGGGTTAGGCTGGGCATCGGTCAGCGGGTGGTGAGCAATTGCATTGTGCATCACTTGTTTGTACACATTATTAGTAGTGGTACTATTATCATCATTGTATTATTATTATTATTATTATTATTATTATTATTTTGTCTTATTTAACTGTCTTTATCTCAACTCACAGGCTTCACTTTCCATTTCTCTCCCCCATCCCAGAGAGGGAGGGGGAGGGGGAGCGAACAGCTGCGTGGTGTTTAGCTGCCGGCCGGGTTAAACCACGACACACCTTTTACCCTAACATAATAATTCTGTGAAGGCATTAATGCTTGATTTAGAACTGAATACGTTGCCCCATAGCAATAAGAAATTTCACTTCCATTCCTCCCCTAGCTTCATTATAACCAGTGGAGGATCCGCTAGGGTAGATTCCCCAGGTCCCCGTTATTCCTGTTGAAATCAGGGGTTGATTACCCTAGGAAAAGGCTAGTCAATTTGTCCTCCAAAGCCAGGTCCAAACCGTTTTGTTTTATTTATTTATTTATTTATTTATTTTCATTACATTTCAGAGTTGGTCCAAAAATTCCATAGGGCTTTCTTTTAGACCTTGTTGGAAGCATATTCTCAATTCCCAATTCATCCAGGTTTTAGTATTTACTTAACCGTTCATGATTTTCAGGATGATTCGGGTCTTAGTGGGGGTCGGTCAGGGGAATGCAGTTGTCCACAGTTCCCTGAACGGTCCCATCAGCAATCTGAGCTCGCACATGAACTCAGGTTGTTTTAAGAGTGTACCTCTTTTCTGTTTCTGTGACAACTCTCTCGGACCGATCATGGTCTCTTTGCCCTAAAGGGCTAACACCCATGATTTTAAGATCTCTGCCTCGGGCAGAGGCAGAACTATTAACATTCCTACATCCTCTTTCCCTGCTCATTCAACTTCAAACACCTTTAACACTTTCAACAACCCTTTTAACACTTCCTTTATCTTTCTCCAGCCTGTACTTCTCTAATGCCAACATCAAAGGTTCAGTCAGGGGCCAACTTAATTCCCTACCTTTTCCCACCAAGATGCTGAAACATCAGTATACAACATTTCATCCTGTTCTGCTTCTCAAAAAACAACATTAACTGTAGCAAAATATTATAGTTTAAAGTTCCATTTAGGGGCCACTTTTCTCCACATTCCAGCTTATAAAGCGGCCACCACTGATTACGATATTTTATCAATGTTTTCCTGTTCACACTTCCACCGGCAGATCCTCCAATATCCTTCCAGTGACTTAAAACACATCCTAACACACTTTTCTTTAAAATTTCACTGCTTGTTTGCCCCCCCCAGTTTCCAGTTTACACTTTCAGAATACACACGTTACTTACAAAAGCGTATCACAAAACGTATCACTCACAAAAATACGGGCATGCAATATCTTTCAGTAGCGATGTCACAAAACTACTATTACCAGCAATATTGCCAAAATCACAGTAACAATAGTCAGAGTCAAATTCCACATGCGATTAGTCAGAAAACCGAACTGTGTAACACCGTAACGATATCTTTCTTATAACAATGCCACGAACCTACTATTACCACCAGGAAAATAGCCAAAATCGCAGTAACAAGAACCAGAGTTAAATACCATACTCCATGAGTCAGAAAACCGAAATAGACAACACAATTCCAGATGGACCTTAAAGCGAGCTCCTTCCTTAAGGTCCCCAAACATGTACTTATGGTGCTAACCACAAAGTATATACCAAACACTGCCTCGCAGAAGATCACCTTCTGACTTACAGACAGTTCCAGATGACCGGTCTACCAGAAAACCAAACCAGAATAAAGAATATACTCACTTACAATGATGGGGTCCTTGTCTGCCTCCGCAGTGATCCGGTGAGTCGAGGAGTCCCTCCGGGAAATCCCGGGGGTACCCTAGGGAGTCCTGTTCCCAGCAGGTCCTGCAGTCCGGCAGAGAGGTTGTCCCATCTGGGTCGCCAAATTGATTCAAAGATCGAAGCCGAAATTCCTTTAAGTGGTATATTCTTTATTGCAGCGCTGGATGCACGGGGGATCTCTCCACCTATCGTGCATACCCAAAGCAGAAAGCAGTCTTGAATTTATACAATCAATCTATCAATATTCTACAAGCACCTATACATATGCATTACCTATCCCCGCCTTCCCTCGCTTCTCATGCTAATTAGCCTTTTGGCACCTTGCGCCTGCGCAGAGCCTTCCAAGAATTGTGGGCAGGGGTCTTTGGGACGTGGGCAGGGGTCTTTGGGAGGAAGACCCCGAGTCTTCCTCACAGTGTACTTTTCACCTTTGGTCAGGAATCTGCTGAATTGGCATGTTTCTTAATTGCAAGAGCTGGTTGTTGCCAATTCTCCCGTTTGTTGTATCTTTATAATGAATTCCAATGTCCAGTTTCGAGAGTTATAGTCCTTACATTCGTTTCTCTGTCCGCCTGCCGCTTCCTTATCATGAGTTCCAGTGTCTTGTTTCGAGATATACAGTCCTTGTCTGGGGATTGTCCTTGCCTCCCCAATACCTCCTTAATCAATCCCCCCTTTTCTTTTCCCATGCAAATTCTTTTGCATCAGATACTTTCTTTATTTACAGTAACACAACAAAGCAGGCATCTAAACAACATGCACACAAATATTCCTAACACTACTAATACGATTAGAGCAATGAATACTTGTTTCAACCATTGGAAATTGGGCAACCAGGAGGTTAACTTATTCCATAGTTCACTAAAACTCCATGAAAGATCATCTTTACTGATCTCATGTAGGATCCTGGTCTGCTTCCATATTTCTTCCAGGTCGGTAGAGATCCTTCCACTCTGATCTACATACATACAACAACTTGTGTTTATTACTGTACAGACTCCCCCTTGAGTGGCCAGTAACAAGTCTAGGGCCATCCGATTTTGGAATACTACCTGTGATAAACTAGATATCTCTTCTTGTTGAGCCTTTATAGCATCCAGAATTTTGTTTTCTAACTTCTCTATAATTGCAGAAATATTAACTATTGCCTTTTCCAATTCACTCACTCCTAACCATGGGATAAACCATCGCACAAAACTATGAAAAGGGGTGTGTCTCTCTACCAATGGATTGTTAATTTTTCATCTGATTCTCCGGATATGATTTCTCAAGTAACCTCGAGGCACTACATCATGTACTGTCATATTGGGGACTACCGCTCCAAGAGTGCAAGTTCCCTTCCAATTCTCAGGCAAGACCTTACGGGCTGTATCATTGCATAGCCAATACCACCCTTTTCCTTCTGGAACCGTCCAGCTGGTTGAATTTGCCCAGCCGCTAGTCGTACTAATATCAATTGTTCAATTACAAGATGTCTGATTTCCCACATAAGTAGTATCCGTATTTATACAATGCTGTTTTCCTATACCCTTAGGCGGGTTACACCTTTGTACACATACATAATAGGATTCTAACGGCATGAAGCTACTCACTTCTAGTTCCAAAACTGCTTAATATTTTCGACCCCAAGATGTGTTTTCCCACAAATTAGTCCAAGATAAGTTTGCAGGCAAGGGAATCCCAATTAACGATACACCCTTATTCCCATGCTGTGGCAGATGGGTGCATACCCAACAGTTCGTCTTATTAGTTACTTGAGAAATTGTTTGTATTAAGGTCAGGTGTAAGTTCTCATCCCAAGTTGCCCACCCCAAATCCGAGAACCGCACCCCTGCAATCATTAGGATCTGGAAAACCGTAATTTTGTTGGTCCAATTGGAGTGGTGGTCCATATCCTCGCCGGGGCCTTCTTCACCCTTGAATTGTGGATCCAAGCTGCTTGCTTCTTAATCTTAATGGCGGTGTGTGTTGTCAGTAATACTTGGTGTGGTCCCATCCACTTTCCTTCCATTTTTCCTGCACGGGTTGTCCTGAAAAAGTCTTTATATATATATAATCCCCGAGCTTAAAGGGGTGGATTGGTTGATCCAACCCTCTAGCCCTGGTCCCTAAAACAAATGTATGTACTTTATTTAATTGTTTCTGAAGTTCAGTTATATAAGCATATAAATATTCTGATCCTAACTGCGTTAGGTCCTCTCCACTAAATAGAAATGGCTATGGCCTTCCATATAAGATTTTGAAGGGACTCAAATTTCCTTTTATTCTAGGTTTAACTCTAATTCCAAGTAATGCTAAAGGGAGGGATTGAGGCCATGACAAATTAGCTTCTTATCCAATTTTAGCTATTTATTGTTTAATTAAATGGTTCATTTTTTCTACCTGTCCACTTGCCTGTGGTCTATAAGGAGTATGCAGTTGCCAATCTATCTTTAGAATCTTACTTATCTGGTCTACCACTTGTGCACAAAAATGTGAAACTCTATCAGAAGACATTGCTACTAGAATCCCAAAGCATGGTATTATTTCATTTAACAAGACTTTAACCACTTCTCTTGCTTTGGTTGTTCGACAGGGAAAGGCTTCAGGCCTTCCTGAAAACGTGTCAGTCAGAACCAGTAAATAATGATACCCCCCTTTTCTAGGGAGTTCTGAAAAATCAATTTGCCACTGTTGCCCCGAATAATTTCCTTTACCGATTATTCCAAATTTTATTCTATCCTTGGTATTGGGGTTATTGTGTAAGCAAATGCTACATTGTTGAGTTACTTGTTTTATCATATCGTCCCACTAATGTCTGACTCAGGCTCTTATGCAGTGTGCCAGCTCCCCAATGCGTTTTATTGTGTTCTGTAAGAACTATGGGCCATGTCAAACTAGAGGGTATTACTATGGGGTTATCTTTTAAATATACTCATCCATCTGGTTTCATTTTACCTTTCAAGTCTTCAATTAATTTTAAGTCTTCTTTTGTATAATTTGGATATAGTTTGGATTTTACCGTCTGGTATCAAAGACAATGCCTTCACCTCAGTTATTTCAGCTGCCTGCTTAGCCTCTGCCAATCGATTTTCCAATTTCAAAATCGGTGTTCCCCTTTTGGTGTCCCTGACAATGCATGATAGCTACCTTTTCTGGTTGTTTTACAGCCTCTAACAATTTTAAAATTTCTTCAGCATACTTTGTGTTTTCACTGAGCGGTCAGCAATCCATGTTCTTTCCAAATTGCTCCATGAGCATGTACCACGCCGAATGTATATTTAGAATCTGTCCAAATATTTACCCTTTTTCCCGCTGCCAGTTCCAATGCTCTCGTGAGAGCAACTATCTCCGCCTTTTGAGCTGATGTTCCAGGGGGTAAAGGCTTAGACTCGATTACCTGCTGAGTAGTTGTTATAGCATATCCAGCTTTACGTTGTCTTTGCGTAACAAAACTGCTCCCATCCGTGAACCAAGTTTCTTTCGCGTCTTCCATGGGCTCCTCCTTAAGGTCTGGTCGGCTGGAATACACAGTCTCTAGAGTTTCTAAACAATCGTGAATCACAGCTTGTGCCGGAGCATCACTAAGAAAAGAGGCTAGATTCACAATATGAATTATCACAATTTCCACGTCGTCCTGTTCTACCAATATTGCTTGATATTTCAAAATCATCAATTCTTGTTTAAGTTGTTTAAAGACCTTTTGTGCTTCTCCAGTCCAGACTAACTTTGACTGGTTAATCTTTATCAATTCACATAGAGGCTTTACCAATAGTCCATAATTATAAATCCAAAGGCGACACCAACCTGTCATTCCTAAAAAGCTTTGTAGCTCCTTTACCATTTGAGGTTCTGGAGTCCGGCAAATGACTTCCTTATGTTCAGTTCCTAGTTCTCGTTGTCCTTCCGAAATGTCAAATCCCAGATAGGTCACACTTTGTTGAGCCAGCTGGACTTTCTGTCAAGAGACTTGATATCCATTTAAACCCAGAAAATTAAGACGACTTATAGTCCATTGAATCCAACTCCCCTTAGTCTCGGTAGCTATTAAGAGATCATCTACATATTGTAACAAAGCACCTTCAGTGTCCGGAGGTATCCATGTTTCGAGTTCCCTTGCTAATTGGTTTCCAAAATTAGTGGGGCTATTCTTGAATCCTTGAGGTAGTAATGTCCACGTAAGCTGCGTCTTTCTGCCTGAATCGGGATTTTCCCATTCAAAGGCGAATAGGTTTTGGCTTTCTGTGGCTAAGCCTAGGCAGAAGAAGGCATCTTTTAAATCCAGTACGGTAAACCAGACTTGACTATTCTTTAATTTAGTCAGCAAAGTATAAGGGTTTGCCACTACTGGATGTATATCCTCAGTGATTTTATTTATGGCCCTCAAATCCTGAACTAGCCTATAGCTTTTTCATCTGCCTTTTTAATTGGCAATATGGGTGCATTGTATTCTGATTCGCATTCAATCAATAATCCATACTGTAAAAATTGATCAATTATCTCTTTAATTCCTTTCCTATCTTCTGTCCTCAAAGGATATTACTTAACCTTAACGGGTTTCTCTCCTGGCTTTAATTTAATAATTATTAAGGTCACATTTTTAGCTCTTCCAGGGACTTCGGTAGCCCAAACTCCTGGACATACTTGATCTGTGATCTCTAAAGGTATTTCACTTTTAGGGTCAGTTTGTATTAGTGCCAAGCTTAACACATTTATTAGTTGTTCTTCTCCTGTTCTTAATTCCATTTTCCCTTTTTCAAAGACAATTTCTGCTCCTACTTGCTCTAATAAATCTCTACCTAAGAGTGCCCATGAGGAGCTAGGCATAGATAAAAATCTGTGTATGCCCCATTGTTTCCCTAATTTGTACTTCAAAGGTTCACAAAAATAAGCCTTTTTGGTTACACCTTGTCCTGGTTTCAGTTAGAACAGAGTTAATTTTCTTCCTAGTAGCTGGGAGAATGCTATGTTTTGGCTTAGGATGAGAAGAGTGCTGATAACACCCCGATGTTTCAATTGTTGCAGAGCAATGCTTATAGCAAGCCAAGGACATCTCAGCTTCTTGCTCTGTCCTGCCAACAGGCAGGCTGGGGGTGCAGTAAGAGCTGGGAGGGGACAGACCCAGGACAGGTGACCCAAACTAGCCAAAGGGGTATTCCATAGCATCTGACGTCAGGCTAAACAATACATAGGGGTGGCTAGCCAGGGGGAGGGGGCCGGACTGCTCGGGGTTAGGCTGGGCATCGGTCAGCGGGTGGTGAGCAATTGCATTGTGCATCACTTGTTTGTACACATTATTAGTAGTGGTACTATTATCATCATTGTATTATTGTTATTGTTATTGTTATTGTTATTGTTATTGTTATTGTTATTATTATTATTATTATTATTATTATTATTATTATTATTATTTTGTCTTATTAAACTGTCTTTATCTCAACTCACAGGCTTCACTTTCCATTTCTCTCCCCCGTCCCAGAGAGGGAGGGGGAGGGGGAGCGAACAGCTGCGTGGTGTTTAGCTGCCGGCCGGGTTAAACCATGACACACCTTTTACCCTAACATAATAATTCTGTGAAGGCATTAATGCTTGATTTAGAACTGAATACGTTGCCCCATAGCAATAAGAAATTTCACTTCCATTCCTCCCCTAGCTTCATTATAACCAGTGGAGGATCCGCTAGGGTAGATTCCCCAGGTCCCCGTTATTCCTGTTGAAATCAGGGGTTGATTACCCTAGGAAAAGGCTAGTCAATTTGTCCTCCAAAGCCAGGTCCAAACCGTTTTGTTTTATTTATTTATTTATTTATTTATTTTCATTACATTTCAGAGTTGGTCCAAAAATTCCATAGGGCTTTCTTTTAGACCTTGTTGGAAGCATATTCTCAATTCCCAATTCATCCAGGTTTTAGTATTTACTTAACCGTTCATGATTTTCAGGATGATTCGGGTCTTAGTGGGGGTCGGTCAGGGGAATGCAGTTGTCCACAGTTCCCTGAACGGTCCCATCAGCAATCTGAGCTCGCACATGAACTCAGGTTGTTTTAAGAGTGTACCTCTTTTCTGTTTCTGTGACAACTCTCTCGGACCGATCATGGTCTCTTTGCCCTAAAGGGCTAACACCCATGATTTTAAGATCTCTGCCTCGGGCAGAGGCAGAACTATTAACATTCCTACATCCTCTTTCCCTGCTCATTCAACTTCAAACACCTTTAACACTTTCAACAACCCTTTTAACACTTCCTTTATCTTTCTCCAGCCTGTACTTCTCTAATGCCAACATCAAAGGTTCAGTCAGGGGCCAACTTAATTCCCTACCTTTTCCCACCAAGATGCTGAAACATCAGTATACAACATTTCATCCTGTTCTGCTTCTCAAAAAACAACATTAACTGTAGCAAAATATTATAGTTTAAAGTTCCATTTAGGGGCCACTTTTCTCCACATTCCAGCTTATAAAGCGGCCACCACTGATTACGATATTTTATCAATGTTTTCCTGTTCACACTTCCACCGGCAGATCCTACAATATCCTTCCAGTGACTTAAAACACATCCTAACACACTTTTCTTTAAAATTTCACTGCTTGTTTGCCCCCCCCAGTTTCCAGTTTACACTTTCAGAATACACACGTTACTTACAAAAGCGTATCACAAAACGTATCACTCACAAAACTACGGGCACGCAATATCTTTCAGTAGCGATGTCACAAAACTACTATTACCAGCAATATTGCCAAAATCACAGTAACAATAGTCAGAGTCAAATTCCACATGCGATAAGTCAGAAAACCGAACTGTGTAACACCGTAACGATATCTTTCTTATAACAATGCCACGAACCTACTATTACCACCAGGAAAATAGCCAAAATCGCAGTAACAATAACCAGAGTTAAATACCATACTCCATGAGTCAGAAAACCGAAATAGACAACACAATTCCAGATGGACCTTAAAGCGAGCTCCTTCCTTAAGGTCCCCAAACATGTACTTATGGTGCTAACCACAAAGTATATACCAAACACTGCCTCGCAGAAGATCACCTTCTGACTTACAGACAGTTCCAGATGACCGGTCTACCAGAAAACCAAACCAGAATAAAGAATATACTCACTTACAATGATGGGGTCCTTGTCTGCCTCCGCAGTGATCCGGTGAGTCGAGGAGTCCCTCCGGGAAATCCCGGGGGTACCCTAGGGAGTCCTGTTCCCAGCAGGTCCTGCAGTCCGGCAGAGAGGTTGTCCCATCTGGGTCGCCAAATTGATTCAAAGATCGAAGCCGAAATTCCTTTAAGTGGTATATTCTTTATTGCAGCGCTGGATGCACGGGGGATCTCTCCACCTATCGTGCATACCCAAAGCAGAAAGCAGTCTTGAATTTATACAATCAATCTATCAATATTCTACAAGCACCTATACATACGCATTACCTATCCCCGCCTTCCCTCGCTTCTCATGCTAATTAGCCTTTTGGCACCTTGCGCCTGCGCAGAGCCTTCCAAGAATTGTGGGCAGGGGTCTTTGGGACGTGGGCAGGGGTCTTTGGGAGGAAGACCCCGAGTCTTCCTCACAGTGTACTTTTCACCTTTGGTCAGGAATCTGCTGAATTGGCATGTTTCTTAATTGCAAGAGCTGGTTGTTGCCAATTCTCCCGTTTGTTGTATCTTTATAATGAATTCCAATGTCCAGTTTCGAGAGTTATAGTCCTTACATTCGTTTCTCTGTCCGCCTGCCGCTTCCTTATCATGAGTTCCAGTGTCTTGTTTCGAGATATACAGTCCTTGTCTGGGGATTGTCCTTGCCTCCCCAATACCTCCTTAATCAATCCCCCCTT
Organism: Aythya ferina; assembly: GCF_964211825.1. Taxonomy (NCBI): domain Eukaryota; kingdom Metazoa; phylum Chordata; class Aves; order Anseriformes; family Anatidae; genus Aythya; species Aythya ferina. The sequence goes on from NW_028181440.1 coordinate 131,337, forward strand.
TTCTTTTCCCATGCAAATTCTTTTGCATCAGATACTTTCTTTATTTACAGTAACACAACAAAGCAGGCATCTAAACAACATGCACACAAATATTCCTAACACTACTAATACGATTAGAGCAATGAATACTTGTTTCAACCATTGGAAATTGGGCAACCAGGAGGTTAACTTAGTCCATAGTTCACTAAAACTCCATGAAAGATCATCTTTACTGATCTCATGTAGGATCCTGGTCTGCTTCCATATTTCTTCCAGGTCGGTAGAGATCCTTCCACTCTGATCTACATACATACAACAACTTGTGTTTATTACTGTACAGACTCCCCCTTGAGTGGCCAGTAACAAGTCTAGGGCCATCCGATTTTGGAATACTACCTGTGATAAACTAGATATCTCTTCTTGTTGAGCCTTTATAGCATCCAGAATTTTGTTTTCTAACTTCTCTATAATTGCAGAAATATTAACTATTGCCTTTTCCAATTCACTCACTCCTAACCATGGGATAAACCATCGCACAAAACTATGAAAAGGGGTGTGTCTCTCTACCAATGGATTGTTAATTTTTCATCTGATTCTCCGGATATGATTTCTCAAGTAACCTCGAGGCACTACATCATGTACTGTCATATTGGGGACTACCGCTCCAAGAGTGCAAGTTCCCTTCCAATTCTCAGGCAAGACCTTACGGGCTGTATCATTGCATAGCCAATACCACCCTTTTCCTTCTGGAACCGTCCAGCTGGTTGAATTTGCCCAGCCGCTAGTCGTACTAATATCAATTGTTCAATTACAAGATGTCTGATTTCCCACATAAGTAGTATCCGTATTTATACAATGCTGTTTTCCCATACCCTTAGGCGGGTTACAGCTTTGTACACATACATAATAGGATTCTAACGGCATGAAGCTACTCGCTTCTAGTTCCAAAACTGCTTAATATTTTCGACCCCAAGATGTGTTTTCCCACAAATTAGTCCAAGATAAGTTTGCAGGCAAGGGAATCCCAATTAACGATACACCCTTATTCCCATGCTGTGGCAGATGGGTGCATACCCAACAGTTCGTCTTATTAGTTACTTGAGAAATTGTTTGTATTAAGGTCAGGTGTAAGTTCTCATCCCAAGTTGCCCACCCCAAATCCGAGAACCGCACCCCTGCAATCATTAGGATCTGGAAAACCGTAATTTTGTTGGTCCAATTGGAGTGGTGGTCCATATCCTCGCCGGGGCCTTCTTCACCCTTGAATTGTGGATCCAAGCTGCTTGCTTCTTAATCTTAATGGCGGTGTGTGTTGTCAGTAATACTTGGTGTGGTCCCATCCACTTTCCTTCCATTTTTCCTGCACGGGTTGTCCTGAAAAAGTCTTTATATATATATAATCCCCGAGCTTAAAGGGGTGGATTGGTTGATCCAACCCTCCAGCCCTGGTCCCTAAAACAAATGTATGTACTTTATTTAATTGTTTCTGAAGTTCAGTTATATAAGCATATAAATATTCTGATCCTAACTGCGTTAGGTCCTCTCCACTAAATAGAAATGGCTATGGCCTTCCATATAAGATTTTGAAGGGACTCAAATTTCCTTTTATTCTAGGTTTAACTCTAATTCCAAGTAATGCTAAAGGGAGGGATTGAGGCCATGACAAATTAGCTTCTTATCCAATTTTAGCTATTTATTGTTTAATTAAATGGTTCATTTTTTCTACCTGTCCACTTGCCTGTGGTCTATAAGGAGTATGCAGTTGCCAATCTATCTTTAGAATCTTACTTATCTGGTCTACCACTTGTGCACAAAAATGTGAAACTCTATCAGAAGACATTGCTACTAGAATCCCAAAGCATGGTATTATTTCATTTAACAAGACTTTAACCACTTCTCTTGCTTTGGTTGTTCGACAGGGAAAGGCTTCAGGCCTTCCTGAAAACGTGTCAGTCAGAACCAGTAAATAATGATACCCCCCTTTTCTAGGGAGTTCTGAAAAATCAATTTGCCACTGTTGCCCCGAATAATTTCCTTTACCGATTATTCCAAATTTTATTCTATCCTTGGTATTGGGGTTATTGTGTAAGCAAATGCTACATTGTTGAGTTACTTGTTTTATCATATCGTCCCACTAATGTCTGACTCAGGCTCTTATGCAGTGTGCCAGCTCCCCAATGCGTTTTATTGTGTTCTGTAAGAACTATGGGCCATGTCAAACTAGAGGGTATTACTATGGGGTTATCTTTTAAATATACTCATCCATCTGGTTTCATTTTACCTTTCAAGTCTTCAATTAATTTTAAGTCTTCTTTTGTATAATTTGGATATAGTTTGGATTTTACCGTCTGGTATCAAAGACAATGCCTTCACCTCAGTTATTTCAGCTGCCTGCTTAGCCTCTGCCAATCGATTTTCCAATTTCAAAATCGGTGTTCCCCTTTTGGTGTCCCTGACAATGCATGATAGCTACCTTTTCTGGTTGTTTTACAGCCTCTAACAATTTTAAAATTTCTTCAGCATACTTTGTGTTTTCACTGAGCGGTCAGCAATCCATGTTCTTTCCAAATTGCTCCATGAGCATGTACCACGCCGAATGTATATTTAGAATCTGTCCAAATATTTACCCTTTTTCCCGCTGCCAGTTCCAATGCTCTCGTGAGAGCAACTATCTCCGCCTTTTGAGCTGATGTTCCAGGGGGTAAAGGCTTAGACTCGATTACCTGCTGAGTAGTTGTTATAGCATATCCAGCTTTACGTTGTCTTTGCGTAACAAAACTGCTCCCATCCGTGAACCAAGTTTCTTCCGCGTCTTCCATGGGCTCCTCCTTAAGGTCTGGTCGGCTGGAATACACAGTCTCTAGAGTTTCTAAACAATCGTGAATCACAGCTTGTGCCGGAGCATCACTAAGAAAAGAGGCTAGATTCACAATATGAATTATCACAATTTCCACGTCGTCCTGTTCTACCAATATTGCTTGATATTTCAAAATCATCAATTCTTGTTGAAGTTGTTTAAAGACTTTTTGTGCTTCTCCAGTCCAGACTAACTTTGACTGGTTAATCTTTATCAATTCACATAGAGGCTTTACCAATAGTCCATAATTATAAATCCAAAGGCGACACCAACCTGTCATTCCTAAAAAGCTTTGTAGCTCCTTTACCATTTGAGGTTCTGGAGTCCGGCAAATGACTTCCTTATGTTCAGTTCCTAGTTCTCGTTGTCCTTCCGAAATGTCAAATCCCAGATAGGTCACACTTTGTTGAGCCAGCTGGACTTTCTGTCAAGAGACTTGATATCCATTTAAACCCAGAAAATTAAGACGACTTATAGCCCATTGAATCCAACTCCCTTTAGTCTCGGTAGCTATTAAGAGATCATCTACATATTGTAACAAAGCACCTTCAGTGTCCGGAGGTATCCATGTTTCGAGTTCCCTTGCTAATTGGTTTCCAAAATTAGTGGGGCTATTCTTGAATCCTTGAGGTAGTAATGTCCACGTAAGCTGCGTCTTTCTGCCTGAATCGGGATTTTCCCATTCAAAGGCGAATAGGTTTTGGCTTTCTGTGGCTAAGCCTAGGCAGAAGAAGGCATCTTTTAAATCCAGTACGGTAAACCAGACTTGACTATTCTTTAATTTAGTCAGCAAAGTATAAGGGTTTGCCACTACTGGATGTATATCCTCAGTGATTTTATTCATGGCCCTCAAATCCTGAACTAGCCTATAGCTTTTTCATCTGCCTTTTTAATTGGCAATATGGGTGCATTGTATTCTGATTCGCATTCAATCAATAATCCATACTGTAAAAATTGATCAATTATCTCTTTAATTCCTTTCCTATCTTCTGTCCTCAAAGGATATTACTTAACCTTAACGGGTTTCTCTCCTGGCTTTAATTTAATAATTATTAAGGTCACATTTTTAGCTCTTCCAGGGACTTCGGTAGCCCAAACTCCTGGACATACTTGATCTGTGATCTCTAAAGGTATTTCACTTTTAGGGTCAGTTTGTATTAATGCCAAGCTTAACACATTTATTAGTTGTTCTTCTCCTGTTCTTAATTCCATTTTCCCTTTTTCAAAGACAATTTCTGCTCCTACTTGCTCTAATAAATCTCTACCTAAGAGTGCCCATGAGGAGCTAGGCATAGATAAAAATCTGTGTATGCCCCATTGTTTCCCTAATTTGTACTTCAAAGGTTCACAAAAATAAGCCTTTTTGGTTACACCTTGTCCTGGTTTCAGTTAGAACAGAGTTAATTTTCTTCCTAGTAGCTGGGAGAATGCTATGTTTTGGCTTAGGATGAGAAGAGTGCTGATAACACCCCGATGTTTCAATTGTTGCAGAGCAATGCTTATACCAAGCCAAGGACATCTCAGCTTCTTGCTCTGTCCTGCCAACAGGCAGGCTGGGGGTGCAGTAAGAGCTGGGAGGGGACAGACCCAGGACAGGTGACCCAAACTAGCCAAAGGGGTATTCCATAGCATCTGACGTCAGGCTAAACAATACATAGGGGTGGCTAGCCAGGGGGAGGGGGCCGGACTGCTCGGGGTTAGGCTGGGCATCGGTCAGCGGGTGGTGAGCAATTGCATTGTGCATCACTTGTTTGTACACATTATTAGTAGTGGTACTATTATCATCATTGTATTATTATTATTATTATTATTATTATTATTATTTTGTCTTATTTAACTGTCTTTATCTCAACTCACAGGCTTCACTTTCCATTTCTCTCCCCCATCCCAGAGAGGGAGGGGGAGGGGGAGCGAACAGCTGCGTGGTGTTTAGCTGCCGGCCGGGTTAAACCACGACACACCTTTTACCCTAACATAATAATTCTGTGAAGGCATTAATGCTTGATTTAGAACTGAATACGTTGCCCCATAGCAATAAGAAATTTCACTTCCATTCCTCCCCTAGCTTCATTATAACCAGTGGAGGATCCGCTAGGGTAGATTCCCCAGGTCCCCGTTATTCCTGTTGAAATCAGGGGTTGATTACCCTAGGAAAAGGCTAGTCAATTTGTCCTCCAAAGCCAGGTCCAAACCGTTTTGTTTTATTTATTTATTTATTTATTTATTTATTTTCATTACATTTCAGAGTTGGTCCAAAAATTCCATAGGGCTTTCTTTTAGACCTTGTTGGAAGCATATTCTCAATTCCCAATTCATCCAGGTTTTAGTATTTACTTAACCGTTCATGATTTTCAGGATGATTCGGGTCTTAGTGGGGGTCGGTCAGGGGAATGCAGTTGTCCACAGTTCCCTGAACGGTCCCATCAGCAATCTGAGCTCGCACATGAACTCAGGTTGTTTTAAGAGTGTACCTCTTTTCTGTTTCTGTGACAACTCTCTCGGACCGATCATGGTCTCTTTGCCCTAAAGGGCTAACACCCATGATTTTAAGATCTCTGCCTCGGGCAGAGGCAGAACTATTAACATTCCTACATCCTCTTTCCCTGCTCATTCAACTTCAAACACCTTTAACACTTTCAACAACCCTTTTAACACTTCCTTTATCTTTCTCCAGCCTGTACTTCTCTAATGCCAACATCAAAGGTTCAGTCAGGGGCCAACTTAATTCCCTACCTTTTCCCACCAAGATGCTGAAACATCAGTATACAACATTTCATCCTGTTCTGCTTCTCAAAAAACAACATTAACTGTAGCAAAATATTATAGTTTAAAGTTCCATTTAGGGGCCACTTTTCTCCACATTCCAGCTTATAAAGCGGCCACCACTGATTACGATATTTTATCAATGTTTTCCTGTTCACACTTCCACCGGCAGATCCTCCAATATCCTTCCAGTGACTTAAAACACATCCTAACACACTTTTCTTTAAAATTTCACTGCTTGTTTGCCCCCCCCAGTTTCCAGTTTACACTTTCAGAATACACACGTTACTTACAAAAGCGTATCACAAAACGTATCACTCACAAAAATACGGGCATGCAATATCTTTCAGTAGCGATGTCACAAAACTACTATTACCAGCAATATTGCCAAAATCACAGTAACAATAGTCAGAGTCAAATTCCACATGCGATTAGTCAGAAAACCGAACTGTGTAACACCGTAACGATATCTTTCTTATAACAATGCCACGAACCTACTATTACCACCAGGAAAATAGCCAAAATCGCAGTAACAAGAACCAGAGTTAAATACCATACTCCATGAGTCAGAAAACCGAAATAGACAACACAATTCCAGATGGACCTTAAAGCGAGCTCCTTCCTTAAGGTCCCCAAACATGTACTTATGGTGCTAACCACAAAGTATATACCAAACACTGCCTCGCAGAAGATCACCTTCTGACTTACAGACAGTTCCAGATGACCGGTCTACCAGAAAACCAAACCAGAATAAAGAATATACTCACTTACAATGATGGGGTCCTTGTCTGCCTCCGCAGTGATCCGGTGAGTCGAGGAGTCCCTCCGGGAAATCCCGGGGGTACCCTAGGGAGTCCTGTTCCCAGCAGGTCCTGCAGTCCGGCAGAGAGGTTGTCCCATCTGGGTCGCCAAATTGATTCAAAGATCGAAGCCGAAATTCCTTTAAGTGGTATATTCTTTATTGCAGCGCTGGATGCACGGGGGATCTCTCCACCTATCGTGCATACCCAAAGCAGAAAGCAGTCTTGAATTTATACAATCAATCTATCAATATTCTACAAGCACCTATACATACGCATTACCTATCCCCGCCTTCCCTCGCTTCTCATGCTAATTAGCCTTTTGGCACCTTGCGCCTGCGCAGAGCCTTCCAAGAATTGTGGGCAGGGGTCTTTGGGACGTGGGCAGGGGTCTTTGGGAGGAAGACCCCGAGTCTTCCTCACAGTGTACTTTTCACCTTTGGTCAGGAATCTGCTGAATTGGCATGTTTCTTAATTGCAAGAGCTGGTTGTTGCCAATTCTCCCGTTTGTTGTATCTTTATAATGAATTCCAATGTCCAGTTTCGAGAGTTATAGTCCTTACATTCGTTTCTCTGTCCGCCTGCCGCTTCCTTATCATGAGTTCCAGTGTCTTGTTTCGAGATATACAGTCCTTGTCTGGGGATTGTCCTTGCCTCCCCAATACCTCCTTAATCAATCCCCCCTTTTCTTTTCCCATGCAAATTCTTTTGCATCAGATACTTTCTTTATTTACAGTAACACAACAAAGCAGGCATCTAAACAACATGCACACAAATATTCCTAACACTACTAATACGATTAGAGCAATGAATACTTGTTTCAACCATTGGAAATTGGGCAACCAGGAGGTTAACTTAGTCCATAGTTCACTAAAACTCCATGAAAGATCATCTTTACTGATCTCATGTAGGATCCTGGTCTGCTTCCATATTTCTTCCAGGTCGGTAGAGATCCTTCCACTCTGATCTACATACATACAACAACTTGTGTTTATTACTGTACAGACTCCCCCTTGAGTGGCCAGTAACAAGTCTAGGGCCATCCGATTTTGGAATACTACCTGTGATAAACTAGATATCTCTTCTTGTTGAGCCTTTATAGCATCCAGAATTTTGTTTTCTAACTTCTCTATAATTGCAGAAATATTAACTATTGCCTTTTCCAATTCACTCACTCCTAACCATGGGATAAACCATCGCACAAAACTATGAAAAGGGGTGTGTCTCTCTACCAATGGATTGTTAATTTTTCATCTGATTCTCCGGATATGATTTCTCAAGTAACCTCGAGGCACTACATCATGTACTGTCATATTGGGGACTACCGCTCCAAGAGTGCAAGTTCCCTTCCAATTCTCAGGCAAGACCTTACGGGCTGTATCATTGCATAGCCAATACCACCCTTTTCCTTCTGGAACCGTCCAGCTGGTTGAATTTGCCCAGCCGCTAGTCGTACTAATATCAATTGTTCAATTACAAGATGTCTGATTTCCCACATAAGTAGTATCCGTATTTATACAATGCTGTTTTCCTATACCCTTAGGCGGGTTACACCTTTGTACACATACATAATAGGATTCTAACGGCATGAAGCTACTCACTTCTAGTTCCAAAACTGCTTAATATTTTCGACCCCAAGATGTGTTTTCCCACAAATTAGTCCAAGATAAGTTTGCAGGCAAGGGAATCCCAATTAACGATACACCCTTATTCCCATGCTGTGGCAGATGGGTGCATACCCAACAGTTCGTCTTATTAGTTACTTGAGAAATTGTTTGTATTAAGGTCAGGTGTAAGTTCTCATCCCAAGTTGCCCACCCCAAATCCGAGAACCGCACCCCTGCAATCATTAGGATCTGGAAAACCGTAATTTTGTTGGTCCAATTGGAGTGGTGGTCCATATCCTCGCCGGGGCCTTCTTCACCCTTGAATTGTGGATCCAAGCTGCTTGCTTCTTAATCTTAATGGCGGTGTGTGTTGTCAGTAATACTTGGTGTGGTCCCATCCACTTTCCTTCCATTTTTCCTGCACGGGTTGTCCTGAAAAAGTCTTTATATATATATAATCCCCGAGCTTAAAGGGGTGGATTGGTTGATCCAACCCTCTAGCCCTGGTCCCTAAAACAAATGTATGTACTTTATTTAATTGTTTCTGAAGTTCAGTTATATAAGCATATAAATATTCTGATCCTAACTGCGTTAGGTCCTCTCCACTAAATAGAAATGGCTATGGCCTTCCATATAAGATTTTGAAGGGACTCAAATTTCCTTTTATTCTAGGTTTAACTCTAATTCCAAGTAATGCTAAAGGGAGGGATTGAGGCCATGACAAATTAGCTTCTTATCCAATTTTAGCTATTTATTGTTTAATTAAATGGTTCATTTTTTCTACCTGTCCACTTGCCTGTGGTCTATAAGGAGTATGCAGTTGCCAATCTATCTTTAGAATCTTACTTATCTGGTCTACCACTTGTGCACAAAAATGTGAAACTCTATCAGAAGACATTGCTACTAGAATCCCAAAGCATGGTATTATTTCATTTAACAAGACTTTAACCACTTCTCTTGCTTTGGTTGTTCGACAGGGAAAGGCTTCAGGCCTTCCTGAAAACGTGTCAGTCAGAACCAGTAAATAATGATACCCCCCTTTTCTAGGGAGTTCTGAAAAATCAATTTGCCACTGTTGCCCCGAATAATTTCCTTTACCGATTATTCCAAATTTTATTCTATCCTTGGTATTGGGGTTATTGTGTAAGCAAATGCTACATTGTTGAGTTACTTGTTTTATCATATCGTCCCACTAATGTCTGACTCAGGCTCTTATGCAGTGTGCCAGCTCCCCAATGCGTTTTATTGTGTTCTGTAAGAACTATGGGCCATGTCAAACTAGAGGGTATTACTATGGGGTTATCTTTTAAATATACTCATCCATCTGGTTTCATTTTACCTTTCAAATCTTCAATTAATTTTAAGTCTTCTTTTGTATAATTTGGATATAGTTTGGATTTTACCGTCTGGTATCAAAGACAATGCCTTCACCTCAGTTATTTCAGCTGCCTGCTTAGCCTCTGCCAATCGATTTTCCAATTTCAAAATCGGTGTTCCCCTTTTGGTGTCCCTGACAATGCATGATAGCTACCTTTTCTGGTTGTTTTACAGCCTCTAACAATTTTAAAATTTCTTCAGCATACTTTGTGTTTTCACTGAGCGGTCAGCAATCCATGTTCTTTCCAAATTGCTCCATGAGCATGTACCACGCCGAATGTATATTTAGAATCTGTCCAAATATTTACCCTTTTTCCCGCTGCCAGTTCCAATGCTCTCGTGAGAGCAACTATCTCCGCCTTTTGAGCTGATGTTCCAGGGGGTAAAGGCTTAGACTCGATTACCTGCTGAGTAGTTGTTATAGCATATCCAGCTTTACGTTGTCTTTGCGTAACAAAACTGCTCCCATCCGTGAACCAAGTTTCTTCCGCGTCTTCCATGGGCTCCTCCTTAAGGTCTGGTCGGCTGGAATACACAGTCTCTAGAGTTTCTAAACAATCGTGAATCACAGCTTGTGCCGGAGCATCACTAAGAAAAGAGGCTAGATTCACAATATGAATTATCACAATTTCCACGTCGTCCTGTTCTACCAATATTGCTTGATATTTCAAAATCATCAATTCTTGTTTAAGTTGTTTAAAGACTTTTTGTGCTTCTCCAGTCCAGACTAACTTTGACTGGTTAATCTTTATCAATTCACATAGAGGCTTTACCAATAGTCCATAATTATAAATCCAAAGGCGACACCAACCTGTCATTCCTAAAAAGCTTTGTAGCTCCTTTACCATTTGAGGTTCTGGAGTCCGGCAAATGACTTCCTTATGTTCAGTTCCTAGTTCTCGTTGTCCTTCCGAAATGTCAAATCCCAGATAGGTCACACTTTGTTGAGCCAGCTGGACTTTCTGTCAAGAGACTTGATATCCATTTAAACCCAGAAAATTAAGATGACTTATAGCCCATTGAATCCAACTCCCTTTAGTCTCGGTAGCTATTAAGAGATCATCTACATATTGTAACAAAGCACCTTCAGTGTCCGGAGGTATCCATGTTTCGAGTTCCCTTGCTAATTGGTTTCCAAAATTAGTGGGGCTATTCTTGAATCCTTGAGGTAGTAATGTCCACGTAAGCTGCGTCTTTCTGCCTGAATCGGGATTTTCCCATTCAAAGGCGAATAGGTTTTGGCTTTCTGTGGCTAAGCCTAGGCAGAAGAAGGCATCTTTTAAATCCAGTACGGTAAACCAGACTTGACTATTCTTTAATTTAGTCAGCAAAGTATAAGGGTTTGCCACTACTGGATGTATATCCTCAGTGATTTTATTCATGGCCCTCAAATCCTGAACTAGCCTATAGCTTTTTCATCTGCCTTTTTAATTGGCAATATGGGTGCATTGGATTCTGATTCGCATTCAATCAATAATCCATACTGTAAAAATTGATCAATTATCTCTTTAATTCCTTTCCTATCTTCTGTCCTCAAAGGATATTACTTAACCTTAACGGGTTTCTCTCCTGGCTTTAATTTAATAATTATTAAGGTCACATTTTTAGCTCTTCCAGGGACTTCGGTAGCCCAAACTCCTGGACATACTTGATCTGTGATCTCTAAAGGTATTTCACTTTTAGGGTCAGTTTGTATTAGTGCCAAGCTTAACACATTTATTAGTTGTTCTTCTCCTGTTCTTAATTCCATTTTCCCTTTTTCAAAGACAATTTCTGCTCCTACTTGCTCTAATAAATCTCTACCTAAGAGTGCCCATGAGGAGCTAGGCATAGATAAAAATCTGTGTATGCCCCATTGTTTCCCTAATTTGTACTTCAAAGGTTCACAAAAATAAGCCTTTTTGGTTACACCTTGTCCTGGTTTCAGTTAGAACAGAGTTAATTTTCTTCCTAGTAGCTGGGAGAATGCTATGTTTTGGCTTAGGATGAGAAGAGTGCTGATAACACCCCGATGTTTCAATTGTTGCAGAGCAATGCTTATACCAAGCCAAGGACATCTCAGCTTCTTGCTCTGTCCTGCCAACAGGCAGGCTGGGGGTGCAGTAAGAGCTGGGAGGGGACAGACCCAGGACAGGTGACCCAAACTAGCCAAAGGGGTATTCCATAGCATCTGACGTCAGGCTAAACAATACATAGGGGTGGCTAGCCAGGGGGAGGGGGCCGGACTGCTCGGGGTTAGGCTGGGCATCGGTCAGCGGGTGGTGAGCAATTGCATTGTGCATCACTTGTTTGTACACATTATTAGTAGTGGTACTATTATCATCATTGTATTATTATTATTATTATTATTATTATTATTATTTTGTCTTATTTAACTGTCTTTATCTCAACTCACAGGCTTCACTTTCCATTTCTCTCCCCCATCCCAGAGAGGGAGGGGGAGGGGGAGCGAACAGCTGCGTGGTGTTTAGCTGCCGGCCGGGTTAAACCACGACACACCTTTTACCCTAACATAATAATTCTGTGAAGGCATTAATGCTTGATTTAGAACTGAATACGTTGCCCCATAGCAATAAGAAATTTCACTTCCATTCCTCCCCTAGCTTCATTATAACCAGTGGAGGATCCGCTAGGGTAGATTCCCCAGGTCCCCGTTATTCCTGTTGAAATCAGGGGTTGATTACCCTAGGAAAAGGCTAGTCAATTTGTCCTCCAAAGCCAGGTCCAAACCGTTTTGTTTTATTTATTTATTTATTTATTTATTTTCATTACATTTCAGAGTTGGTCCAAAAATTCCATAGGGCTTTCTTTTAGACCTTGTTGGAAGCATATTCTCAATTCCCAATTCATCCAGGTTTTAGTATTTACTTAACCGTTCATGATTTTCAGGATGATTCGGGTCTTAGTGGGGGTCGGTCAGGGGAATGCAGTTGTCCACAGTTCCCTGAACGGTCCCATCAGCAATCTGAGCTCGCACATGAACTCAGGTTGTTTTAAGAGTGTACCTCTTTTCTGTTTCTGTGACAACTCTCTCGGACCGATCATGGTCTCTTTGCCCTAAAGGGCTAACACCCATGATTTTAAGATCTCTGCCTCGGGCAGAGGCAGAACTATTAACATTCCTACATCCTCTTTCCCTGCTCATTCAACTTCAAACACCTTTAACACTTTCAACAACCCTTTTAACACTTCCTTTATCTTTCTCCAGCCTGTACTTCTCTAATGCCAACATCAAAGGTTCAGTCAGGGGCCAACTTAATTCCCTACCTTTTCCCACCAAGATGCTGAAACATCAGTATACAACATTTCATCCTGTTCTGCTTCTCAAAAAACAACATTAACTGTAGCAAAATATTATAGTTTAAAGTTCCATTTAGGGGCCACTTTTCTCCACATTCCAGCTTATAAAGCGGCCACCACTGATTACGATATTTTATCAATGTTTTCCTGTTCACACTTCCACCGGCAGATCCTCCAATATCCTTCCAGTGACTTAAAACACATCCTAACACACTTTTCTTTAAAATTTCACTGCTTGTTTGCCCCCCCCAGTTTCCAGTTTACACTTTCAGAATACACACGTTACTTACAAAAGCGTATCACAAAACGTATCACTCACAAAAATACGGGCATGCAATATCTTTCAGTAGCGATGTCACAAAACTACTATTACCAGCAATATTGCCAAAATCACAGTAACAATAGTCAGAGTCAAATTCCACATGCGATAAGTCAGAAAACCGAACTGTGTAACACCGTAACGATATCTTTCTTATAACAATGCCACGAACCTACTATTACCACCAGGAAAATAGCCAAAATCGCAGTAACAAGAACCAGAGTTAAATATCATACTCCATGAGTCAGAAAACCGAAATAGACAACACAATTCCAGATGGACCTTAAAGCGAGCTCCTTCCTTAAGGTCCCCAAACATGTACTTATGGTGCTAACCACAAAGTATATACCAAACACTGCCTCGCAGAAGATCACCTTCTGACTTACAGACAGTTCCAGATGACCGGTCTACCAGAAAACCAAACCAGAATAAAGAATATACTCACTTACAATGATGGGGTCCTTGTCTGCCTCCGCAGTGATCCGGTGAGTCGAGGAGTCCCTCCGGGAAATCCCGGGGGTACCCTAGGGAGTCCTGTTCCCAGCAGGTCCTGCAGTCCGGCAGAGAGGTTGTCCCATCTGGGTCGCCAAATTGATTCAAAGATCGAAGCCGAAATTCCTTTAAGTGGTATATTCTTTATTGCAGCGCTGGATGCACGGGGGATCTCTCCACCTATCGTGCATACCCAAAGCAGAAAGCAGTCTTGAATTTATACAATCAATCTATCAATATTCTACAAGCACCTATACATACGCATTACCTATCCCCGCCTTCCCTCGCTTCTCATGCTAATTAGCCTTTTGGCACCTTGCGCCTGCGCAGAGCCTTCCAAGAATTGTGGGCAGGGGTCTTTGGGACGTGGGCAGGGGTCTTTGGGAGGAAGACCCCGAGTCTTCCTCACAGTGTACTTTTCACCTTTGGTCAGGAATCTGCTGAATTGGCATGTTTCTTAATTGCAAGAGCTGGTTGTTGCCAATTCTCCCGTTTGTTGTATCTTTATAATGAATTCCAATGTCCAGTTTCGAGAGTTATAGTCCTTACATTCGTTTCTCTGTCCGCCTGCCGCTTCCTTATCATGAGTTCCAGTGTCTTGTTTCGAGATATACAGTCCTTGTCTGGGGATTGTCCTTGCCTCCCCAATACCTCCTTAATCAATCCCCCCTTTTCTTTTCCCATGCAAATTCTTTTGCATCAGATACTTTCTTTATTTACAGTAACACAACAAAGCAGGCATCTAAACAACATGCACACAAATATTCCTAACACTACTAATACGATTAGAGCAATGAATACTTGTTTCAACCATTGGAAATTGGGCAACCAGGAGGTTAACTTAGTCCATAGTTCACTAAAACTCCATGAAAGATCATCTTTACTGATCTCATGTAGGATCCTGGTCTGCTTCCATATTTCTTCCAGGTCGGTAGAGATCCTTCCACTCTGATCTACATACATACAACAACTTGTGTTTATTACTGTACAGACTCCCCCTTGAGTGGCCAGTAACAAGTCTAGGGCCATCCGATTTTGGAATACTACCTGTGATAAACTAGATATCTCTTCTTGTTGAGCCTTTATAGCATCCAGAATTTTGTTTTCTAACTTCTCTATAATTGCAGAAATATTAACTATTGCCTTTTCCAATTCACTCACTCCTAACCATGGGATAAACCATCGCACAAAACTATGAAAAGGGGTGTGTCTCTCTACCAATGGATTGTTAATTTTTCATCTGATTCTCCGGATATGATTTCTCAAGTAACCTCGAGGCACTACATCATGTACTGTCATATTGGGGACTACCGCTCCAAGAGTGCAAGTTCCCTTCCAATTCTCAGGCAAGACCTTACGGGCTGTATCATTGCATAGCCAATACCACCCTTTTCCTTCTGGAACCGTCCAGCTGGTTGAATTTGCCCAGCCGCTAGTCGTACTAATATCAATTGTTCAATTACAAGATGTCTGATTTCCCACATAAGTAGTATCCGTATTTATACAATGCTGTTTTCCTATACCCTTAGGCGGGTTACACCTTTGTACACATACATAATAGGATTCTAACGGCATGAAGCTACTCACTTCTAGTTCCAAAACTGCTTAATATTTTCGACCCCAAGATGTGTTTTCCCACAAATTAGTCCAAGATAAGTTTGCAGGCAAGGGAATCCCAATTAACGATACACCCTTATTCCCATGCTGTGGCAGATGGGTGCATACCCAACAGTTCGTCTTATTAGTTACTTGAGAAATTGTTTGTATTAAGGTCAGGTGTAAGTTCTCATCCCAAGTTGCCCACCCCAAATCCGAGAACCGCACCCCTGCAATCATTAGGATCTGGAAAACCGTAATTTTGTTGGTCCAATTGGAGTGGTGGTCCATATCCTCGCCGGGGCCTTCTTCACCCTTGAATTGTGGATCCAAGCTGCTTGCTTCTTAATCTTAATGGCGGTGTGTGTTGTCAGTAATACTTGGTGTGGTCCCATCCACTTTCCTTCCATTTTTCCTGCACGGGTTGTCCTGAAAAAGTCTTTATATATATATAATCCCCGAGCTTAAAGGGGTGGATTGGTTGATCCAACCCTCTAGCCCTGGTCCCTAAAACAAATGTATGTACTTTATTTAATTGTTTCTGAAGTTCAGTTATATAAGCATATAAATATTCTGATCCTAACTGCGTTAGGTCCTCTCCACTAAATAGAAATGGCTATGGCCTTCCATATAAGATTTTGAAGGGACTCAAATTTCCTTTTATTCTAGGTTTAACTCTAATTCCAAGTAATGCTAAAGGGAGGGATTGAGGCCATGACAAATTAGCTTCTTATCCAATTTTAGCTATTTATTGTTTAATTAAATGGTTCATTTTTTCTACCTGTCCACTTGCCTGTGGTCTATAAGGAGTATGCAGTTGCCAATCTATCTTTAGAATCTTACTTATCTGGTCTACCACTTGTGCACAAAAATGTGAAACTCTATCAGAAGACATTGCTACTAGAATCCCAAAGCATGGTATTATTTCATTTAACAAGACTTTAACCACTTCTCTTGCTTTGGTTGTTCGACAGGGAAAGGCTTCAGGCCTTCCTGAAAACGTGTCAGTCAGAACCAGTAAATAATGATACCCCCCTTTTCTAGGGAGTTCTGAAAAATCAATTTGCCACTGTTGCCCCGAATAATTTCCTTTACCGATTATTCCAAATTTTATTCTATCCTTGGTATTGGGGTTATTGTGTAAGCAAATGCTACATTGTTGAGTTACTTGTTTTATCATATCGTCCCACTAATGTCTGACTCAGGCTCTTATGCAGTGTGCCAGCTCCCCAATGCGTTTTATTGTGTTCTGTAAGAACTATGGGCCATGTCAAACTAGAGGGTATTACTATGGGGTTATCTTTTAAATATACTCATCCATCTGGTTTCATTTTACCTTTCAAATCTTCAATTAATTTTAAGTCTTCTTTTGTATAATTTGGATATAGTTTGGATTTTACCGTCTGGTATCAAAGACAATGCCTTCACCTCAGTTATTTCAGCTGCCTGCTTAGCCTCTGCCAATCGATTTTCCAATTTCAAAATCGGTGTTCCCCTTTTGGTGTCCCTGACAATGCATGATAGCTACCTTTTCTGGTTGTTTTACAGCCTCTAACAATTTTAAAATTTCTTCAGCATACTTTGTGTTTTCACTGAGCGGTCAGCAATCCATGTTCTTTCCAAATTGCTCCATGAGCATGTACCACGCCGAATGTATATTTAGAATCTGTCCAAATATTTACCCTTTTTCCCGCTGCCAGTTCCAATGCTCTCGTGAGAGCAACTATCTCCGCCTTTTGAGCTGATGTTCCAGGGGGTAAAGGCTTAGACTCGATTACCTGCTGAGTAGTTGTTATAGCATATCCAGCTTTACGTTGTCTTTGCGTAACAAAACTGCTCCCATCCGTGAACCAAGTTTCTTCCGCGTCTTCCATGGGCTCCTCCTTAAGGTCTGGTCGGCTGGAATACACAGTCTCTAGAGTTTCTAAACAATCGTGAATCACAGCTTGTGCCGGAGCATCACTAAGAAAAGAGGCTAGATTCACAATATGAATTATCACAATTTCCACGTCGTCCTGTTCTACCAATATTGCTTGATATTTCAAAATCATCAATTCTTGTTGAAGTTGTTTAAAGACTTTTTGTGCTTCTCCAGTCCAGACTAACTTTGACTGGTTAATCTTTATCAATTCACATAGAGGCTTTACCAATAGTCCATAATTATAAATCCAAAGGCGACACCAACCTGTCATTCCTAAAAAGCTTTGTAGCTCCTTTACCATTTGAGGTTCTGGAGTCCGGCAAATGACTTCCTTATGTTCAGTTCCTAGTTCTCGTTGTCCTTCCGAAATGTCAAATCCCAGATAGGTCACACTTTGTTGAGCCAGCTGGACTTTCTGTCAAGAGACTTGATATCCATTTAAACCCAGAAAATTAAGACGACTTATAGCCCATTGAATCCAACTCCCTTTAGTCTCGGTAGCTATTAAGAGATCATCTACATATTGTAACAAAGCACCTTCAGTGTCCGGAGGTATCCATGTTTCGAGTTCCCTTGCTAATTGGTTTCCAAAATTAGTGGGGCTATTCTTGAATCCTTGAGGTAGTAATGTCCACGTAAGCTGCGTCTTTCTGCCTGAATCGGGATTTTCCCATTCAAAGGCGAATAGGTTTTGGCTTTCTGTGGCTAAGCCTAGGCAGAAGAAGGCATCTTTTAAATCCAGTACGGTAAACCAGACTTGACTATTCTTTAATTTAGTTAGCAAAGTATAAGGGTTTGCCACTACTGGATGTATATCCTCAGTGATTTTATTTATGGCCCTCAAATCCTGAACTAGCCTATAGCTTTTTCATCTGCCTTTTTAATTGGCAATATGGGTGCATTGTATTCTGATTCGCATTCAATCAATAATCCATACTGTAAAAATTGATCAATTATCTCTTTAATTCCTTTCCTATCTTCTGTCCTCAAAGGATATTACTTAACCTTAACGGGTTTCTCTCCTGGCTTTAATTTAATAATTATTAAGGTCACATTTTTAGCTCTTCCAGGGACTTCGGTAGCCCAAACTCCTGGACATACTTGATCTGTGATCTCTAAAGGTATTTCACTTTTAGGGTCAGTTTGTATTAGTGCCAAGCTTAACACATTTATTAGTTGTTCTTCTCCTGTTCTTAATTCCATTTTCCCTTTTTCAAAGACAATTTCTGCTCCTACTTGCTCTAATAAATCTCTACCTAAGAGTGCCCATGAGGAGCTAGGCATAGATAAAAATCTGTGTATGCCCCATTGTTTCCCTAATTTGTACTTCAAAGGTTCACAAAAATAAGCCTTTTTGGTTACACCTTGTCCTGGTTTCAGTTAGAACAGAGTTAATTTTCTTCCTAGTAGCTGGGAGAATGCTATGTTTTGGCTTAGGATGAGAAGAGTGCTGATAACACCCCGATGTTTCAATTGTTGCAGAGCAATGCTTATACCAAGCCAAGGACATCTCAGCTTCTTGCTCTGTCCTGCCAACAGGCAGGCTGGGGGTGCAGTAAGAGCTGGGAGGGGACAGACCCAGGACAGGTGACCCAAACTAGCCAAAGGGGTATTCCATAGCATCTGACGTCAGGCTAAACAATACATAGGGGTGGCTAGCCAGGGGGAGGGGGCCGGACTGCTCGGGGTTAGGCTGGGCATCGGTCAGCGGGTGGTGAGCAATTGCATTGTGCATCACTTGTTTGTACACATTATTAGTAGTGGTACTATTATCATCATTGTATTATTATTATTATTATTATTATTATTATTATTTTGTCTTATTTAACTGTCTTTATCTCAACTCACAGGCTTCACTTTCCATTTCTCTCCCCCATCCCAGAGAGGGAGGGGGAGGGGGAGCGAACAGCTGCGTGGTGTTTAGCTGCCGGCCGGGTTAAACCACGACACACCTTTTACCCTAACATAATAATTCTGTGAAGGCATTAATGCTTGATTTAGAACTGAATACGTTGCCCCATAGCAATAAGAAATTTCACTTCCATTCCTCCCCTAGCTTCATTATAACCAGTGGAGGATCCGCTAGGGTAGATTCCCCAGGTCCCCGTTATTCCTGTTGAAATCAGGGGTTGATTACCCTAGGAAAAGGCTAGTCAATTTGTCCTCCAAAGCCAGGTCCAAACCGTTTTGTTTTATTTATTTATTTATTTATTTATTTTCATTACATTTCAGAGTTGGTCCAAAAATTCCATAGGGCTTTCTTTTAGACCTTGTTGGAAGCATATTCTCAATTCCCAATTCATCCAGGTTTTAGTATTTACTTAACCGTTCATGATTTTCAGGATGATTCGGGTCTTAGTGGGGGTCGGTCAGGGGAATGCAGTTGTCCACAGTTCCCTGAACGGTCCCATCAGCAATCTGAGCTCGCACATGAACTCAGGTTGTTTTAAGAGTGTACCTCTTTTCTGTTTCTGTGACAACTCTCTCGGACCGATCATGGTCTCTTTGCCCTAAAGGGCTAACACCCATGATTTTAAGATCTCTGCCTCGGGCAGAGGCAGAACTATTAACATTCCTACATCCTCTTTCCCTGCTCATTCAACTTCAAACACCTTTAACACTTTCAACAACCCTTTTAACACTTCCTTTATCTTTCTCCAGCCTGTACTTCTCTAATGCCAACATCAAAGGTTCAGTCAGGGGCCAACTTAATTCCCTACCTTTTCCCACCAAGATGCTGAAACATCAGTATACAACATTTCATCCTGTTCTGCTTCTCAAAAAACAACATTAACTGTAGCAAAATATTATAGTTTAAAGTTCCATTTAGGGGCCACTTTTCTCCACATTCCAGCTTATAAAGCGGCCACCACTGATTACGATATTTTATCAATGTTTTCCTGTTCACACTTCCACCGGCAGATCCTCCAATATCCTTCCAGTGACTTAAAACACATCCTAACACACTTTTCTTTAAAATTTCACTGCTTGTTTGCCCCCCCCAGTTTCCAGTTTACACTTTCAGAATACACACGTTACTTACAAAAGCGTATCACAAAACGTATCACTCACAAAAATACGGGCATGCAATATCTTTCAGTAGCGATGTCACAAAACTACTATTACCAGCAATATTGCCAAAATCACAGTAACAATAGTCAGAGTCAAATTCCACATGCGATTAGTCAGAAAACCGAACTGTGTAACACCGTAACGATATCTTTCTTATAACAATGCCACGAACCTACTATTACCACCAGGAAAATAGCCAAAATCGCAGTAACAAGAACCAGAGTTAAATACCATACTCCATGAGTCAGAAAACCGAAATAGACAACACAATTCCAGATGGACCTTAAAGCGAGCTCCTTCCTTAAGGTCCCCAAACATGTACTTATGGTGCTAACCACAAAGTATATACCAAACACTGCCTCGCAGAAGATCACCTTCTGACTTACAGACAGTTCCAGATGACCGGTCTACCAGAAAACCAAACCAGAATAAAGAATATACTCACTTACAATGATGGGGTCCTTGTCTGCCTCCGCAGTGATCCGGTGAGTCGAGGAGTCCCTCCGGGAAATCCCGGGGGTACCCTAGGGAGTCCTGTTCCCAGCAGGTCCTGCAGTCCGGCAGAGAGGTTGTCCCATCTGGGTCGCCAAATTGATTCAAAGATCGAAGCCGAAATTCCTTTAAGTGGTATATTCTTTATTGCAGCGCTGGATGCACGGGGGATCTCTCCACCTATCGTGCATACCCAAAGCAGAAAGCAGTCTTGAATTTATACAATCAATCTATCAATATTCTACAAGCACCTATACATATGCATTACCTATCCCCGCCTTCCCTCGCTTCTCATGCTAATTAGCCTTTTGGCACCTTGCGCCTGCGCAGAGCCTTCCAAGAATTGTGGGCAGGGGTCTTTGGGACGTGGGCAGGGGTCTTTGGGAGGAAGACCCCGAGTCTTCCTCACAGTGTACTTTTCACCTTTGGTCAGGAATCTGCTGAATTGGCATGTTTCTTAATTGCAAGAGCTGGTTGTTGCCAATTCTCCCGTTTGTTGTATCTTTATAATGAATTCCAATGTCCAGTTTCGAGAGTTATAGTCCTTACATTCGTTTCTCTGTCCGCCTGCCGCTTCCTTATCATGAGTTCCAGTGTCTTGTTTCGAGATATACAGTCCTTGTCTGGGGATTGTCCTTGCCTCCCCAATACCTCCTTAATCAATCCCCCCTTTTCTTTTCCCATGCAAATTCTTTTGCATCAGATACTTTCTTTATTTACAGTAACACAACAAAGCAGGCATCTAAACAACATGCACACAAATATTCCTAACACTACTAATACGATTAGAGCAATGAATACTTGTTTCAACCATTGGAAATTGGGCAACCAGGAGGTTAACTTATTCCATAGTTCACTAAAACTCCATGAAAGATCATCTTTACTGATCTCATGTAGGATCCTGGTCTGCTTCCATATTTCTTCCAGGTCGGTAGAGATCCTTCCACTCTGATCTACATACATACAACAACTTGTGTTTATTACTGTACAGACTCCCCCTTGAGTGGCCAGTAACAAGTCTAGGGCCATCCGATTTTGGAATACTACCTGTGATAAACTAGATATCTCTTCTTGTTGAGCCTTTATAGCATCCAGAATTTTGTTTTCTAACTTCTCTATAATTGCAGAAATATTAACTATTGCCTTTTCCAATTCACTCACTCCTAACCATGGGATAAACCATCGCACAAAACTATGAAAAGGGGTGTGTCTCTCTACCAATGGATTGTTAATTTTTCATCTGATTCTCCGGATATGATTTCTCAAGTAACCTCGAGGCACTACATCATGTACTGTCATATTGGGGACTACCGCTCCAAGAGTGCAAGTTCCCTTCCAATTCTCAGGCAAGACCTTACGGGCTGTATCATTGCATAGCCAATACCACCCTTTTCCTTCTGGAACCGTCCAGCTGGTTGAATTTGCCCAGCCGCTAGTCGTACTAATATCAATTGTTCAATTACAAGATGTCTGATTTCCCACATAAGTAGTATCCGTATTTATACAATGCTGTTTTCCTATACCCTTAGGCGGGTTACACCTTTGTACACATACATAATAGGATTCTAACGGCATGAAGCTACTCACTTCTAGTTCCAAAACTGCTTAATATTTTCGACCCCAAGATGTGTTTTCCCACAAATTAGTCCAAGATAAGTTTGCAGGCAAGGGAATCCCAATTAACGATACACCCTTATTCCCATGCTGTGGCAGATGGGTGCATACCCAACAGTTCGTCTTATTAGTTACTTGAGAAATTGTTTGTATTAAGGTCAGGTGTAAGTTCTCATCCCAAGTTGCCCACCCCAAATCCGAGAACCGCACCCCTGCAATCATTAGGATCTGGAAAACCGTAATTTTGTTGGTCCAATTGGAGTGGTGGTCCATATCCTCGCCGGGGCCTTCTTCACCCTTGAATTGTGGATCCAAGCTGCTTGCTTCTTAATCTTAATGGCGGTGTGTGTTGTCAGTAATACTTGGTGTGGTCCCATCCACTTTCCTTCCATTTTTCCTGCACGGGTTGTCCTGAAAAAGTCTTTATATATATATAATCCCCGAGCTTAAAGGGGTGGATTGGTTGATCCAACCCTCTAGCCCTGGTCCCTAAAACAAATGTATGTACTTTATTTAATTGTTTCTGAAGTTCAGTTATATAAGCATATAAATATTCTGATCCTAACTGCGTTAGGTCCTCTCCACTAAATAGAAATGGCTATGGCCTTCCATATAAGATTTTGAAGGGACTCAAATTTCCTTTTATTCTAGGTTTAACTCTAATTCCAAGTAATGCTAAAGGGAGGGATTGAGGCCATGACAAATTAGCTTCTTATCCAATTTTAGCTATTTATTGTTTAATTAAATGGTTCATTTTTTCTACCTGTCCACTTGCCTGTGGTCTATAAGGAGTATGCAGTTGCCAATCTATCTTTAGAATCTTACTTATCTGGTCTACCACTTGTGCACAAAAATGTGAAACTCTATCAGAAGACATTGCTACTAGAATCCCAAAGCATGGTATTATTTCATTTAACAAGACTTTAACCACTTCTCTTGCTTTGGTTGTTCGACAGGGAAAGGCTTCAGGCCTTCCTGAAAACGTGTCAGTCAGAACCAGTAAATAATGATACCCCCCTTTTCTAGGGAGTTCTGAAAAATCAATTTGCCACTGTTGCCCCGAATAATTTCCTTTACCGATTATTCCAAATTTTATTCTATCCTTGGTATTGGGGTTATTGTGTAAGCAAATGCTACATTGTTGAGTTACTTGTTTTATCATATCGTCCCACTAATGTCTGACTCAGGCTCTTATGCAGTGTGCCAGCTCCCCAATGCGTTTTATTGTGTTCTGTAAGAACTATGGGCCATGTCAAACTAGAGGGTATTACTATGGGGTTATCTTTTAAATATACTCATCCATCTGGTTTCATTTTACCTTTCAAGTCTTCAATTAATTTTAAGTCTTCTTTTGTATAATTTGGATATAGTTTGGATTTTACCGTCTGGTATCAAAGACAATGCCTTCACCTCAGTTATTTCAGCTGCCTGCTTAGCCTCTGCCAATCGATTTTCCAATTTCAAAATCGGTGTTCCCCTTTTGGTGTCCCTGACAATGCATGATAGCTACCTTTTCTGGTTGTTTTACAGCCTCTAACAATTTTAAAATTTCTTCAGCATACTTTGTGTTTTCACTGAGCGGTCAGCAATCCATGTTCTTTCCAAATTGCTCCATGAGCATGTACCACGCCGAATGTATATTTAGAATCTGTCCAAATATTTACCCTTTTTCCCGCTGCCAGTTCCAATGCTCTCGTGAGAGCAACTATCTCCGCCTTTTGAGCTGATGTTCCAGGGGGTAAAGGCTTAGACTCGATTACCTGCTGAGTAGTTGTTATAGCATATCCAGCTTTACGTTGTCTTTGCGTAACAAAACTGCTCCCATCCGTGAACCAAGTTTCTTTCGCGTCTTCCATGGGCTCCTCCTTAAGGTCTGGTCGGCTGGAATACACAGTCTCTAGAGTTTCTAAACAATCGTGAATCACAGCTTGTGCCGGAGCATCACTAAGAAAAGAGGCTAGATTCACAATATGAATTATCACAATTTCCACGTCGTCCTGTTCTACCAATATTGCTTGATATTTCAAAATCATCAATTCTTGTTTAAGTTGTTTAAAGACCTTTTGTGCTTCTCCAGTCCAGACTAACTTTGACTGGTTAATCTTTATCAATTCACATAGAGGCTTTACCAATAGTCCATAATTATAAATCCAAAGGCGACACCAACCTGTCATTCCTAAAAAGCTTTGTAGCTCCTTTACCATTTGAGGTTCTGGAGTCCGGCAAATGACTTCCTTATGTTCAGTTCCTAGTTCTCGTTGTCCTTCCGAAATGTCAAATCCCAGATAGGTCACACTTTGTTGAGCCAGCTGGACTTTCTGTCAAGAGACTTGATATCCATTTAAACCCAGAAAATTAAGACGACTTATAGTCCATTGAATCCAACTCCCCTTAGTCTCGGTAGCTATTAAGAGATCATCTACATATTGTAACAAAGCACCTTCAGTGTCCGGAGGTATCCATGTTTCGAGTTCCCTTGCTAATTGGTTTCCAAAATTAGTGGGGCTATTCTTGAATCCTTGAGGTAGTAATGTCCACGTAAGCTGCGTCTTTCTGCCTGAATCGGGATTTTCCCATTCAAAGGCGAATAGGTTTTGGCTTTCTGTGGCTAAGCCTAGGCAGAAGAAGGCATCTTTTAAATCCAGTACGGTAAACCAGACTTGACTATTCTTTAATTTAGTCAGCAAAGTATAAGGGTTTGCCACTACTGGATGTATATCCTCAGTGATTTTATTTATGGCCCTCAAATCCTGAACTAGCCTATAGCTTTTTCATCTGCCTTTTTAATTGGCAATATGGGTGCATTGTATTCTGATTCGCATTCAATCAATAATCCATACTGTAAAAATTGATCAATTATCTCTTTAATTCCTTTCCTATCTTCTGTCCTCAAAGGATATTACTTAACCTTAACGGGTTTCTCTCCTGGCTTTAATTTAATAATTATTAAGGTCACATTTTTAGCTCTTCCAGGGACTTCGGTAGCCCAAACTCCTGGACATACTTGATCTGTGATCTCTAAAGGTATTTCACTTTTAGGGTCAGTTTGTATTAGTGCCAAGCTTAACACATTTATTAGTTGTTCTTCTCCTGTTCTTAATTCCATTTTCCCTTTTTCAAAGACAATTTCTGCTCCTACTTGCTCTAATAAATCTCTACCTAAGAGTGCCCATGAGGAGCTAGGCATAGATAAAAATCTGTGTATGCCCCATTGTTTCCCTAATTTGTACTTCAAAGGTTCACAAAAATAAGCCTTTTTGGTTACACCTTGTCCTGGTTTCAGTTAGAACAGAGTTAATTTTCTTCCTAGTAGCTGGGAGAATGCTATGTTTTGGCTTAGGATGAGAAGAGTGCTGATAACACCCCGATGTTTCAATTGTTGCAGAGCAATGCTTATAGCAAGCCAAGGA
Source organism: Aythya ferina (assembly GCF_964211825.1). Taxonomy (NCBI): domain Eukaryota; kingdom Metazoa; phylum Chordata; class Aves; order Anseriformes; family Anatidae; genus Aythya; species Aythya ferina. Next base: position 156,936 of record NW_028181440.1, read on the forward strand.
CATCTCAGCTTCTTGCTCTGTCCTGCCAACAGGCAGGCTGGGGGTGCAGTAAGAGCTGGGAGGGGACAGACCCAGGACAGGTGACCCAAACTAGCCAAAGGGGTATTCCATAGCATCTGACGTCAGGCTAAACAATACATAGGGGTGGCTAGCCAGGGGGAGGGGGCCGGACTGCTCGGGGTTAGGCTGGGCATCGGTCAGCGGGTGGTGAGCAATTGCATTGTGCATCACTTGTTTGTACACATTATTAGTAGTGGTACTATTATCATCATTGTATTATTGTTATTGTTATTGTTATTGTTATTGTTATTGTTATTATTATTATTATTATTATTATTATTATTATTATTATTTTGTCTTATTAAACTGTCTTTATCTCAACTCACAGGCTTCACTTTCCATTTCTCTCCCCCGTCCCAGAGAGGGAGGGGGAGGGGGAGCGAACAGCTGCGTGGTGTTTAGCTGCCGGCCGGGTTAAACCATGACACACCTTTTACCCTAACATAATAATTCTGTGAAGGCATTAATGCTTGATTTAGAACTGAATACGTTGCCCCATAGCAATAAGAAATTTCACTTCCATTCCTCCCCTAGCTTCATTATAACCAGTGGAGGATCCGCTAGGGTAGATTCCCCAGGTCCCCGTTATTCCTGTTGAAATCAGGGGTTGATTACCCTAGGAAAAGGCTAGTCAATTTGTCCTCCAAAGCCAGGTCCAAACCGTTTTGTTTTATTTATTTATTTATTTATTTATTTTCATTACATTTCAGAGTTGGTCCAAAAATTCCATAGGGCTTTCTTTTAGACCTTGTTGGAAGCATATTCTCAATTCCCAATTCATCCAGGTTTTAGTATTTACTTAACCGTTCATGATTTTCAGGATGATTCGGGTCTTAGTGGGGGTCGGTCAGGGGAATGCAATTGTCCACAGTTCCCTGAACGGTCCCATCAGCAATCTGAGCTCGCACATGAACTCAGGTTGTTTTAAGAGTGTACCTCTTTTCTGTTTCTGTGACAACTCTCTCGGACCGATCATGGTCCCTTTGCCCTAAAGGGCTAACACCCATGATTTTAAGATCTCTGCCTCGGGCAGAGGCAGAACTATTAACATTCCTACATCCTCTTTCCCTGCTCATTCAACTTCAAACACCTTTAACACTTTCAACAACCCTTTTAACACTTCCTTTATCTTTCTCCAGCCTGTACTTCTCTAATGCCAACATCAAAGGTTCAGTCAGGGGCCAACTTAATTCCCTACCTTTTCCCACCAAGATGCTGAAACATCAGTATACAACATTTCATCCTGTTCTGCTTCTCAAAAAACAACATTAACTGTAGCAAAATATTATAGTTTAAAGTTCCATTTAGGGGCCACTTTTCTCCACATTCCAGCTTATAAAGCGGCCACCACTGATTACGATATTTTATCAATGTTTTCCTGTTCACACTTCCACCGGCAGATCCTCCAATATCCTTCCAGTGACTTAAAACACATCCTAACACACTTTTCTTTAAAATTTCACTGCTTGTTTGCCCCCCCCAGTTTCCAGTTTACACTTTCAGAATACACATGTTACTTACAAAAGCGTATCACAAAACGTATCACTCACAAAAATACGGGCACGCAATATCTTTCAGTAGCGATGTCACAAAACTACTATTACCAGCAATATTGCCAAAATCACAGTAACAATAGTCAGAGTCAAATTCCACATGCGATAAGTCAGAAAACCGAACTGTGTAACACCGTAACAATATCTTTCTTATAACAATGCCACGAACCTACTATTACCACCAGGAAAATAGCCAAAATCGCAGTAACAATAACCAGAGTTAAATACCATACTCCATGAGTCAGAAAACCGAAATAGACAACACAATTCCAGATGGACCTTAAAGCGAGCTCCTTCCTTAAGGTCCCCAAACATGTACTTATGGTGCTAACCACAAAGTATATACCAAACACTGCCTCGCAGAAGATCACCTTCTGACTTACAGACAGTTCCAGATGACCGGTCTACCAGAAAACCAAACCAGAATAAAGAATATACTCACTTACAATGATGGGGTCCTTGTCTGCCTCCGCAGTGATCCGGTGAGTCGAGGCGTCCCTCCGGGAAATCCCGGGGGTACCCTAGGGAGTCCTGTTCCCAGCAGGTCCTGCAGTCCGGCAGAGAGGTTGTCCCATCTGGGTCGCCAAATTGATTCAAAGATCGAAGCCGAAATTCCTTTAAGTGGTATATTCTTTATTGCAGCGCTGGATGCACGGGGGATCTCTCCACCTATCGTGCATACCCAAAGCAGAAAGCAGTCTTGAATTTATACAATCAATCTATCAATATTCTACAAGCACCTATACATATGCATTACCTATCCCCGCCTTCCCTCGCTTCTCATGCTAATTAGCCTTTTGGCACCTTGCGCCTGCGCAGAGCCTTCCAAGAATTGTGGGCAGGGGTCTTTGGGACGTGGGCAGGGGTCTTTGGGAGGAAGACCCCGAGTCTTCCTCACAGTGTACTTTTCACCTTTGGTCAGGAATCTGCTGAATTGGCATGTTTCTTAATTGCAAGAGCTGGTTGTTGCCAATTCTCCCGTTTGTTGTATCTTTATAATGAATTCCAATGTCCAGTTTCGAGAGTTATAGTCCTTACATTCGTTTCTCTGTCCGCCTGCCGCTTCCTTATCATGAGTTCCAGTGTCTTGTTTCGAGATATACAGTCCTTGTCTGGGGATTGTCCTTGCCTCCCCAATACCTCCTTAATCAATCCCCCCTTTTCTTTTCCCATGCAAATTCTTTTGCATCAGATACTTTCTTTATTTACAGTAACACAACAAAGCAGGCATCTAAACAACATGCACACAAATATTCCTAACACTACTAATACGATTAGAGCAATGAATACTTGTTTCAACCATTGGAAATTGGGCAACCAGGAGGTTAACTTAGTCCATAGTTCACTAAAACTCCATGAAAGATCATCTTTACTGATCTCATGTAGGATCCTGGTCTGCTTCCATATTTCTTCCAGGTCGGTAGAGATCCTTCCACTCTGATCTACATACATACAACAACTTGTGTTTATTACTGTACAGACTCCCCCTTGAGTGGCCAGTAACAAGTCTAGGGCCATCCGATTTTGGAATACTACCTGTGATAAACTAGATATCTCTTCTTGTTGAGCCTTTATAGCATCCAGAATTTTGTTTTCTAACTTCTCTATAATTGCAGAAATATTAACTATTGCCTTTTCCAATTCACTCACTCCTAACCATGGGATAAACCATCGCACAAAACTATGAAAAGGGGTGTGTCTCTCTACCAATGGATTGTTAATTTTTCATCTGATTCTCTGGATATGATTTCTCAAGTAACCTCGAGGCACTACATCATGTACTGTCATATTGGGGACTACCGCTCCAAGAGTGCAAGTTCCCTTCCAATTCTCAGGCAAGACCTTACGGGCTGTATCATTGCATAGCCAATACCACCCTTTTCCTTCTGGAACCGTCCAGCTGGTTGAATTTGCCCAGCCGCTAGTCGTACTAATATCAATTGTTCAATTACAAGATGTCTGATTTCCCACATAAGTAGTATCCGTATTTATACAATGCTGTTTTCCCATACCCTTAGGCGGGTTACAGCTTTGTACACATACATAATAGGATTCTAACGGCATGAAGCTACTCGCTTCTAGTTCCAAAACTGCTTAATATTTTCGACCCCAAGATGTGTTTTCCCACAAATTAGTCCAAGATAAGTTTGCAGGCAAGGGAATCCCAATTAACGATACACCCTTATTCCCATGCTGTGGCAGATGGGTGCATACCCAACAGTTCGTCTTATTAGTTACTTGAGAAATTGTTTGTATTAAGGTCAGGTGTAAGTTCTCATCCCAAGTTGCCCACCCCAAATCCGAGAACCGCACCCCTGCAATCATTAGGATCTGGAAAACCGTAATTTTGTTGGTCCAATTGGAGTGGTGGTCCATATCCTCGCCGGGGCCTTCTTCACCCTTGAATTGTGGATCCAAGCTGCTTGCTTCTTAATCTTAATGGCGGTGTGTGTTGTCAGTAATACTTGGTGTGGTCCCATCCACTTTCCTTCCATTTTTCCTGCACGGGTTGTCCTGAAAAAGTCTTTATATATATATAATCCCCGAGCTTAAAGGGGTGGATTGGTTGATCCAACCCTCCAGCCCTGGTCCCTAAAACAAATGTATGTACTTTATTTAATTGTTTCTGAAGTTCAGTTATATAAGCATATAAATATTCTGATCCTAACTGCGTTAGGTCCTCTCCACTAAATAGAAATGGCTATGGCCTTCCATATAAGATTTTGAAGGGACTCAAATTTCCTTTTATTCTAGGTTTAACTCTAATTCCAAGTAATGCTAAAGGGAGGGATTGAGGCCATGACAAATTAGCTTCTTATCCAATTTTAGCTATTTATTGTTTAATTAAATGGTTCATTTTTTCTACCTGTCCACTTGCCTGTGGTCTATAAGGAGTATGCAGTTGCCAATCTATCTTTAGAATCTTACTTATCTGGTCTACCACTTGTGCACAAAAATGTGAAACTCTATCAGAAGACATTGCTACTAGAATCCCAAAGCATGGTATTATTTCATTTAACAAGACTTTAACCACTTCTCTTGCTTTGGTTGTTCGACAGGGAAAGGCTTCAGGCCTTCCTGAAAACGTGTCAGTCAGAACCAGTAAATAATGATACCCCCCTTTTCTAGGGAGTTCTGAAAAATCAATTTGCCACTGTTGCCCCGAATAATTTCCTTTACCGATTATTCCAAATTTTATTCTATCCTTGGTATTGGGGTTATTGTGTAAGCAAATGCTACATTGTTGAGTTACTTGTTTTATCATATCGTCCCACTAATGTCTGACTCAGGCTCTTATGCAGTGTGCCAGCTCCCCAATGCATTTTATTGTGTTCTGTAAGAACTATGGGCCATGTCAAACTAGAGGGTATTACTATGGGGTTATCTTTTAAATATACTCATCCATCTGGTTTCATTTTACCTTTCAAATCTTCAATTAATTTTAAGTCTTCTTTTGTATAATTTGGATATAGTTTGGATTTTACCGTCTGGTATCAAAGACAATGCCTTCACCTCAGTTATTTCAGCTGCCTGCTTAGCCTCTGCCAATCGATTTTCCAATTTCAAAATCGGTGTTCCCCTTTTGGTGTCCCTGACAATGCATGATAGCTACCTTTTCTGGTTGTTTTACAGCCTCTAACAATTTTAAAATTTCTTCAGCATACTTTGTGTTTTCACTGAGCGGTCAGCAATCCATGTTCTTTCCAAATTGCTCCATGAGCATGTACCACGCCGAATGTATATTTAGAATCTGTCCAAATATTTACCCTTTTTCCCGCTGCCAGTTCCAATGCTCTCGTGAGAGCAACTATCTCCGCCTTTTGAGCTGATGTTCCAGGGGGTAAAGGCTTAGACTCGATTACCTGCTGAGTAGTTGTTATAGCATATCCAGCTTTACGTTGTCTTTGCGTAACAAAACTGCTCCCATCCATGAACCAAGTTTCTTCCGCGTCTTCCATGGGCTCCTCCTTAAGGTCTGGTCGGCTGGAATACACAGTCTCTAGAGTTTCTAAACAATCGTGAATCACAGCTTGTGCCGGAGCATCACTAAGAAAAGAGGCTAGATTCACAATATGAATTATCACAATTTCCACGTCGTCCTGTTCTACCAATATTGCTTGATATTTCAAAATCATCAATTCTTGTTGAAGTTGTTTAAAGACTTTTTGTGCTTCTCCAGTCCAGACTAACTTTGACTGGTTAATCTTTATCAATTCACATAGAGGCTTTACCAATAGTCCATAATTATAAATCCAAAGGCGACACCAACCTGTCATTCCTAAAAAGCTTTGTAGCTCCTTTACCATTTGAGGTTCTGGAGTCCGGCAAATGACTTCCTTATGTTCAGTTCCTAGTTCTCGTTGTCCTTCCGAAATGTCAAATCCCAGATAGGTCACACTTTGTTGAGCCAGCTGGACTTTCTGTCAAGAGACTTGATATCCATTTAAACCCAGAAAATTAAGACGACTTATAGTCCATTGAATCCAACTCCCCTTAGTCTCGGTAGCTATTAAGAGATCATCTACATATTGTAACAAAGCACCTTCAGTGTCCGGAGGTATCCATGTTTCGAGTTCCCTTGCTAATTGGTTTCCAAAATTAGTGGGGCTATTCTTGAATCCTTGAGGTAGTAATGTCCACGTAAGCTGCGTCTTTCTGCCTGAATCGGGATTTTCCCATTCAAAGGCGAATAGGTTTTGGCTTTCTGTGGCTAAGCCTAGGCAGAAGAAGGCATCTTTTAAATCCAGTACGGTAAACCAGACTTGACTATTCTTTAATTTAGTCAGCAAAGTATAAGGGTTTGCCACTACTGGATGTATATCCTCAGTGATTTTATTTATGGCCCTCAAATCCTGAACTAGCCTATAGCTTTTTCATCTGCCTTTTTAATTGGCAATATGGGTGCATTGGATTCTGATTCGCATTCAATCAATAATCCATACTGTAAAAATTGATCAATTATCTCTTTAATTCCTTTCCTATCTTCTGTCCTCAAAGGATATTACTTAACCTTAACGGGTTTCTCTCCTGGCTTTAATTTAATAATTATTAAGGTCACATTTTTAGCTCTTCCAGGGACTTCGGTAGCCCAAACTCCTGGACATACTTGATCTGTGATCTCTAAAGGTATTTCACTTTTAGGGTCAGTTTGTATTAGTGCCAAGCTTAACACATTTATTAGTTGTTCTTCTCCTGTTCTTAATTCCATTTTCCCTTTTTCAAAGACAATTTCTGCTCCTACTTGCTCTAATAAATCTCTACCTAAGAGTGCCCATGAGGAGCTAGGCATAGATAAAAATCTGTGTATGCCCCATTGTTTCCCTAATTTGTACTTCAAAGGTTCACAAAAATAAGCCTTTTTGGTTACACCTTGTCCTGGTTTCAGTTAGAACAGAGTTAATTTTCTTCCTAGTAGCTGGGAGAATGCTATGTTTTGGCTTAGGATGAGAAGAGTGCTGATAACACCCCGATGTTTCAATTGTTGCAGAGCAATGCTTATAGCAAGCCAAGGACATCTCAGCTTCTTGCTCTGTCCTGCCAACAGGCAGGCTGGGGGTGCAGTAAGAGCTGGGAGGGGACAGACCCAGGACAGGTGACCCAAACTAGCCAAAGGGGTATTCCATAGCATCTGACGTCAGGCTAAACAATACATAGGGGTGGCTAGCCAGGGGGAGGGGGCCGGACTGCTCGGGGTTAGGCTGGGCATCGGTCAGCGGGTGGTGAGCAATTGCATTGTGCATCACTTGTTTGTACACATTATTAGTAGTGGTACTATTATCATCATTGTATTATTGTTATTGTTATTGTTATTGTTATTGTTATTGTTATTGTTATTATTATTATTATTATTATTATTATTATTATTATTATTATTATTATTTTGTCTTATTAAACTGTCTTTATCTCAACTCACAGGCTTCACTTTCCATTTCTCTCCCCCGTCCCAGAGAGGGAGGGGGAGGGGGAGCGAACAGCTGCGTGGTGTTTAGCTGCCGGCCGGGTTAAACCATGACACACCTTTTACCCTAACATAATAATTCTGTGAAGGCATTAATGCTTGATTTAGAACTGAATACGTTGCCCCATAGCAATAAGAAATTTCACTTCCATTCCTCCCCTAGCTTCATTATAACCAGTGGAGGATCCGCTAGGGTAGATTCCCCAGGTCCCCGTTATTCCTGTTGAAATCAGGGGTTGATTACCCTAGGAAAAGGCTAGTCAATTTGTCCTCCAAAGCCAGGTCCAAACCGTTTTGTTTTATTTATTTATTTATTTATTTATTTTCATTACATTTCAGAGTTGGTCCAAAAATTCCATAGGGCTTTCTTTTAGACCTTGTTGGAAGCATATTCTCAATTCCCAATTCATCCAGGTTTTAGTATTTACTTAACCGTTCATGATTTTCAGGATGATTCGGGTCTTAGTGGGGGTCGGTCAGGGGAATGCAATTGTCCACAGTTCCCTGAACGGTCCCATCAGCAATCTGAGCTCGCACATGAACTCAGGTTGTTTTAAGAGTGTACCTCTTTTCTGTTTCTGTGACAACTCTCTCGGACCGATCATGGTCCCTTTGCCCTAAAGGGCTAACACCCATGATTTTAAGATCTCTGCCTCGGGCAGAGGCAGAACTATTAACATTCCTACATCCTCTTTCCCTGCTCATTCAACTTCAAACACCTTTAACACTTTCAACAACCCTTTTAACACTTCCTTTATCTTTCTCCAGCCTGTACTTCTCTAATGCCAACATCAAAGGTTCAGTCAGGGGCCAACTTAATTCCCTACCTTTTCCCACCAAGATGCTGAAACATCAGTATACAACATTTCATCCTGTTCTGCTTCTCAAAAAACAACATTAACTGTAGCAAAATATTATAGTTTAAAGTTCCATTTAGGGGCCACTTTTCTCCACATTCCAGCTTATAAAGCGGCCACCACTGATTACGATATTTTATCAATGTTTTCCTGTTCACACTTCCACCGGCAGATCCTCCAATATCCTTCCAGTGACTTAAAACACATCCTAACACACTTTTCTTTAAAATTTCACTGCTTGTTTGCCCCCCCCAGTTTCCAGTTTACACTTTCAGAATACACGTTACTTACAAAAGCGTATCACAAAACGTATCACTCACAAAAATACGGGCACGCAATATCTTTCAGTAGCGATGTCACAAAACTACTATTACCAGCAATATTGCCAAAATCACAGTAACAATAGTCAGAGTCAAATTCCACATGCGATAAGTCAGAAAACCGAACTGTGTAACACCGTAACAATATCTTTCTTATAACAATGCCACGAACCTACTATTACCACCAGGAAAATAGCCAAAATCGCAGTAACAATAACCAGAGTTAAATACCATACTCCATGAGTCAGAAAACCGAAATAGACAACACAATTCCAGATGGACCTTAAAGCGAGCTCCTTCCTTAAGGTCCCCAAACATGTACTTATGGTGCTAACCACAAAGTATATACCAAACACTGCCTCGCAGAAGATCACCTTCTGACTTACAGACAGTTCCAGATGACCGGTCTACCAGAAAACCAAACCAGAATAAAGAATATACTCACTTACAATGATGGGGTCCTTGTCTGCCTCCGCAGTGATCCGGTGAGTCGAGGCGTCCCTCCGGGAAATCCCGGGGGTACCCTAGGGAGTCCTGTTCCCAGCAGGTCCTGCAGTCCGGCAGAGAGGTTGTCCCATCTGGGTCGCCAAATTGATTCAAAGATCGAAGCCGAAATTCCTTTAAGTGGTATATTCTTTATTGCAGCGCTGGATGCACGGGGGATCTCTCCACCTATCGTGCATACCCAAAGCAGAAAGCAGTCTTGAATTTATACAATCAATCTATCAATATTCTACAAGCACCTATACATATGCATTACCTATCCCCGCCTTCCCTCGCTTCTCATGCTAATTAGCCTTTTGGCACCTTGCGCCTGCGCAGAGCCTTCCAAGAATTGTGGGCAGGGGTCTTTGGGACGTGGGCAGGGGTCTTTGGGAGGAAGACCCCGAGTCTTCCTCACAGTGTACTTTTCACCTTTGGTCAGGAATCTGCTGAATTGGCATGTTTCTTAATTGCAAGAGCTGGTTGTTGCCAATTCTCCCGTTTGTTGTATCTTTATAATGAATTCCAATGTCCAGTTTCGAGAGTTATAGTCCTTACATTCGTTTCTCTGTCCGCCTGCCGCTTCCTTATCATGAGTTCCAGTGTCTTGTTTCGAGATATACAGTCCTTGTCTGGGGATTGTCCTTGCCTCCCCAATACCTCCTTAATCAATCCCCCCTTTTCTTTTCCCATGCAAATTCTTTTGCATCAGATACTTTCTTTATTTACAGTAACACAACAAAGCAGGCATCTAAACAACATGCACACAAATATTCCTAACACTACTAATACGATTAGAGCAATGAATACTTGTTTCAACCATTGGAAATTGGGCAACCAGGAGGTTAACTTAGTCCATAGTTCACTAAAACTCCATGAAAGATCATCTTTACTGATCTCATGTAGGATCCTGGTCTGCTTCCATATTTCTTCCAGGTCGGTAGAGATCCTTCCACTCTGATCTACATACATACAACAACTTGTGTTTATTACTGTACAGACTCCCCCTTGAGTGGCCAGTAACAAGTCTAGGGCCATCCGATTTTGGAATACTACCTGTGATAAACTAGATATCTCTTCTTGTTGAGCCTTTATAGCATCCAGAATTTTGTTTTCTAACTTCTCTATAATTGCAGAAATATTAACTATTGCCTTTTCCAATTCACTCACTCCTAACCATGGGATAAACCATCGCACAAAACTATGAAAAGGGGTGTGTCTCTCTACCAATGGATTGTTAATTTTTCATCTGATTCTCTGGATATGATTTCTCAAGTAACCTCGAGGCACTACATCATGTACTGTCATATTGGGGACTACCGCTCCAAGAGTGCAAGTTCCCTTCCAATTCTCAGGCAAGACCTTACGGGCTGTATCATTGCATAGCCAATACCACCCTTTTCCTTCTGGAACCGTCCAGCTGGTTGAATTTGCCCAGCCGCTAGTCGTACTAATATCAATTGTTCAATTACAAGATGTCTGATTTCCCACATAAGTAGTATCCGTATTTATACAATGCTGTTTTCCCATACCCTTAGGCGGGTTACAGCTTTGTACACATACATAATAGGATTCTAACGGCATGAAGCTACTCGCTTCTAGTTCCAAAACTGCTTAATATTTTCGACCCCAAGATGTGTTTTCCCACAAATTAGTCCAAGATAAGTTTGCAGGCAAGGGAATCCCAATTAACGATACACCCTTATTCCCATGCTGTGGCAGATGGGTGCATACCCAACAGTTCGTCTTATTAGTTACTTGAGAAATTGTTTGTATTAAGGTCAGGTGTAAGTTCTCATCCCAAGTTGCCCACCCCAAATCCGAGAACCGCACCCCTGCAATCATTAGGATCTGGAAAACCGTAATTTTGTTGGTCCAATTGGAGTGGTGGTCCATATCCTCGCCGGGGCCTTCTTCACCCTTGAATTGTGGATCCAAGCTGCTTGCTTCTTAATCTTAATGGCGGTGTGTGTTGTCAGTAATACTTGGTGTGGTCCCATCCACTTTCCTTCCATTTTTCCTGCACGGGTTGTCCTGAAAAAGTCTTTATATATATATAATCCCCGAGCTTAAAGGGGTGGATTGGTTGATCCAACCCTCCAGCCCTGGTCCCTAAAACAAATGTATGTACTTTATTTAATTGTTTCTGAAGTTCAGTTATATAAGCATATAAATATTCTGATCCTAACTGCGTTAGGTCCTCTCCACTAAATAGAAATGGCTATGGCCTTCCATATAAGATTTTGAAGGGACTCAAATTTCCTTTTATTCTAGGTTTAACTCTAATTCCAAGTAATGCTAAAGGGAGGGATTGAGGCCATGACAAATTAGCTTCTTATCCAATTTTAGCTATTTATTGTTTAATTAAATGGTTCATTTTTTCTACCTGTCCACTTGCCTGTGGTCTATAAGGAGTATGCAGTTGCCAATCTATCTTTAGAATCTTACTTATCTGGTCTACCACTTGTGCACAAAAATGTGAAACTCTATCAGAAGACATTGCTACTAGAATCCCAAAGCATGGTATTATTTCATTTAACAAGACTTTAACCACTTCTCTTGCTTTGGTTGTTCGACAGGGAAAGGCTTCAGGCCTTCCTGAAAACGTGTCAGTCAGAACCAGTAAATAATGATACCCCCCTTTTCTAGGGAGTTCTGAAAAATCAATTTGCCACTGTTGCCCCGAATAATTTCCTTTACCGATTATTCCAAATTTTATTCTATCCTTGGTATTGGGGTTATTGTGTAAGCAAATGCTACATTGTTGAGTTACTTGTTTTATCATATCGTCCCACTAATGTCTGACTCAGGCTCTTATGCAGTGTGCCAGCTCCCCAATGCATTTTATTGTGTTCTGTAAGAACTATGGGCCATGTCAAACTAGAGGGTATTACTATGGGGTTATCTTTTAAATATACTCATCCATCTGGTTTCATTTTACCTTTCAAATCTTCAATTAATTTTAAGTCTTCTTTTGTATAATTTGGATATAGTTTGGATTTTACCGTCTGGTATCAAAGACAATGCCTTCACCTCAGTTATTTCAGCTGCCTGCTTAGCCTCTGCCAATCGATTTTCCAATTTCAAAATCGGTGTTCCCCTTTTGGTGTCCCTGACAATGCATGATAGCTACCTTTTCTGGTTGTTTTACAGCCTCTAACAATTTTAAAATTTCTTCAGCATACTTTGTGTTTTCACTGAGCGGTCAGCAATCCATGTTCTTTCCAAATTGCTCCATGAGCATGTACCACGCCGAATGTATATTTAGAATCTGTCCAAATATTTACCCTTTTTCCCGCTGCCAGTTCCAATGCTCTCGTGAGAGCAACTATCTCCGCCTTTTGAGCTGATGTTCCAGGGGGTAAAGGCTTAGACTCGATTACCTGCTGAGTAGTTGTTATAGCATATCCAGCTTTACGTTGTCTTTGCGTAACAAAACTGCTCCCATCCATGAACCAAGTTTCTTCCGCGTCTTCCATGGGCTCCTCCTTAAGGTCTGGTCGGCTGGAATACACAGTCTCTAGAGTTTCTAAACAATCGTGAATCACAGCTTGTGCCGGAGCATCACTAAGAAAAGAGGCTAGATTCACAATATGAATTATCACAATTTCCACGTCGTCCTGTTCTACCAATATTGCTTGATATTTCAAAATCATCAATTCTTGTTGAAGTTGTTTAAAGACTTTTTGTGCTTCTCCAGTCCAGACTAACTTTGACTGGTTAATCTTTATCAATTCACATAGAGGCTTTACCAATAGTCCATAATTATAAATCCAAAGGCGACACCAACCTGTCATTCCTAAAAAGCTTTGTAGCTCCTTTACCATTTGAGGTTCTGGAGTCCGGCAAATGACTTCCTTATGTTCAGTTCCTAGTTCTCGTTGTCCTTCCGAAATGTCAAATCCCAGATAGGTCACACTTTGTTGAGCCAGCTGGACTTTCTGTCAAGAGACTTGATATCCATTTAAACCCAGAAAATTAAGACGACTTATAGTCCATTGAATCCAACTCCCCTTAGTCTCGGTAGCTATTAAGAGATCATCTACATATTGTAACAAAGCACCTTCAGTGTCCGGAGGTATCCATGTTTCGAGTTCCCTTGCTAATTGGTTTCCAAAATTAGTGGGGCTATTCTTGAATCCTTGAGGTAGTAATGTCCACGTAAGCTGCGTCTTTCTGCCTGAATCGGGATTTTCCCATTCAAAGGCGAATAGGTTTTGGCTTTCTGTGGCTAAGCCTAGGCAGAAGAAGGCATCTTTTAAATCCAGTACGGTAAACCAGACTTGACTATTCTTTAATTTAGTCAGCAAAGTATAAGGGTTTGCCACTACTGGATGTATATCCTCAGTGATTTTATTTATGGCCCTCAAATCCTGAACTAGCCTATAGCTTTTTCATCTGCCTTTTTAATTGGCAATATGGGTGCATTGGATTCTGATTCGCATTCAATCAATAATCCATACTGTAAAAATTGATCAATTATCTCTTTAATTCCTTTCCTATCTTCTGTCCTCAAAGGATATTACTTAACCTTAACGGGTTTCTCTCCTGGCTTTAATTTAATAATTATTAAGGTCACATTTTTAGCTCTTCCAGGGACTTCGGTAGCCCAAACTCCTGGACATACTTGATCTGTGATCTCTAAAGGTATTTCACTTTTAGGGTCAGTTTGTATTAGTGCCAAGCTTAACACATTTATTAGTTGTTCTTCTCCTGTTCTTAATTCCATTTTCCCTTTTTCAAAGACAATTTCTGCTCCTACTTGCTCTAATAAATCTCTACCTAAGAGTGCCCATGAGGAGCTAGGCATAGATAAAAATCTGTGTATGCCCCATTGTTTCCCTAATTTGTACTTCAAAGGTTCACAAAAATAAGCCTTTTTGGTTACACCTTGTCCTGGTTTCAGTTAGAACAGAGTTAATTTTCTTCCTAGTAGCTGGGAGAATGCTATGTTTTGGCTTAGGATGAGAAGAGTGCTGATAACACCCCGATGTTTCAATTGTTGCAGAGCAATGCTTATAGCAAGCCAAGGACATCTCAGCTTCTTGCTCTGTCCTGCCAACAGGCAGGCTGGGGGTGCAGTAAGAGCTGGGAGGGGACAGACCCAGGACAGGTGACCCAAACTAGCCAAAGGGGTATTCCATAGCATCTGACGTCAGGCTAAACAATACATAGGGGTGGCTAGCCAGGGGGAGGGGGCCGGACTGCTCGGGGTTAGGCTGGGCATCGGTCAGCGGGTGGTGAGCAATTGCATTGTGCATCACTTGTTTGTACACATTATTAGTAGTGGTACTATTATCATCATTGTATTATTGTTATTGTTATTGTTATTGTTATTGTTATTGTTATTGTTATTGTTATTGTTATTGTTATTATTATTATTATTATTATTATTATTATTATTTTGTCTTATTAAACTGTCTTTATCTCAACTCACAGGCTTCACTTTCCATTTCTCTCCCCCGTCCCAGAGAGGGAGGGGGAGGGGGAGCGAACAGCTGCGTGGTGTTTAGCTGCCGGCCGGGTTAAACCATGACACACCTTTTACCCTAACATAATAATTCTGTGAAGGCATTAATGCTTGATTTAGAACTGAATACGTTGCCCCATAGCAATAAGAAATTTCACTTCCATTCCTCCCCTAGCTTCATTATAACCAGTGGAGGATCCGCTAGGGTAGATTCCCCAGGTCCCCGTTATTCCTGTTGAAATCAGGGGTTGATTACCCTAGGAAAAGGCTAGTCAATTTGTCCTCCAAAGCCAGGTCCAAACCGTTTTGTTTTATTTATTTATTTATTTATTTATTTTCATTACATTTCAGAGTTGGTCCAAAAATTCCATAGGGCTTTCTTTTAGACCTTGTTGGAAGCATATTCTCAATTCCCAATTCATCCAGGTTTTAGTATTTACTTAACCGTTCATGATTTTCAGGATGATTCGGGTCTTAGTGGGGGTCGGTCAGGGGAATGCAATTGTCCACAGTTCCCTGAACGGTCCCATCAGCAATCTGAGCTCGCACATGAACTCAGGTTGTTTTAAGAGTGTACCTCTTTTCTGTTTCTGTGACAACTCTCTCGGACCGATCATGGTCCCTTTGCCCTAAAGGGCTAACACCCATGATTTTAAGATCTCTGCCTCGGGCAGAGGCAGAACTATTAACATTCCTACATCCTCTTTCCCTGCTCATTCAACTTCAAACACCTTTAACACTTTCAACAACCCTTTTAACACTTCCTTTATCTTTCTCCAGCCTGTACTTCTCTAATGCCAACATCAAAGGTTCAGTCAGGGGCCAACTTAATTCCCTACCTTTTCCCACCAAGATGCTGAAACATCAGTATACAACATTTCATCCTGTTCTGCTTCTCAAAAAACAACATTAACTGTAGCAAAATATTATAGTTTAAAGTTCCATTTAGGGGCCACTTTTCTCCACATTCCAGCTTATAAAGCGGCCACCACTGATTACGATATTTTATCAATGTTTTCCTGTTCACACTTCCACCGGCAGATCCTCCAATATCCTTCCAGTGACTTAAAACACATCCTAACACACTTTTCTTTAAAATTTCACTGCTTGTTTGCCCCCCCCAGTTTCCAGTTTACACTTTCAGAATACACGTTACTTACAAAAGCGTATCACAAAACGTATCACTCACAAAAATACGGGCACGCAATATCTTTCAGTAGCGATGTCACAAAACTACTATTACCAGCAATATTGCCAAAATCACAGTAACAATAGTCAGAGTCAAATTCCACATGCGATAAGTCAGAAAACCGAACTGTGTAACACCGTAACAATATCTTTCTTATAACAATGCCACGAACCTACTATTACCACCAGGAAAATAGCCAAAATCGCAGTAACAATAACCAGAGTTAAATACCATACTCCATGAGTCAGAAAACCGAAATAGACAACACAATTCCAGATGGACCTTAAAGCGAGCTCCTTCCTTAAGGTCCCCAAACATGTACTTATGGTGCTAACCACAAAGTATATACCAAACACTGCCTCGCAGAAGATCACCTTCTGACTTACAGACAGTTCCAGATGACCGGTCTACCAGAAAACCAAACCAGAATAAAGAATATACTCACTTACAATGATGGGGTCCTTGTCTGCCTCCGCAGTGATCCGGTGAGTCGAGGCGTCCCTCCGGGAAATCCCGGGGGTACCCTAGGGAGTCCTGTTCCCAGCAGGTCCTGCAGTCCGGCAGAGAGGTTGTCCCATCTGGGTCGCCAAATTGATTCAAAGATCGAAGCCGAAATTCCTTTAAGTGGTATATTCTTTATTGCAGCGCTGGATGCACGGGGGATCTCTCCACCTATCGTGCATACCCAAAGCAGAAAGCAGTCTTGAATTTATACAATCAATCTATCAATATTCTACAAGCACCTATACATATGCATTACCTATCCCCGCCTTCCCTCGCTTCTCATGCTAATTAGCCTTTTGGCACCTTGCGCCTGCGCAGAGCCTTCCAAGAATTGTGGGCAGGGGTCTTTGGGACGTGGGCAGGGGTCTTTGGGAGGAAGACCCCGAGTCTTCCTCACAGTGTACTTTTCACCTTTGGTCAGGAATCTGCTGAATTGGCATGTTTCTTAATTGCAAGAGCTGGTTGTTGCCAATTCTCCCGTTTGTTGTATCTTTATAATGAATTCCAATGTCCAGTTTCGAGAGTTATAGTCCTTACATTCGTTTCTCTGTCCGCCTGCCGCTTCCTTATCATGAGTTCCAGTGTCTTGTTTCGAGATATACAGTCCTTGTCTGGGGATTGTCCTTGCCTCCCCAATACCTCCTTAATCAATCCCCCCTTTTCTTTTCCCATGCAAATTCTTTTGCATCAGATACTTTCTTTATTTACAGTAACACAACAAAGCAGGCATCTAAACAACATGCACACAAATATTCCTAACACTACTAATACGATTAGAGCAATGAATACTTGTTTCAACCATTGGAAATTGGGCAACCAGGAGGTTAACTTAGTCCATAGTTCACTAAAACTCCATGAAAGATCATCTTTACTGATCTCATGTAGGATCCTGGTCTGCTTCCATATTTCTTCCAGGTCGGTAGAGATCCTTCCACTCTGATCTACATACATACAACAACTTGTGTTTATTACTGTACAGACTCCCCCTTGAGTGGCCAGTAACAAGTCTAGGGCCATCCGATTTTGGAATACTACCTGTGATAAACTAGATATCTCTTCTTGTTGAGCCTTTATAGCATCCAGAATTTTGTTTTCTAACTTCTCTATAATTGCAGAAATATTAACTATTGCCTTTTCCAATTCACTCACTCCTAACCATGGGACAAACCATCGCACAAAACTATGAAAAGAGGTGTGTCTCTCTACCAATGGATTGTTAATTTTTCATCTGATTCTCCGGATATGATTTCTCAAGTAACCTCGAGGCACTACATCATGTACTGTCATATTGGGGACTACCGCTCCAAGAGTGCAAGTTCCCTTCCAATTCTCAGGCAAGACCTTACGGGCTGTATCATTGCATAGCCAATACCACCCTTTTCCTTCTGGAACCGTCCAGCTGGTTGAATTTGCCCAGCCGCTAGTCGTACTAATATCAATTGTTCAATTACAAGATGTCTGATTTCCCACATAAGTAGTATCCGTATTTATACAATGCTGTTTTCCTATACCCTTAGGCGGGTTACACCTTTGTACACACACATAATAGGATTCTAACGGCAAGAAGCTACTCACTTCTAGTTCCAGAACTGCTTAATATTTTCGACCCCAAGATGTGTTTTCCCACAAATTAGTCCAAGATAAGTTTGCAGGCAAGGGAATCCCAATTAACGATACACCCTTATTCCCATGCTGTGGCAGATGGGTGCATACCCAACAGTTCGTCTTATTAGTTACTTGAGAAATTGTTTGTATTAAGGTCAGGTGTAAGTTCTCATCCCAAGTTGCCCACCCCAAATCCGAGAACCGCACCCCTGCAATCATTAGGATCTGGAAAACTGTAATTTTGTTGGTCCAATTGGAGTGGTGGTCCATATCCTCGCCGGGGCCTTCTTCACCCTTGAATTGTGGATCCAAGCTGCTTGCTTCTTAATCTTAATGGCGGTGTGTGTTGTCAGTAATACTTGGTGTGGTCCCATCCACTTTCCTTCCATTTTTCCTGCACGGGTTGTCCTGAAAAAGTCTTTATATATATATAATCCCCGAGCTTAAAGGGGTGGATTGGTTGATCCAACCCTCTAGCCCTGGTCCCTAAAACAAATGTATGTACTTTATTTAATTGTTTCTGAAGTTCAGTTATATAAGCATATAAATATTCTGATCCTAACTGCGTTAGGTCCTCTCCACTAAATAGAAATTGCTATGGCCTTCCATATAAGATTTTGAAGGGACTCAAATTTCCTTTTATTCTAGGTTTAACTCTAATTCCAAGTAATGCTAAAGGGAGGGATTGAGGCCATGACAAATTAGCTTCTTATCCAATTTTAGCTATTTATTGTTTAATTAAATGGTTCATTTTTTCTACCTGTCCACTTGCCTGTGGTCTATAAGGAGTATGCAGTTGCCAATCTATCTTTAGAATCTTACTTATCTGGTCTACCACTTGTGCACAAAAATGTGAAACTCTATCAGAAGACATTGCTACTAGAATCCCAAAGCATGGTATTATTTCATTTAACAAGACTTTAACCACTTCTCTTGCTTTGGTTGTTCGACAGGGAAAGGCTTCAGGCCTTCCTGAAAACGTGTCAGTCAGAACCAGTAAATAATGATACCCCCCTTTTCTAGGGAGTTCTGAAAAATCAATTTGCCACTGTTGCCCCGAATAATTTCCTTTACCGATTATTCCAAATTTTATTCTATCCTTGGTATTGGGGTTATTGTGTAAGCAAATGCTACATTGTTGAGTTACTTGTTTTATCATATCGTCCCACTAATGTCTGACTCAGGCTCTTATGCAGTGTGCCAGCTCCCCAATGCATTTTATTGTGTTCTGTAAGAACTATGGGCCATGTCAAACTAGAGGGTATTACTATGGGGTTATCTTTTAAATATACTCATCCATCTGGTTTCATTTTACCTTTCAAATCTTCAATTAATTTTAAGTCTTCTTTTGTATAATTTGGATATAGTTTGGATTTTACCGTCTGGTATCAAAGACAATGCCTTCACCTCAGTTATTTCAGCTGCCTGCTTAGCCTCTGCCAATCGATTTTCCAATTTCAAAATCGGTGTTCCCCTTTTGGTGTCCCTGACAATGCATGATAGCTACCTTTTCTGGTTGTTTTACAGCCTCTAACAATTTTAAAATTTCTTCAGCATACTTTGTGTTTTCACTGAGCGGTCAGCAATCCATGTTCTTTCCAAATTGCTCCATGAGCATGTACCACGCCGAATGTATATTTAGAATCTGTCCAAATATTTACCCTTTTTCCCGCTGCCAGTTCCAATGCTCTCGTGAGAGCAACTATCTCCGCCTTTTGAGCTGATGTTCCAGGGGGTAAAGGCTTAGACTCGATTACCTGCTGAGTAGTTGTTATAGCATATCCAGCTTTACGTTGTCTTTGCGTAACAAAACTGCTCCCATCCGTGAACCAAGTTTCTTCCGCGTCTTCCATGGGCTCCTCCTTAAGGTCTGGTCGGCTGGAATACACAGTCTCTAGAGTTTCTAAACAATCGTGAATCACAGCTTGTGCCGGAGCATCACTAAGAAAAGAGGCTAGATTCACAATATGAATTATCACAATTTCCACGTCGTCCTGTTCTACCAATATTGCTTGATATTTCAAAATCATCAATTCTTGTTGAAGTTGTTTAAAGACTTTTTGTGCTTCTCCAGTCCAGACTAACTTTGACTGGTTAATCTTTATCAATTCACATAGAGGCTTTACCAATAGTCCATAATTATAAATCCAAAGGCGACACCAACCTGTCATTCCTAAAAAGCTTTGTAGCTCCTTTACCATTTGAGGTTCTGGAGTCCGGCAAATGACTTCCTTATGTTCAGTTCCTAGTTCTCGTTGTCCTTCCGAAATGTCAAATCCTAGATAGGTCACACTTTGTTGAGCCAGCTGGACTTTCTGTCAAGAGACTTGATATCCATTTAAACCCAGAAAATTAAGACGACTTATAGTCCATTGAATCCAACTCCCCTTAGTCTCGGTAGCTATTAAGAGATCATCTACATATTGTAACAAAGCACCTTCAGTGTCCGGAGGTATCCATGTTTCGAGTTCCCTTGCTAATTGGTTTCCAAAAATAGTGGGGCTATTCTTGAATCCTTGAGGTAGTAATGTCCACGTAAGCTGCGTCTTTCTGCCTGAATCGGGATTTTCCCATTCAAAGGCGAATAGGTTTTGGCTTTCTGTGGCTAAGCCTAGGCAGAAGAAGGCATCTTTTAAATCCAGTACGGTAAACCAGACTTGACTATTCTTTAATTTAGTCAGCAAAGTATAAGGGTTTGCCACTACTGGATGTATATCCTCAGTGATTTTATTTATGGCCCTCAAATCCTGAACTAGCCTATAGCTTTTTCATCTGCCTTTTTAATTGGCAATATGGGTGCATTGGATTCTGATTCGCATTCAATCAATAATCCATACTGTAAAAATTGATCAATTATCTCTTTAATTCCTTTCCTATCTTCTGTCCTCAAAGGATATTACTTAACCTTAACGGGTTTCTCTCCTGGCTTTAATTTAATAATTATTAAGGTCACATTTTTAGCTCTTCCAGGGACTTCGGTAGCCCAAACTCCTGGACATACTTGATCTGTGATCTCTAAAGGTATTTCACTTTTAGGGTCAGTTTGTATTAGTGCCAAGCTTAACACATTTATTAGTTGTTCTTCTCCTGTTCTTAATTCCATTTTCCCTTTTTCAAAGACAATTTCTGCTCCTACTTGCTCTAATAAATCTCTACCTAAGAGTGCCCATGAGGAGCTAGGCATAGATAAAAATCTGTGTATGCCCCATTGTTTCCCTAATTTGTACTTCAAAGGTTCACAAAAATAAGCCTTTTTGGTTACACCTTGTCCTGGTTTCAGTTAGAACAGAGTTAATTTTCTTCCTAGTAGCTGGGAGAATGCTATGTTTTGGCTTAGGATGAGAAGAGTGCTGATAACACCCCGATGTTTCAATTGTTGCAGAGCAATGCTTATAGCAAGCCAAGGACATCTCAGCTTCTTGCTCTGTCCTGCCAACAGGCAGGCTGGGGGTGCAGTAAGAGCTGGGAGGGGACAGACCCAGGACAGGTGACCCAAACTAGCCAAAGGGGTATTCCATAGCATCTGACGTCAGGCTAAACAATACATAGGGGTGGCTAGCCAGGGGGAGGGGGCCGGACTGCTCGGGGTTAGGCTGGGCATCGGTCAGCGGGTGGTGAGCAATTGCATTGTGCATCACTTGTTTGTACACATTATTAGTAGTGGTACTATTATCATCATTGTATTATTGTTATTGTTATTGTTATTGTTATTGTTATTGTTATTGTTATTATTATTATTATTATTATTATTATTATTATTTTGTCTTATTAAACTGTCTTTATCTCAACTCACAGGCTTCACTTTCCATTTCTCTCCCCCGTCCCAGAGAGGGAGGGGGAGGGGGAGCGAACAGCTGCGTGGTGTTTAGCTGCCGGCCGGGTTAAACCATGACACACCTTTTACCCTAACATAATAATTCTGTGAAGGCATTAATGCTTGATTTAGAACTGAATACGTTGCCCCATAGCAATAAGAAATTTCACTTCCATTCCTCCCCTAGCTTCATTATAACCAGTGGAGGATCCGCTAGGGTAGATTCCCCAGGTCCCCGTTATTCCTGTTGAAATCAGGGGTTGATTACCCTAGGAAAAGGCTAGTCAATTTGTCCTCCAAAGCCAGGTCCAAACCGTTTTGTTTTATTTATTTATTTATTTATTTATTTTCATTACATTTCAGAGTTGGTCCAAAAATTCCATAGGGCTTTCTTTTAGACCTTGTTGGAAGCATATTCTCAATTCCCAATTCATCCAGGTTTTAGTATTTACTTAACCGTTCATGATTTTCAGGATGATTCGGGTCTTAGTGGGGGTCGGTCAGGGGAATGCAATTGTCCACAGTTCCCTGAACGGTCCCATCAGCAATCTGAGCTCGCACATGAACTCAGGTTGTTTTAAGAGTGTACCTCTTTTCTGTTTCTGTGACAACTCTCTCGGACCGATCATGGTCCCTTTGCCCTAAAGGGCTAACACCCATGATTTTAAGATCTCTGCCTCGGGCAGAGGCAGAACTATTAACATTCCTACATCCTCTTTCCCTGCTCATTCAACTTCAAACACCTTTAACACTTTCAACAACCCTTTTAACACTTCCTTTATCTTTCTCCAGCCTGTACTTCTCTAATGCCAACATCAAAGGTTCAGTCAGGGGCCAACTTAATTCCCTACCTTTTCCCACCAAGATGCTGAAACATCAGTATACAACATTTCATCCTGTTCTGCTTCTCAAAAAACAACATTAACTGTAGCAAAATATTATAGTTTAAAGTTCCATTTAGGGGCCACTTTTCTCCACATTCCAGCTTATAAAGCGGCCACCACTGATTACGATATTTTATCAATGTTTTCCTGTTCACACTTCCACCGGCAGATCCTCCAATATCCTTCCAGTGACTTAAAACACATCCTAACACACTTTTCTTTAAAATTTCACTGCTTGTTTGCCCCCCCCAGTTTCCAGTTTACACTTTCAGAATACACATGTTACTTACAAAAGCGTATCACAAAACGTATCACTCACAAAAATACGGGCACGCAATATCTTTCAGTAGCGATGCCACAAAACTACTATTACCAGCAATATTGCCAAAATCACAGTAACAATAGTCAGAGTCAAATTCCACATGCGATAAGTCAGAAAACCGAACTGTGTAACACCGTAACAATATCTTTCTTATAACAATGCCACGAACCTACTATTACCACCAGGAAAATAGCCAAAATCGCAGTAACAATAACCAGAGTTAAATACCATACTCCATGAGTCAGAAAACCGAAATAGACAACACAATTCCAGATGGACCTTAAAGCGAGCTCCTTCCTTAAGGTCCCCAAACATGTACTTATGGTGCTAACCACAAAGTATATACCAAACACTGCCTCGCAGAAGATCACCTTCTGACTTACAGACAGTTCCAGATGACCGGTCTACCAGAAAACCAAACCAGAATAAAGAATATACTCACTTACAATGATGGGGTCCTTGTCTGCCTCCGCAGTGATCCGGTGAGTCGAGGCGTCCCTCCGGGAAATCCCGGGGGTACCCTAGGGAGTCCTGTTCCCAGCAGGTCCTGCAGTCCGGCAGAGAGGTTGTCCCATCTGGGTCGCCAAATTGATTCAAAGATCGAAGCCGAAATTCCTTTAAGTGGTATATTCTTTATTGCAGCGCTGGATGCACGGGGGATCTCTCCACCTATCGTGCATACCCAAAGCAGAAAGCAGTCTTGAATTTATACAATCAATCTATCAATATTCTACAAGCACCTATACATATGCATTACCTATCCCCGCCTTCCCTCGCTTCTCATGCTAATTAGCCTTTTGGCACCTTGCGCCTGCGCAGAGCCTTCCAAGAATTGTGGGCAGGGGTCTTTGGGACGTGGGCAGGGGTCTTTGGGAGGAAGACCCCGAGTCTTCCTCACAGTGTACTTTTCACCTTTGGTCAGGAATCTGCTGAATTGGCATGTTTCTTAATTGCAAGAGCTGGTTGTTGCCAATTCTCCCGTTTGTTGTATCTTTATAATGAATTCCAATGTCCAGTTTCGAGAGTTATAGTCCTTACATTCGTTTCTCTGTCCGCCTGCCGCTTCCTTATCATGAGTTCCAGTGTCTTGTTTCGAGATATACAGTCCTTGTCTGGGGATTGTCCTTGCCTCCCCAATACCTCCTTAATCAATCCCCCCTTTTCTTTTCCCATGCAAATTCTTTTGCATCAGATACTTTCTTTATTTACAGTAACACAACAAAGCAGGCATCTAAACAACATGCACACAAATATTCCTAACACTACTAATACGATTAGAGCAATGAATACTTGTTTCAACCATTGGAAATTGGGCAACCAGGAGGTTAACTTAGTCCATAGTTCACTAAAACTCCATGAAAGATCATCTTTACTGATCTCATGTAGGATCCTGGTCTGCTTCCATATTTCTTCCAGGTCAGTAGAGATCCTTCCACTCTGATCTACATACATACAACAACTTGTGTTTATTACTGTACAGACTCCCCCTTGAGTGGCCAGTAACAAGTCTAGGGCCATCCGATTTTGGAATACTACCTGTGATAAACTAGATATCTCTTCTTGTTGAGCCTTTATAGCATCCAGAATTTTGTTTTCTAACTTCTCTATAATTGCAGAAATATTAACTATTGCCTTTTCCAATTCACTCACTCCTAACCATGGGACAAACCATCGCACAAAACTATGAAAAGGGGTGTGTCTCTCTACCAATGGATTGTTAATTTTTCATCTGATTCTCCGGATATGATTTCTCAAGTAACCTCGAGGCACTACATCATGTACTGTCATATTGGGGACTACCGCTCCAAGAGTGCAAGTTCCCTTCCAATTCTCAGGCAAGACCTTACGGGCTGTATCATTGCATAGCCAATACCACCCTTTTCCTTCTGGAACCGTCCAGCTGGTTGAATTTGCCCAGCCGCTAGTCGTACTAATATCAATTGTTCAATTACAAGATGTCTGATTTCCCACATAAGTAGTATCCGTATTTATACAATGCTGTTTTCCTATACCCTTAGGCGGGTTACACCTTTGTACACATACATAATAGGATTCTAACGGCAAGAAGCTACTCACTTCTAGTTCCAAAACTGCTTAATATTTTCGACCCCAAGATGTGTTTTCCCACAAATTAGTCCAAGATAAGTTTGCAGGCAAGGGAATCCCAATTAACGATACACCCTTATTCCCATGCTGTGGCAGATGGGTGCATACCCAACAGTTCGTCTTATTAGTTACTTGAGAAATTGTTTGTATTAAGGTCAGGTGTAAGTTCTCATCCCAAGTTGCCCACCCCAAATCCGAGAACCGCACCCCTGCAATCATTAGGATCTGGAAAACCGTAATTTTGTTGGTCCAATTGGAGTGGTGGTCCATATCCTCGCCGGGGCCTTCTTCACCCTTGAATTGTGGATCCAAGCTGCTTGCTTCTTAATCTTAATGGCGGTGTGTGTTGTCAGTAATACTTGGTGTGGTCCCATCCACTTTCCTTCCATTTTTCCTGCACGGGTTGTCCTGAAAAAGTCTTTATATATATATAATCCCCGAGCTTAAAGGGGTGGATTGGTTGATCCAACCCTCTAGCCCTGGTCCCTAAAACAAATGTATGTACTTTATTTAATTGTTTCTGAAGTTCAGTTATATAAGCATATAAATATTCTGATCCTAACTGCGTTAGGTCCTCTCCACTAAATAGAAATTGCTATGGCCTTCCATATAAGATTTTGAAGGGACTCAAATTTCCTTTTATTCTAGGTTTAACTCTAATTCCAAGTAATGCTAAAGGGAGGGATTGAGGCCATGACAAATTAGCTTCTTATCCAATTTTAGCTATTTATTGTTTAATTAAATGGTTCATTTTTTCTACCTGTCCACTTGCCTGTGGTCTATAAGGAGTATGCAGTTGCCAATCTATCTTTAGAATCTTACTTATCTGGTCTACCACTTGTGCACAAAAATGTGAAACTCTATCAGAAGACATTGCTACTAGAATCCCAAAGCATGGTATTATTTCATTTAACAAGACTTTAACCACTTCTCTTGCTTTGGTTGTTCGACAGGGAAAGGCTTCAGGCCTTCCTGAAAACGTGTCAGTCAGAACCAGTAAATAATGATACCCCCCTTTTCTAGGGAGTTCTGAAAAATCAATTTGCCACTGTTGCCCCGAATAATTTCCTTTACCGATTATTCCAAACTTTATTCTATTCTTGGTATTGGGGTTATTGTGTAAGCAAATGCTACATTGTTGAGTTACTTGTTTTATCATATCGTCCCACTAATGTCTGACTCAGGCTCTTATGCAGTGTGCCAGCTCCCCAATGCGTTTTATTGTGTTCTGTAAGAACTATGGGCCATGTCAAACTAGAGGGTATTACTATGTGGTTATCTTTTAAATATACTCATCCATCTGGTTTCATTTTACCTTTCAAATCTTCAATTAATTTTAAGTCTTCTTTTGTATAATTTGGATATAGTTTGGATTTTACCGTCTGGTATCAAAGACAATGCCTTCACCTCAGTTATTTCAGCTGCCTGCTTAGCCTCTGCCAATCGATTTTCCAATTTCAAAATCGGTGTTCCCCTTTTGGTGTCCCTGACAATGCATGATAGCTACCTTTTCTGGTTGTTTTACAGCCTCTAACAATTTTAAAATTTCTTCAGCATACTTTGTGTTTTCACTGAGCGGTCAGCAATCCATGTTCTTTCCAAATTGCTCCATGAGCATGTACCACGCCGAATGTATATTTAGAATCTGTCCAAATATTTACCCTTTTTCCCGCTGCCAGTTCCAATGCTCTCGTGAGAGCAACTATCTCCGCCTTTTGAGCTGATGTTCCAGGGGGTAAAGGCTTAGACTCGATTACCTGCTGAGTAGTTGTTATAGCATATCCAGCTTTACGTTGTCTTTGCGTAACAAAACTGCTCCCATCCGTGAACCAAGTTTCTTCCGCGTCTTCCATGGGCTCCTCCTTAAGGTCTGGTCGGCTGGAATACACAGTCTCTAGAGTTTCTAAACAATCGTGAATCACAGCTTGTGCCGGAGCATCACTAAGAAAAGAGGCTAGATTCACAATATGAATTATCACAATTTCCACGTCGTCCTGTTCTACCAATATTGCTTGATATTTCAAAATCATCAATTCTTGTTGAAGTTGTTTAAAGACTTTTTGTGCTTCTCCAGTCCAGACTAACTTTGACTGGTTAATCTTTATCAATTCACATAGAGGCTTTACCAATAGTCCATAATTATAAATCCAAAGGCGACACCAACCTGTCATTCCTAAAAAGCTTTGTAGCTCCTTTACCATTTGAGGTTCTGGAGTCCGGCAAATGACTTCCTTATGTTCAGTTCCTAGTTCTCGTTGTCCTTCCGAAATGTCAAATCCCAGATAGGTCACACTTTGTTGAGCCAGCTGGACTTTCTGTCAAGAGACTTGATATCCATTTAAACCCAGAAAATTAAGACGACTTATAGTCCATTGAATCCAACTCCCCTTAGTCTCGGTAGCTATTAAGAGATCATCTACATATTGTAACAAAGCACCTTCAGTGTCCGGAGGTATCCATGTTTCGAGTTCCCTTGCTAATTGGTTTCCAAAATTAGTGGGGCTATTCTTGAATCCTTGAGGTAGTAATGTCCACGTAAGCTGCGTCTTTCTGCCTGAATCGGGATTTTCCCATTCAAAGGCGAATAGGTTTTGGCTTTCTGTGGCTAAGCCTAGGCAGAAGAAGGCATCTTTTAAATCCAGTACGGTAAACCAGACTTGACTATTCTTTAATTTAGTCAGCAAAGTATAAGGGTTTGCCACTACTGGATGTATATCCTCAGTGATTTTATTTATGGCCCTCAAATCCTGAACTAGCCTATAGCTTTTTCATCTGCCTTTTTAATTGGCAATATGGGTGCATTGGATTCTGATTCGCATTCAATCAATAATCCATACTGTAAAAATTGATCAATTATCTCTTTAATTCCTTTCCTATCTTCTGTCCTCAAAGGATATTACTTAACCTTAACGGGTTTCTCTCCTGGCTTTAATTTAATAATTATTAAGGTCACATTTTTAGCTCTTCCAGGGACTTCGGTAGCCCAAACTCCTGGACATACTTGATCTGTGATCTCTAAAGGTATTTCACTTTTAGGGTCAGTTTGTATTAGTGCCAAGCTTAACACATTTATTAGTTGTTCTTCTCCTGTTCTTAATTCCATTTTCCCTTTTTCAAAGACAATTTCTGCTCCTACTTGCTCTAATAAATCTCTACCTAAGAGTGCCCATGAGGAGCTAGGCATAGATAAAAATCTGTGTATGCCCCATTGTTTCCCTAATTTGTACTTCAAAGGTTCACAAAAATAAGCCTTTTCGGTTACACCTTGTCCTGGTTTCAGTTAGAACAGAGTTAATTTTCTTCCTAGTAGCTGGGAGAATGCTATGTTTTGGCTTAGGATGAGAAGAGTGCTGATAACACCCCGATGTTTCAATTGTTGCAGAGCAATGCTTATACCAAGCCAAGGACATCTCAGCTTCTTGCTCTGTCCTGCCAACAGGCAGGCTGGGGGTGCAGTAAGAGCTGGGAGGGGACAGACCCAGGACAGGTGACCCAAACTAGCCAAAGGGGTATTCCATAGCATCTGACGTCAGGCTAAACAATACATAGGGGTGGCTAGCCAGGGGGAGGGGGCCGGACTGCTCGGGGTTAGGCTGGGCATCGGTCAGCGGGTGGTGAGCAATTGCATTGTGCATCACTTGTTTGTACACATTATTAGTAGTGGTACTATTATCATCATTGTATTATTGTTATTGTTATTGTTATTGTTATTGTTATTATTATTATTATTATTATTATTATTATTATTTTGTCTTATTAAACTGTCTTTATCTCAACTCACAGGCTTCACTTTCCATTTCTCTCCCCCGTCCCAGAGAGGGAGGGGGAGGGGGAGTGAACAGCTGCGTGGTGTTTAGCTGCCGGCCGGGTTAAACCATGACACACCTTTTACCCTAACATAATAATTCTGTGAAGGCATTAATGCTTGATTTAGAACTGAATACGTTGCCCCATAGCAATAAGAAATTTCACTTCCATTCCTCCCCTAGCTTCATTATAACCAGTGGAGGATCCGCTAGGGTAGATTCCCCAGGTCCCCGTTATTCCTGTTGAAATCAGGGGTTGATTACCCTAGGAAAAGGCTAGTCAATTTGTCCTCCAAAGCCAGGTCCAAACCGTTTTGTTTTATTTATTTATTTATTTATTTATTTATTTATTTATTTATTTTCATTACATTTCAGAGTTGGTCCAAAAATTCCATAGGGCTTTCTTTTAGACCTTGTTGGAAGCATATTCTCAATTCCCAATTCATCCAGGTTTTAGTATTTACTTAACCGTTCATGATTTTCAGGATGATTCGGGTCTTAGTGGGGGTCGGTCAGGGGAATGCAATTGTCCACAGTTCCCTGAACGGTCCCATCAGCAATCTGAGCTCGCACATGAACTCAGGTTGTTTTAAGAGTGTACCTCTTTTCTGTTTCTGTGACAACTCTCTCGGACCGATCATGGTCCCTTTGCCCTAAAGGGCTAACACCCATGATTTTAAGATCTCTGCCTCGGGCAGAGGCAGAACTATTAACATTCCTACATCCTCTTTCCCTGCTCATTCAACTTCAAACACCTTTAACACTTTCAACAACCCTTTTAACACTTCCTTTATCTTTCTCCAGCCTGTACTTCTCTAATGCCAACATCAAAGGTTCAGTCAGGGGCCAACTTAATTCCCTACCTTTTCCCACCAAGATGCTGAAACATCAGTATACAACATTTCATCCTGTTCTGCTTCTCAAAAAACAACATTAACTGTAGCAAAATATTATAGTTTAAAGTTCCATTTAGGGGCCACTTTTCTCCACATTCCAGCTTATAAACCGGCCACCACTGATTACGATATTTTATCAATGTTTTCCTGTTCACACTTCCACCGGCAGATCCTCCAATATCCTTCCAGTGACTTAAAACACATCCTAACACACTTTTCTTTAAAATTTCACTGCTTGTTTGCCCCCCCAGTTTCCAGTTTACACTTTCAGAATACACATGTTACTTACAAAAGCGTATCACAAAACGTATCACTCACAAAAATACGGGCATGCAATATCTTTCAGTAGCGATGCCACAAAACTACTATTACCAGCAATATTGCCAAAATCGCAGTAACAATAACCAGAGTTAAATACCATACTCCATGAGTCAGAAAACCGAAATAGACAAAACAATTCCAGATGGACCTTAAAGCGAGCTCCTTCCTTAAGGTCCCCAAACATGTACTTATGGTGCTAACCACAAAGTATATACCAAACACTGCCTCGCAGAAGATCACCTTCTGACTTACAGACAGTTCCAGATGACCGGTCTACCAGAAAACCAAACCAGAATAAAGAATATACTCACTTACAATGATGGGGTCCTTGTCTGCCTCCGCAGTGATCCGGTGAGTCGAGGCGTCCCTCCGGGAAATCCCGGGGGTACCCTAGGGAGTCCTGTTCCCAGCAGGTCCTGCAGTCCGGCAGAGAGGTTGTCCCATCTGGGTCGCCAAATTGCTTCAAAGATCGAAGCCGAAATTCCTTTAAGTGGTATATTCTTTATTGCAGCGCTGGATGCACGGGGGATCTCTCCACCTATCGTGCATACCCAAAGCAGAAAGCAGTCTTGAATTTATACAATCAATCTATCAATATTCTACAAGCACCTATACATATGCATTACCTATCCCCGCCTTCCCTCGCTTCTCATGCTAATTAGCCTTTTGGCACCTTGCGCCTGCGCAGAGCCTTCCAAGAATTGTGGGCAGGGGTCTTTGGGACGTGGGCAGGGGTCTTTGGGAGGAAGACCCCGAGTCTTCCTCACAGTGTACTTTTCACCTTTGGTCAGGAATCTGCTGAATTGGCATGTTTCTTAATTGCAAGAGCTGGTTGTTGCCAATTCTCCCGTTTGTTGTATCTTTATAATGAATTCCAATGTCCAGTTTCGAGAGTTATAGTCCTTACATTCGTTTCTCTGTCCGCCTGCCGCTTCCTTATCATGAGTTCCAGTGTCTTGTTTCGACATATACAGTCCTTGTCTGGGGATTGTCCTTGCCTCCCCAATACCTCCTTAATCAATCCCCCCTTTTCTTTTCCCATGCAAATTCTTTTGCATCAGATACTTTCTTTATTTACAGTAACACAACAAAGCAGGCATCTAAACAACATGCACACAAATATTCCTAACACTACTAATACGATTAGAGCAATGAATACTTGTTTCAACCATTGGAAATTGGGCAACCAGGAGGTTAACTTATTCCATAGTTCACTAAAACTCCATGAAAGATCATCTTTACTGATCTCATGTAGGATCCTGGTCTGCTTCCATATTTCTTCCAGGTCGGTAGAGATCCTTCCACTCTGATCTACATACATAAAACAACTTGTGTTTATTACTGTACAGACTCCCCCTTGAGTGGCCAGTAACAAGTCTAGGGCCATCCGATTTTGGAATACTACCTGTGATAAACTAGATATCTCTTCTTGTTGAGCCTTTATAGCATCCAGAATTTTGTTTTCTAACTTCTCTATAATTGCAGAAATATTAACTATTGCCTTTTCCAATTCACTCACTCCTAACCATGAGATAAACCATCGCACAAAACTATGAAAAGGGGTGTGTCTCTCTACCAATGGATTGTTAATTTTTCATCTGATTCTCCAGATATGATTTCTCAAGTAACCTCGAGGCACTACATCATGTACTGTCATATTGGGGACTACCGCTCCAAGAGTGCAAGTTCCCTTCCAATTCTCAGGCAAGACCTTACGGGCTGTATCATTGCATAGCCAATACCACCCTTTTCCTTCTGGAACCGTCCAGCTGGTTGAATTTGCCCAGCCGCTAGTCGTACTAATATCAATTGTTCAATTACAAGATGTCTGATTTCCCACATAAGTAGTATCCGTATTTATACAATGCTGTTTTCCTATACCCTTAGGCGGGTTACACCTTTGTACACACACATAATAGGATTCTAACGGCAAGAAGCTACTCACTTCTAGTTCCAGAACTGCTTAATATTTTCGACCCCAAGATGTGTTTTCCCACAAATTAGTCCAAGATAAGTTTGCAGGCAAGGGAATCCCAATTAACGATACACCCTTATTCCCATGCTGTGGCAGATGGGTGCATACCCAACAGTTCGTCTTATTAGTTACTTGAGAAATTGTTTGTATTAAGGTCAGGTGTAAGTTCTCATCCCAAGTTGCCCACCCCAAATCCGAGAACCGCACCCCTGCAATCATTAGGATCTGGAAAACTGTAATTTTGTTGGTCCAATTGGAGTGGTGGTCCATATCCTCGCCGGGGCCTTCTTCACCCTTGAATTGTGGATCCAAGCTGCTTGCTTCTTAATCTTAATGGCGGTGTGTGTTGTCAGTAATACTTGGTGTGGTCCCATCCACTTTCCTTCCATTTTTCCTGCACGGGTTGTCCTGAAAAAGTCTTTACATATATATAATCCCCGAGCTTAAAGGGGTGGATTGGTTGATCCAACCCTCTAGCCCTGGTCCCTAAAACAAATGTATGTACTTTATTTAATTGTTTCTGAAGTTCAATTATATAAGCATATAAATATTCTGATCCTAACTGCGTTAGGTCCTCTCCACTAAATAGAAATTGCTATGGCCTTCCATATAAGATTTTGAAGGGACTCAAATTTCCTTTTATTCTAGGTTTAACTCGAATTCCAAGTAATGCTAAAGGGAGGGATTGAGGCCATGACAAATTAGCTTCTTATCCAATTTTAGCTATTTATTGTTTAATTAAATGGTTCATTTTTTCTACCTGTCCACTTGCCTGTGGTCTATAAGGAGTATGCAGTTGCCAATCTATCTTTAGAATCTTACTTATCTGGTCTACCACTTGTGCACAAAAATGTGAAACTCTATCAGAAGACATTGCTACTAGAATCCCAAAGCATGGTATTATTTCATTTAACAAGACTTTAACCACTTCTCTTGCTTTGGTTGTTCGACAGGGAAAGGCTTCAGGCCTTCCTGAAAACGTGTCAGTCAGAACCAGTAAATAATGATACCCCCCTTTTCTAGGGAGTTCTGAAAAATCAATTTGCCACTGTTGCCCCGAATAATTTCCTTTACCGATTATTCCAAATTTTATTCTATCCTTGGTATTGGGGTTATTGTGTAAGCAAATGCTACATTGTTGAGTTACTTGTTTTATCATATCGTCCCACTAATGTCTGACTCAGGCTCTTATGCAGTGTGCCAGCTCCCCAATGCGTTTTATTGTGTTCTGTAAGAACTATGGGCCATGTCAAACTAGAGGGTATTACTATGGGGTTATCTTTTAAATATACTCATCCATCTGGTTTCATTTTACCTTTCAAATCTTCAATTAATTTTAAGTCTTCTTTTGTATAATTTGGATATAGTTTGGATTTTACCGTCTGGTATCAAAGACAATGCCTTCACCTCAGTTATTTCAGCTGCCTGCTTAGCCTCTGCCAATCGATTTTCCAATTTCAAAATCGGTGTTCCCCTTTTGGTGTCCCTGACAATGCATGATAGCTACCTTTTCTGGTTGTTTTACAGCCTCTAACAATTTTAAAATTTCTTCAGCATACTTTGTGTTTTCACTGAGCGGTCAGCAATCCATGTTCTTTCCAAATTGCTCCATGAGCATGTACCACGCCGAATGTATATTTAGAATCTGTCCAAATATTTACCCTTTTTCCCGCTGCCAGTTCCAATGCTCTCGTGAGAGCAACTATCTCCGCCTTTTGAGCTGATGTTCCAGGGGGTAAAGGCTTAGACTCGATTACCTGCTGAGTAGTTGTTATAGCATATCCAGCTTTACGTTGTCTTTGCGTAACAAAACTGCTCCCATCCGTGAACCAAGTTTCTTCCGCGTCTTCCATGGGCTCCTCCTTAAGGTCTGGTCGGCTGGAATACACAGTCTCTAGAGTTTCTAAACAATCGTGAATCACAGCTTGTGCCGGAGCATCACTAAGAAAAGAGGCTAGATTCACAATATGAATTATCACAATTTCCACGTCGTCCTGTTCTACCAATATTGCTTGATATTTCAAAATCATCAATTCTTGTTGAAGTTGTTTAAAGACTTTTTGTGCTTCTCCAGTCCAGACTAACTTTGACTGGTTAATCTTTATCAATTCACATAGAGGCTTTACCAATAGTCCATAATTATAAATCCAAAGGCGACACCAACCTGTCATTCCTAAAAAGCTTTGTAGCTCCTTTACCATTTGAGGTTCTGGAGTCCGGCAAATGACTTCCTTATGTTCAGTTCCTAGTTCTCGTTGTCCTTCCGAAATGTCAAATCCCAGATAGGTCACACTTTGTTGAGCCAGCTGGACTTTCTGTCAAGAGACTTGATATCCATTTAAACCCAGAAAATTAAGACGACTTATAGTCCATTGAATCCAACTCCCTTTAGTCTCGGTAGCTATTAAGAGATCATCTACATATTGTAACAAAGCACCTTCAGTGTCCGGAGGTATCCATGTTTCGAGTTCCCTTGCTAATTGGTTTCCAAAAATAGTGGGGCTATTCTTGAATCCTTGAGGTAGTAATGTCCACGTAAGCTGCGTCTTTCTGCCTGAATCGGGATTTTCCCATTCAAAGGCGAATAGGTTTTAGCTTTCTGTGGCTAAGCCTAGGCAGAAGAAGGCATCTTTTAAATCCAGTACGGTAAACCAGACTTGACTATTCTTTAATTTAGTCAGCAAAGTATAAGGGTTTGCCACTACTGGATGTATATCCTCAGTGATTTTATTTATGGCCCTCAAATCCTGAACTAGCCTATAGCTTTTTCATCTGCCTTTTTAATTGGCAATATGGGTGCATTGGATTCTGATTCGCATTCAATCAATAATCCATACTGTAAAAATTGATCAATTATCTCTTTAATTCCTTTCCTATCTTCTATCCTCAAAGGATATTACTTAACCTTAACGGGTTTCTCTCCTGGCTTTAATTTAATAATTATTAAGGTCACATTTTTAGCTCTTCCAGGGACTTCGGTAGCCCAAACTCCTGGACATACTTGATCTGTGATCTCTAAAGGTATTTCACTTTTAGGGTCAGTTTGTATTAGTGCCAAGCTTAACACATTTATTAGTTGTTCTTCTCCTGTTCTTAATTCCATTTTCCCTTTTTCAAAGACAATTTCTGCTCCTACTTGCTCTAATAAATCTCTACCTAAGAGTGCCCATGAGGAGCTAGGCATAGATAAAAATCTGTGTATGCCCCATTGTTTCCCTAATTTGTACTTCAAAGGTTCACAAAAATAAGCCTTTTTGGTTACACCTTGTCCTGGTTTCAGTTAGAACAGAGTTAATTTTCTTCCTAGTAGCTGGGAGAATGCTATGTTTTGGCTTAGGATGAGAAGAGTGCTGATAACACCCCGATGTTTCAATTGTTGCAGAGCAATGCTTATAGCAAGCCAAGGACATCTCAGCTTCTTGCTCTGTCCTGCCAACAGGCAGGCTGGGGGTGCAGTAAGAGCTGGGAGGGGACAGACCCAGGACAGGTGACCCAAACTAGCCAAAGGGGTATTCCATAGCATCTGACGTCAGGCTAAACAATACATAGGGGTGGCTAGCCAGGGGGAGGGGGCCGGACTGCTCGGGGTTAGGCTGGGCATCGGTCAGCGGGTGGTGAGCAATTGCATTGTGCATCACTTGTTTGTACACATTATTAGTAGTGGTACTATTATCATCATTGTATTATTATTATTGTTATTGTTATTGTTATTGTTATTGTTATTATTATTATTATTATTATTATTATTATTATTATTTTGTCTTATTAAACTGTCTTTATCTCAACTCACAGGCTTCACTTTCCATTTCTCTCCCCCGTCCCAGAGAGGGAGGGGGAGGGGGAGCGAACAGCTGCGTGGTGTTTAGCTGCCGGCTGGGTTAAACCATGACACACCTTTTACCCTAACATAATAATTCTGTGAAGGCATTAATGCTTGATTTAGAACTGAATACGTTGCCCCATAGCAATAAGAAATTTCACTTCCATTCCTCCCCTAGCTTCATTATAACCAGTGGAGGATCCGCTAGGGTAGATTCCCCAGGTCCCCGTTATTCCTGTTGAAATCAGGGGTTGATTACCCTAGGAAAAGGCTAGTCAATTTGTCCTCCAAAGCCAGGTCCAAACCGTTTTGTTTTATTTATTTATTTATTTATTTATTTATTTATTTATTTATTTTCATTACATTTCAGAGTTGGTCCAAAAATTCCATAGGGCTTTCTTTTAGACCTTGTTGGAAGCATATTCTCAATTCCCAATTCATCCAGGTTTTAGTATTTACTTAACCGTTCATGATTTTCAGGATGATTCGGGTCTTAGTGGGGGTCGGTCAGGGGAATGCAATTGTCCACAGTTCCCTGAACGGTCCCATCAGCAATCTGAGCTCGCACATGAACTCAGGTTGTTTTAAGAGTGTACCTCTTTTCTGTTTCTGTGACAACTCTCTCGGACCGATCATGGTCCCTTTGCCCTAAAGGGCTAACACCCATGATTTTAAGATCTCTGCCTCGGGCAGAGGCAGAACTATTAACATTCCTACATCCTCTTTCCCTGCTCATTCAACTTCAAACACCTTTAACACTTTCAACAACCCTTTTAACACTTCCTTTATCTTTCTCCAGCCTGTACTTCTCTAATGCCAACATCAAAGGTTCAGTCAGGGGCCAACTTAATTCCCTACCTTTTCCCACCAAGATGCTGAAACATCAGTATACAACATTTCATCCTGTTCTGCTTCTCAAAAAACAACATTAACTGTAGCAAAATATTATAGTTTAAAGTTCCATTTAGGGGCCACTTTTCTCCACATTCCAGCTTATAAAGCGGCCACCACTGATTACGATATTTTATCAATGTTTTCCTGTTCACACTTCCACCGGCAGATCCTCCAATATCCTTCCAGTGACTTAAAACACATCCTAACACACTTTTCTTTAAAATTTCACTGCTTGTTTGCCCCCCCCAGTTTCCAGTTTACACTTTCAGAATACACATGTTACTTACAAAAGCGTATCACAAAACGTATCACTCACAAAAATACGGGCATGCAATATCTTTCAGTAGCGATGCCACAAAACTACTATTACCAGCAATATTGCCAAAATCGCAGTAACAATAACCAGAGTTAAATACCATACTCCATGAGTCAGAAAACCGAAATAGACAACACAATTCCAGATGGACCTTAAAGCGAGCTCCTTCCTTAAGGTCCCCAAACATGTACTTATGGTGCTAACCACAAAGTATATACCAAACACTGCCTCGCAGAAGATCACCTTCTGACTTACAGACAGTTCCAGATGACCGGTCTACCAGAAAACCAAACCAGAATAAAGAATATACTCACTTACAATGATGGGGTCCTTGTCTGCCTCCGCAGTGATCCGGTGAGTCGAGGCGTCCCTCCGGGAAATCCCGGGGGTACCCTAGGGAGTCCTGTTCCCAGCAGGTCCTGCAGTCCGGCAGAGAGGTTGTCCCATCTGGGTCGCCAAATTGATTCAAAGATCGAAGCCGAAATTCCTTTAAGTGGTATATTCTTTATTGCAGCGCTGGATGCACGGGGGATCTCTCCACCTATCGTGCATACCCAAAGCAGAAAGCAGTCTTGAATTTATACAATCAATCTATCAATATTCTACAAGCACCTATACATATGCATTACCTATCCCCGCCTTCCCTCGCTTCTCATGCTAATTAGCCTTTTGGCACCTTGCGCCTGCGCAGAGCCTTCCAAGAATTGTGGGCAGGGGTCTTTGGGACGTGGGCAGGGGTCTTTGGGAGGAAGACCCCGAGTCTTCCTCACAGTGTACTTTTCACCTTTGGTCAGGAATCTGCTGAATTGGCATGTTTCTTAATTGCAAGAGCTGGTTGTTGCCAATTCTCCCGTTTGTTGTATCTTTATAATGAATTCCAATGTCCAGTTTCGAGAGTTATAGTCCTTACATTCGTTTCTCTGTCCGCCTGCCGCTTCCTTATCATGAGTTCCAGTGTCTTGTTTCGAGATATACAGTCCTTGTCTGGGGATTGTCCTTGCCTCCCCAATACCTCCTTAATCAATCCCCCCTTTTCTTTTCCCATGCAAATTCTTTTGCATCAGATACTTTCTTTATTTACAGTAACACAACAAAGCAGGCATCTAAACAACATGCACACAAATATTCCTAACACTACTAATACGATTAGAGCAATGAATACTTGTTTCAACCATTGGAAATTGGGCAACCAGGAGGTTAACTTAGTCCATAGTTCACTAAAACTCCATGAAAGATCATCTTTACTGATCTCATGTAGGATCCTGGTCTGCTTCCATATTTCTTCCAGGTCAGTAGAGATCCTTCCACTCTGATCTACATACATACAACAACTTGTGTTTATTACTGTACAGACTCCCCCTTGAGTGGCCAGTAACAAGTCTAGGGCCATCCGATTTTGGAATACTACCTGTGATAAACTAGATATCTCTTCTTGTTGAGCCTTTATAGCATCCAGAATTTTGTTTTCTAACTTCTCTATAATTGCAGAAATATTAACTATTGCCTTTTCCAATTCACTCACTCCTAACCATGGGACAAACCATCGCACAAAACTATGAAAAGGGGTGTGTCTCTCTACCAATGGATTGTTAATTTTTCATCTGATTCTCCGGATATGATTTCTCAAGTAACCTCGAGGCACTACATCATGTACTGTCATATTGGGGACTACCGCTCCAAGAGTGCAAGTTCCCTTCCAATTCTCAGGCAAGACCTTACGGGCTGTATCATTGCATAGCCAATACCACCCTTTTCCTTCTGGAACCGTCCAGCTGGTTGAATTTGCCCAGCCGCTAGTCGTACTAATATCAATTGTTCAATTACAAGATGTCTGATTTCCCACATAAGTAGTATCCGTATTTATACAATGCTGTTTTCCTATACCCTTAGGCGGGTTACACCTTTGTACACACACATAATAGGATTCTAACGGCAAGAAGCTACTCACTTCTAGTTCCAAAACTGCTTAATATTTTCGACCCCAAGATGTGTTTTCCCACAAATTAGTCCAAGATAAGTTTGCAGGCAAGGGAATCCCAATTAACGATACACCCTTATTCCCATGCTGTGGCAGATGGGTGCATACCCAACAGTTCGTCTTATTAGTTACTTGAGAAATTGTTTGTATTAAGGTCAGGTGTAAGTTCTCATCCCAAGTTGCCCACCCCAAATCCGAGAACCGCACCCCTGCAATCATTAGGATCTGGAAAACCGTAATTTTGTTGGTCCAATTGGAGTGGTGGTCCATATCCTCGCCGGGGCCTTCTTCACCCTTGAATTGTGGATCCAAGCTGCTTGCTTCTTAATCTTAATGGCGGTGTGTGTTGTCAGTAATACTTGGTGTGGTCCCATCCACTTTCCTTCCATTTTTCCTGCACGGGTTGTCCTGAAAAAGTCTTTATATATATATAATCCCCGAGCTTAAAGGGGTGGATTGGTTGATCCAACCCTCTAGCCCTGGTCCCTAAAACAAATGTATGTACTTTATTTAATTGTTTCTGAAGTTCAGTTATATAAGCATATAAATATTCTGATCCTAACTGCGTTAGGTCCTCTCCACTAAATAGAAATTGCTATGGCCTTCCATATAAGATTTTGAAGGGACTCAAATTTCCTTTTATTCTAGGTTTAACTCTAATTCCAAGTAATGCTAAAGGGAGGGATTGAGGCCATGACAAATTAGCTTCTTATCCAATTTTAGCTATTTATTGTTTAATTAAATGGTTCATTTTTTCTACCTGTCCACTTGCCTGTGGTCTATAAGGAGTATGCAGTTGCCAATCTATCTTTAGAATCTTACTTATCTGGTCTACCACTTGTGCACAAAAATGTGAAACTCTATCAGAAGACATTGCTACTAGAATCCCAAAGCATGGTATTATTTCATTTAACAAGACTTTAACCACTTCTCTTGCTTTGGTTGTTCGACAGGGAAAGGCTTCAGGCCTTCCTGAAAACGTGTCAGTCAGAACCAGTAAATAATGATACCCCCCTTTTCTAGGGAGTTCTGAAAAATCAATTTGCCACTGTTGCCCCGAATAATTTCCTTTACCGATTATTCCAAACTTTATTCTATTCTTGGTATTGGGGTTATTGTGTAAGCAAATGCTACATTGTTGAGTTACTTGTTTTATCATATCGTCCCACTAATGTCTGACTCAGGCTCTTATGCAGTGTGCCAGCTCCCCAATGCGTTTTATTGTGTTCTGTAAGAACTATGGGCCATGTCAAACTAGAGGGTATTACTATGTGGTTATCTTTTAAATATACTCATCCATCTGGTTTCATTTTACCTTTCAAATCTTCAATTAATTTTAAGTCTTCTTTTGTATAATTTGGATATAGTTTGGATTTTACCGTCTGGTATCAAAGACAATGCCTTCACCTCAGTTATTTCAGCTGCCTGCTTAGCCTCTGCCAATCGATTTTCCAATTTCAAAATCGGTGTTCCCCTTTTGGTGTCCCTGACAATGCATGATAGCTACCTTTTCTGGTTGTTTTACAGCCTCTAACAATTTTAAAATTTCTTCAGCATACTTTGTGTTTTCACTGAGCGGTCAGCAATCCATGTTCTTTCCAAATTGCTCCATGAGCATGTACCACGCCGAATGTATATTTAGAATCTGTCCAAATATTTACCCTTTTTCCCGCTGCCAGTTCCAATGCTCTCGTGAGAGCAACTATCTCCGCCTTTTGAGCTGATGTTCCAGGGGGTAAAGGCTTAGACTCGATTACCTGCTGAGTAGTTGTTATAGCATATCCAGCTTTACGTTGTCTTTGCGTAACAAAACTGCTCCCATCCGTGAACCAAGTTTCTTCCGCGTCTTCCATGGGCTCCTCCTTAAGGTCTGGTCGGCTGGAATACACAGTCTCTAGAGTTTCTAAACAATCGTGAATCACAGCTTGTGCCGGAGCATCACTAAGAAAAGAGGCTAGATTCACAATATGAATTATCACAATTTCCACGTCGTCCTGTTCTACCAATATTGCTTGATATTTCAAAATCATCAATTCTTGTTGAAGTTGTTTAAAGACTTTTTGTGCTTCTCCAGTCCAGACTAACTTTGACTGGTTAATCTTTATCAATTCACATAGAGGCTTTACCAATAGTCCATAATTATAAATCCAAAGGCGACACCAACCTGTCATTCCTAAAAAGCTTTGTAGCTCCTTTACCATTTGAGGTTCTGGAGTCCGGCAAATGACTTCCTTATGTTCAGTTCCTAGTTCTCGTTGTCCTTCCGAAATGTCAAATCCCAGATAGGTCACACTTTGTTGAGCCAGCTGGACTTTCTGTCAAGAGACTTGATATCCATTTAAACCCAGAAAATTAAGACGACTTATAGTCCATTGAATCCAACTCCCCTTAGTCTCGGTAGCTATTAAGAGATCATCTACATATTGTAACAAAGCACCTTCAGTGTCCGGAGGTATCCATGTTTCGAGTTCCCTTGCTAATTGGTTTCCAAAAATAGTGGGGCTATTCTTGAATCCTTGAGGTAGTAATGTCCACGTAAGCTGCGTCTTTCTGCCTGAATCGGGATTTTCCCATTCAAAGGCGAATAGGTTTTGGCTTTCTGTGGCTAAGCCTAGGCAGAAGAAGGCATCTTTTAAATCCAGTACGGTAAACCAGACTTGACTATTCTTTAATTTAGTCAGCAAAGTATAAGGGTTTGCCACTACTGGATGTATATCCTCAGTGATTTTATTTATGGCCCTCAAATCCTGAACTAGCCTATAGCTTTTTCATCTGCCTTTTTAATTGGCAATATGGGTGCATTGGATTCTGATTCGCATTCAATCAATAATCCATACTGTAAAAATTGATCAATTATCTCTTTAATTCCTTTCCTATCTTCTGTCCTCAAAGGATATTACTTAACCTTAACGGGTTTCTCTCCTGGCTTTAATTTAATAATTATTAAGGTCACATTTTTAGCTCTTCCAGGGACTTCGGTAGCCCAAACTCCTGGACATACTTGATCTGTGATCTCTAAAGGTATTTCACTTTTAGGGTCAGTTTGTATTAGTGCCAAGCTTAACACATTTATTAGTTGTTCTTCTCCTGTTCTTAATTCCATTTTCCCTTTTTCAAAGACAATTTCTGCTCCTACTTGCTCTAATAAATCTCTACCTAAGAGTGCCCATGAGGAGCTAGGCATAGATAAAAATCTGTGTATGCCCCATTGTTTCCCTAATTTGTACTTCAAAGGTTCACAAAAATAAGCCTTTTCGGTTACACCTTGTCCTGGTTTCAGTTAGAACAGAGTTAATTTTCTTCCTAGTAGCTGGGAGAATGCTATGTTTTGGCTTAGGATGAGAAGAGTGCTGATAACACCCCGATGTTTCAATTGTTGCAGAGCAATGCTTATAGCAAGCCAAGGACATCTCAGCTTCTTGCTCTGTCCTGCCAACAGGCAGGCTGGGGGTGCAGTAAGAGCTGGGAGGGGACAGACCCAGGACAGGTGACCCATACTAGCCAAAGGGGTATTCCATAGCATCTGACGTCAGGCTAAACAATACATAGGGGTGGCTAGCCAGGGGGAGGGGGCCGGACTGCTCGGGGTTAGGCTGGGCATCGGTCAGCGGGTGGTGAGCAATTGCATTGTGCATCACTTGTTTGTACACATTATTAGTAGTGGTACTATTATCATCATTGTATTATTGTTATTGTTATTGTTATTGTTATTGTTATTATTATTATTATTATTATTATTATTATTATTTTGTCTTATTAAACTGTCTTTATCTCAACTCACAGGCTTCACTTTCCATTTCTCTCCCCCGTCCCAGAGAGGGAGGGGGAGGGGGAGCGAACAGCTGCGTGGTGTTTAGCTGCCGGCCGGGTTAAACCATGACACACCTTTTACCCTAACATAATAATTCTGTGAAGGCATTAATGCTTGATTTAGAACTGAATACGTTGCCCCATAGCAATAAGAAATTTCACTTCCATTCCTCCCCTAGCTTCATTATAACCAGTGGAGGATCCGCTAGGGTAGATTCCCCAGGTCCCCGTTATTCCTGTTGAAATCAGGGGTTGATTACCCTAGGAAAAGGCTAGTCAATTTGTCCTCCAAAGCCAGGTCCAAACCGTTTTGTTTTATTTATTTATTTATTTATTTATTTATTTATTTATTTTCATTACATTTCAGAGTTGGTCCAAAAATTCCATAGGGCTTTCTTTTAGACCTTGTTGGAAGCATATTCTCAATTCCCAATTCATCCAGGTTTTAGTATTTACTTAACCGTTCATGATTTTCAGGATGATTCGGGTCTTAGTGGGGGTCGGTCAGGGGAATGCAATTGTCCACAGTTCCCTGAACGGTCCCATCAGCAATCTGAGCTCGCACATGAACTCAGGTTGTTTTAAGAGTGTACCTCTTTTCTGTTTCTGTGACAACTCTCTCGGACCGATCATGGTCCCTTTGCCCTAAAGGGCTAACACCCATGATTTTAAGATCTCTGCCTCGGGCAGAGGCAGAACTATTAACATTCCTACATCCTCTTTCCCTGCTCATTCAACTTCAAACACCTTTAACACTTTCAACAACCCTTTTAACACTTCCTTTATCTTTCTCCAGCCTGTACTTCTCTAATGCCAACATCAAAGGTTCAGTCAGGGGCCAACTTA
This sequence comes from Aythya ferina, assembly GCF_964211825.1. Classification (NCBI taxonomy): domain Eukaryota; kingdom Metazoa; phylum Chordata; class Aves; order Anseriformes; family Anatidae; genus Aythya; species Aythya ferina. Next base: position 200,724 of record NW_028181440.1, read on the forward strand.
ATTCCCTACCTTTTCCCACCAAGATGCTGAAACATCAGTATACAACATTTCATCCTGTTCTGCTTCTCAAAAAACAACATTAACTGTAGCAAAATATTATAGTTTAAAGTTCCATTTAGGGGCCACTTTTCTCCACATTCCAGCTTATAAAGCGGCCACCACTGATTACGATATTTTATCAATGTTTTCCTGTTCACACTTCCACCGGCAGATCCTCCAATATCCTTCCAGTGACTTAAAACACATCCTAACACACTTTTCTTTAAAATTTCACTGCTTGTTTGCCCCCCCAGTTTCCAGTTTACACTTTCAGAATACACATGTTACTTACAAAAGCGTATCACAAAACGTATCACTCACAAAAATACGGGCACGCAATATCTTTCAGTAGCGATGTCACAAAACTACTATTACCAGCAATATTGCCAAAATCACAGTAACAATAGTCAGAGTCAAATTCCACATGCGATAAGTCAGAAAACCGAACTGTGTAACACCGTAACAATATCTTTCTTATAACAATGCCACGAACCTACTATTACCACCAGGAAAATAGCCAAAATCGCAGTAACAATAACCAGAGTTAAATACCATACTCCATGAGTCAGAAAACCGAAATAGACAACACAATTCCAGATGGACCTTAAAGCGAGCTCCTTCCTTAAGGTCCCCAAACATGTACTTATGGTGCTAACCACAAAGTATATACCAAACACTGCCTCGCAGAAGATCACCTTCTGACTTACAGACAGTTCCAGATGACCGGTCTACCAGAAAACCAAACCAGAATAAAGAATATACTCACTTACAATGATGGGGTCCTTGTCTGCCTCCGCAGTGATCCGGTGAGTCGAGGCGTCCCTCCGGGAAATCCCGGGGGTACCCTAGGGAGTCCTGTTCCCAGCAGGTCCTGCAGTCCGGCAGAGAGGTTGTCCCATCTGGGTCGCCAAATTGATTCAAAGATCGAAGCCGAAATTCCTTTAAGTGGTATATTCTTTATTGCAGCGCTGGATGCACGGGGGATCTCTCCACCTATCGTGCATACCCAAAGCAGAAAGCAGTCTTGAATTTATACAATCAATCTATCAATATTCTACAAGCACCTATACATATGCATTACCTATCCCCGCCTTCCCTCGCTTCTCATGCTAATTAGCCTTTTGGCACCTTGCGCCTGCGCAGAGCCTTCCAAGAATTGTGGGCAGGGGTCTTTGGGACGTGGGCAGGGGTCTTTGGGAGGAAGACCCCGAGTCTTCCTCACAGTGTACTTTTCACCTTTGGTCAGGAATCTGCTGAATTGGCATGTTTCTTAATTGCAAGAGCTGGTTGTTGCCAATTCTCCCGTTTGTTGTATCTTTATAATGAATTCCAATGTCCAGTTTCGAGAGTTATAGTCCTTACATTCGTTTCTCTGTCCGCCTGCCGCTTCCTTATCATGAGTTCCAGTGTCTTGTTTCGAGATATACAGTCCTTGTCTGGGGATTGTCCTTGCCTCCCCAATACCTCCTTAATCAATCCCCCCTTTTCTTTTCCCATGCAAATTCTTTTGCATCAGATACTTTCTTTATTTACAGTAACACAACAAAGCAGGCATCTAAACAACATGCACACAAATATTCCTAACACTACTAATACGATTAGAGCAATGAATACTTGTTTCAACCATTGGAAATTGGGCAACCAGGAGGTTAACTTAGTCCATAGTTCACTAAAACTCCATGAAAGATCATCTTTACTGATCTCATGTAGGATCCTGGTCTGCTTCCATATTTCTTCCAGGTCGGTAGAGATCCTTCCACTCTGATCTACATACATACAACAACTTGTGTTTATTACTGTACAGACTCCCCCTTGAGTGGCCAGTAACAAGTCTAGGGCCATCCGATTTTGGAATACTACCTGTGATAAACTAGATATCTCTTCTTGTTGAGCCTTTATAGCATCCAGAATTTTGTTTTCTAACTTCTCTATAATTGCAGAAATATTAACTATTGCCTTTTCCAATTCACTCACTCCTAACCATGGGATAAACCATCGCACAAAACTATGAAAAGGGGTGTGTCTCTCTACCAATGGATTGTTAATTTTTCATCTGATTCTCCGGATATGATTTCTCAAGTAACCTCGAGGCACTACATCATGTACTGTCATATTGGGGACTACCGCTCCAAGAGTGCAAGTTCCCTTCCAATTCTCAGGCAAGACCTTACGGGCTGTATCATTGCATAGCCAATACCACCCTTTTCCTTCTGGAACCGTCCAGCTGGTTGAATTTGCCCAGCCGCTAGTCGTACTAATATCAATTGTTCAATTACAAGATGTCTGATTTCCCACATAAGTAGTATCCGTATTCATACAATGCTGTTTTCCTATACCCTTAGGCGGGTTACACCTTTGTACACACACATAATAGGATTCTAACAGCAAGAAGCTACTCACTTCTAGTTCCAAAACTGCTTAATATTTTCGACCCCAAGATGTGTTTTCCCACAAATTAGTCCAAGATAAGTTTGCAGGCAAGGGAATCCCAATTAACGATACACCCTTATTCTCATGCTGTGGCAGATGGGTGCATACCCAACAGTTCGTCTTATTAGTTACTTGAGAAATTGTTTGTATTAAGGTCAGGTGTAAGTTCTCATCCCAAGTTGCCCACCCCAAATCCGAGAACCGCACCCCTGCAATCATTAGGATCTGGAAAACCGTAATTTTGTTGGTCCAATTGGAGTGGTGGTCCATATCCTCGCCGGGGCCTTCTTCACCCTTGAATTGTGGATCCAAGCTGCTTGCTTCTTAATCTTAATGGCGGTGTGTGTTGTCAGTAATACTTGGTGTGGTCCCATCCACTTTCCTTCCATTTTTCCTGCACGGGTTGTCCTGAAAAAGTCTTTACATATATATAATCCCCGAGCTTAAAGGGGTGGATTGGTTGATCCAACCCTCTAGCCCTGGTCCCTAAAACAAATGTATGTACTTTATTTAATTGTTTCTGAAGTTCAGTCATATAAGCATATAAATATTCTGATCCTAACTGCGTTAGGTCCTCTCCACTAAATAGAAATTGCTATGGCCTTCCATATAAGATTTTGAAGGGACTCAAATTTCCTTTTATTCTAGGTTTAACTCTAATTCCAAGTAATGCTAAAGGGAGGGATTGAGGCCATGACAAATTAGCTTCTTATCCAATTTTAGCTATTTATTGTTTAATTAAATGGTTCATTTTTTCTACCTGTCCACTTGCCTGTGGTCTATAAGGAGTATGCAGTTGCCAATCTATCTTTAGAATCTTACTTATCTGTTCTACCACTTGTGCACAAAAATGTGAAACTCTATCAGAAGACATTGCTACTAGAATCCCAAAGCATGGTATTATTTCATTTAACAAGACTTTAACCACTTCTCTTGCTTTGGTTGTTCGACAGGGAAAGGCTTCAGGCCTTCCTGAAAACGTGTCAGTCAGAACCAGTAAATAATGATACCCCCCTTTTCTAGGGAGTTCTGAAAAATCAATTTGCCACTGTTGCCCCGAATAATTTCCTTTACCGATTATTCCAAATTTTATTCTATCCTTGGTATTGGGGTTATTGTGTAAGCAAATGCTACATTGTTGAGTTACTTGTTTTATCATATCGTCCCACTAATGTCTGACTCAGGCTCTTATGCAGTGTGCCAGCTCCCCAATGCGTTTTATTGTGTTCTGTAAGAACTATGGGCCATGTCAAACTAGAGGGTATTACTATGGGGTTATCTTTTAAATATACTCATCCATCTGGTTTCATTTTACCTTTCAAATCTTCAATTAATTTTAAGTCTTCTTTTGTATAATTTGGATATAGTTTGGATTTTACCGTCTGGTATCAAAGACAATGCCTTCACCTCAGTTATTTCAGCTGCCTGCTTAGCCTCTGCCAATCGATTTTCCAATTTCAAAATCGGTGTTCCCCTTTTGGTGTCCCTGACAATGCATGATAGCTACCTTTTCTGGTTGTTTTACAGCCTCTAACAATTTTAAAATTTCTTCAGCATACTTTGTGTTTTCACTGAGCGGTCAGCAATCCATGTTCTTTCCAAATTGCTCCATGAGCATGTACCACGCCGAATGTATATTTAGAATCTGTCCAAATATTTACCCTTTTTCCCGCTGCCAGTTCCAATGCTCTCGTGAGAGCAACTATCTCCGCCTTTTGAGCTGATGTTCCAGGGGGTAAAGGCTTAGACTCGATTACCTGCTGAGTAGTTGTTATAGCATATCCAGCTTTACGTTGTCTTTGCGTAACAAAACTGCTCCCATCCGTGAACCAAGTTTCTTCCGCGTCTTCCATGGGCTCCTCCTTAAGGTCTGGTCGGCTGGAATACACAGTCTCTAGAGTTTCTAAACAATCGTGAATCACAGCTTGTGCCGGAGCATCACTAAGAAAAGAGGCTAGATTCACAATATGAATTATCACAATTTCCACGTCGTCCTGTTCTACCAATATTGCTTGATATTTCAAAATCATCAATTCTTGTTGAAGTTGTTTAAAGACTTTTTGTGCTTCTCCAGTCCAGACTAACTTTGACTGGTTAATCTTTATCAATTCACATAGAGGCTTTACCAATAGTCCATAATTATAAATCCAAAGGCGACACCAACCTGTCATTCCTAAAAAGCTTTGTAGCTCCTTTACCATTTGAGGTTCTGGAGTCCGGCAAATGACTTCCTTATGTTCAGTTCCTAGTTCTCGTTGTCCTTCCGAAATGTCAAATCCCAGATAGGTCACACTTTGTTGAGCCAGCTGGACTTTCTGTCAAGAGACTTGATATCCATTTAAACCCAGAAAATTAAGACGACTTATAGTCCATTGAATCCAACTCCCTTTAGTCTCGGTAGCTATTAAGAGATCATCTACATATTGTAACAAAGCACCTTCAGTGTCCGGAGGTATCCATGTTTCGAGTTCCCTTGCTAATTGGTTTCCAAAAATAGTGGGGCTATTCTTGAATCCTTGAGGTAGTAATGTCCACGTAAGCTGCGTCTTTCTGCCTGAATCGGGATTTTCCCATTCAAAGGCGAATAGGTTTTGGCTTTCTGTGGCTAAGCCTAGGCAGAAGAAGGCATCTTTTAAATCCAGTACGGTAAACCAGACTTGACTATTCTTTAATTTAGTCAGCAAAGTATAAGGGTTTGCCACTACTGGATGTATATCCTCAGTGATTTTATTTATGGCCCTCAAATCCTGAACTAGCCTATAGCTTTTTCATCTGCCTTTTTAATTGGCAATATGGGTGCATTGGATTCTGATTCGCATTCAATCAATAATCCATACTGTAAAAATTGATCAATTATCTCTTTAATTCCTTTCCTATCTTCTATCCTCAAAGGATATTACTTAACCTTAACGGGTTTCTCTCCTGACTTTAATTTAATAATTATTGAGGTCACATTTTTAGCTCTTCCAGGGACTTCGGTAGCCCAAACTCCTGGACATACTTGATCTGTGATCTCTAAAGGTATTTCACTTTTAGGGTCAGTTTGTATTAGTGCCAAGCTTAACACATTTATTAGTTGTTCTTCTCCTGTTCTTAATTCCATTTTCCCTTTTTCAAAGACAATTTCTGCTCCTACTTGCTCTAATAAATCTCTACCTAAGAGTGCCCATGAGGAGCTAGGCATAGATAAAAATCTGTGTATGCCCCATTGTTTCCCTAATTTGTACTTCAAAGGTTCACAAAAATAAGCCTTTTCGGTTACACCTTGTCCTGGTTTCAGTTAGAACAGAGTTAATTTTCTTCCTAGTAGCTGGGAGAATGCTATGTTTTGGCTTAGGATGAGAAGAGTGCTGATAACACCCCGATGTTTCAATTGTTGCAGAGCAATGCTTATAGCAAGCCAAGGACATCTCAGCTTCTTGCTCTGTCCTGCCAACAGGCAGGCTGGGGGTGCAGTAAGAGCTGGGAGGGGACAGACCCAGGACAGGTGACCCAAACTAGCCAAAGGGGTATTCCATAGCATCTGACGTCAGGCTAAACAATACATAGGGGTGGCTAGCCAGGGGGAGGGGGCCGGACTGCTCGGGGTTAGGCTGGGCATCGGTCAGCGGGTGGTGAGCAATTGCATTGTGCATCACTTGTTTGTACACATTATTAGTAGTGGTACTATTATCATCATTGTATTATTGTTATTGTTATTGTTATTGTTATTATTATTATTATTATTATTATTATTATTATTATTATTATTATTATTATTTTGTCTTATTAAACTGTCTTTATCTCAACTCACAGGCTTCACTTTCCATTTCTCTCCCCCGTCCCAGAGAGGGAGGGGGAGGGGGAGCGAACAGCTGCGTGGTGTTTAGCTGCCGGCCGGGTTAAACCATGACACACCTTTTACCCTAACATAATAATTCTGTGAAGGCATTAATGCTTGATTTAGAACTGAATACGTTGCCCCATAGCAATAAGAAATTTCACTTCCATTCCTCCCCTAGCTTCATTATAACCAGTGGAGGATCCGCTAGGGTAGATTCCCCAGGTCCCCGTTATTCCTGTTGAAATCAGGGGTTGATTACCCTAGGAAAAGGCTAGTCAATTTGTCCTCCAAAGCCAGGTCCAAACCGTTTTGTTTTATTTATTTATTTATTTATTTATTTATTTATTTATTTTCATTAAATTTCAGAGTTGGTCCAAAAATTCCATAGGGGTTTCTTTTAGACCTTGTTGGAAGCATATTCTCAATTCCCAATTCATCCAGGTTTTAGTATTTACTTAACCGTTCATGATTTTCAGGATGATTCGGGTCTTAGTGGGGGTCGGTCAGGGGAATGCAATTGTCCACAGTTCCCTGAACGGTCCCATCAGCAATCTGAGCTCGCACATGAACTCAGGTTGTTTTAAGAGTGTACCTCTTTTCTGTTTCTGTGACAACTCTCTCGGACCGATCATGGTCCCTTTGCCCTAAAGGGCTAACACCCATGATTTTAAGATCTCTGCCTCGGGCAGAGGCAGAACTATTAACATTCCTACATCCTCTTTCCCTGCTCATTCAACTTCAAACACCTTTAACACTTTCAACAACCCTTTTAACACTTCCTTTATCTTTCTCCAGCCTGTACTTCTCTAATGCCAACATCAAAGGTTCAGTCAGGGGCCAACTTAATTCCCTACCTTTTCCCACCAAGATGCTGAAACATCAGTATACAACATTTCATCCTGTTCTGCTTCTCAAAAAACAACATTAACTGTAGCAAAATATTATAGTTTAAAGTTCCATTTAGGGGCCACTTTTCTCCACATTCCAGCTTATAAAGCGGCCACCACTGATTACGATATTTTATCAATGTTTTCCTGTTCACACTTCCACCGGCAGATCCTCCAATATCCTTCCAGTGACTTAAAACACATCCTAACACACTTTTCTTTAAAATTTCACTGCTTGTTTGCCCCCCCAGTTTCCAGTTTACACTTTCAGAATACACATGTTACTTACAAAAGCGTATCACAAAACGTATCACTCACAAAAATACGGGCACGCAATATCTTTCAGTAGCGATGTCACAAAACTACTATTACCAGCAATATTGCCAAAATCACAGTAACAATAGTCAGAGTCAAATTCCACATGCGATAAGTCAGAAAACCGAACTGTGTAACACCGTAACAATATCTTTCTTATAACAATGCCACGAACCTACTATTACCACCAGGAAAATAGCCAAAATCGCAGTAACAATAACCAGAGTTAAATACCATACTCCATGAGTCAGAAAACCGAAATAGACAACACAATTCCAGATGGACCTTAAAGCGAGCTCCTTCCTTAAGGTCCCCAAACATGTACTTATGGTGCTAACCACAAAGTATATACCAAACACTGCCTCGCAGAAGATCACCTTCTGACTTACAGACAGTTCCAGATGACCGGTCTACCAGAAAACCAAACCAGAATAAAGAATATACTCACTTACAATGATGGGGTCCTTGTCTGCCTCCGCAGTGATCCGGTGAGTCGAGGCGTCCCTCCGGGAAATCCCGGGGGTACCCTAGGGAGTCCTGTTCCCAGCAGGTCCTGCAGTCCGGCAGAGAGGTTGTCCCATCTGGGTCGCCAAATTGATTCAAAGATCGAAGCCGAAATTCCTTTAAGTGGTATATTCTTTATTGCAGCGCTGGATGCACGGGGGATCTCTCCACCTATCGTGCATACCCAAAGCAGAAAGCAGTCTTGAATTTATACAATCAATCTATCAATATTCTACAAGCACCTATACATATGCATTACCTATCCCCGCCTTCCCTCGCTTCTCATGCTAATTAGCCTTTTGGCACCTTGCGCCTGCGCAGAGCCTTCCAAGAATTGTGGGCAGGGGTCTTTGGGACGTGGGCAGGGGTCTTTGGGAGGAAGACCCCGAGTCTTCCTCACAGTGTACTTTTCACCTTTGGTCAGGAATCTGCTGAATTGGCATGTTTCTTAATTGCAAGAGCTGGTTGTTGCCAATTCTCCCGTTTGTTGTATCTTTATAATGAATTCCAATGTCCAGTTTCAAGAGTTATAGTCCTTACATTCGTTTCTCTGTCCGCCTGCCGCTTCCTTATCATGAGTTCCAGTGTCTTGTTTCGAGATATACAGTCCTTGTCTGGGGATTGTCCTTGCCTCCCCAATACCTCCTTAATCAGCCTGCACACAATTATCTGAGAATGAAAGCTGCTTTCCAGTAATTCAGAAAGCCAAGTTACGTCTCAGCCTTGAGCATCTCGGGCTTTTGGGCCTGTCTGTAACATTTGGCACCAGCACTAATACTTTTTTTGGCATATGTTTAGCGTTTGGGGCCTGTGTCTGGGATTTGGGCCCTGTCTCGAACCACTGGGGCTTTGTCCTGGGTTTTGGAGCCTGCCTCTAGAGTTCAGGGCCTGTGATTAGGCTTTTGGGGTCTGTGTCTGGGGGCCGGTATCTGGGGGCAAGGGGGGAGCTGCTTGTAGACCCTAGGGGCCAGCATTGAGGGGGTTGGGAGCTGACTCTACACCTTTGGGGCCTCCCTCGGGGGGGGGGGGGGGGAGGGTTGGGAGCTGCTTGTATAGGGTAGGGGGCCTGCCTGGCAGGGGTTGGGAGCTGCTTGTAGAATTTGGGTCGCTGTGTCTGGGGGGGCGGTTGGGGCCTGTGTCTCAGGGGTGTTGGGAACTGGTTGTACACCTTTGGGTCCTGTCTCTGGGGGGGGAGCTACTTGTACCCTTACCATAAGCCGTACTCTAACACATACTTCTACCAGTACCCTTACCCTTACTGTAACCCTTACCTTTACCCTTACTCTTACCCTTACCAAAGCATTACCCTTACCCTTAACGTAAGCCTAAACCTTAACCTTATCCTTACACTTACACTTACCGTAACCCTTACCCTTTCTGCTACACTTACCCTTAGCCTAAATCTAAACCTTACACTTACCCTAACCCTAACACTTACCCTTACCATTACCCATATACTTACTCTTACCCTAACCCTAAATCTTACCCAAACACTTACCCTGACCCTTACATTAACCCTAAACCGTACCCTAAAACTTACACTTACTCTTAACCTTAACCTTACGCTTAACCTTAACCTACTACTTACCCTTTCTTATCCGTCACCATACACCTAAAATTAACCCTAACCATTACCCTAACACTTACCCTTACCCTAACCCAAACCCTAACCCTAACTCTAAACCTTACCCTGACTTGTACACTTATCCTTATCCTTACACTTACCCTAACACTTACCCTTACACTTATCCTTATACATATAACTTACCCTTACCCTAAACCTTAACCTTAACCTAACTCTAACCCTAAACCTTACCTTAACCCTTACCCTGACCCTTACATTAACCCTTACCCTTACCCTAAAACTTACACTTACTCTTAACCTTAACCTTACCCTTAACCTTAACCTAATACTTACCCTTCCGTTTCCCTCACCCTAACCCTAAAATTAACCCTAACCATTACCCTAACACCTACCCTTACCCTAACCCTTACTCTAACCCTTACAATGACCCGTACCCTTACACATACACTTACACTTACTCTTACCCTAAACCTTACCCTTACCATAAGCCATATTCTAACAAATTCTACCCGTACCCTTACCCTTACCGTAATCCTTACCCTTTATGTTACCCTAAACCTTACCCTTACCCTAACACTTACCCTTATCGTAAACCTTACCCTTTCTGCTACATTTACCATTAGCCTAAATCTAAACCTTACACTTACCCTTACCTTAACCCAATACTTACCCTTACGTTTCCCTCACCCTAACCCTAAAATTAACCCTAACCATTATTCTAACACTTACCCTTACCCTAACCCTAACCCTTACTCTAACCCTTACCCTGACCCATACCCTTACACTCACCCTTACCCTTACATTACCCTAACTCTTACCCATACCATAACCCATACCCTAACACATATTTTTACCCTTAACCTTACCGTTACCCTTACGCTTACTCTATCCGTTACCCTTACGCTTACCCTTAACATAAACCTTACCATTAATCTTACCCTTACGCTAACCCTTACCCTATCCCTTACACTTATCCTTATCCATACACTTAACCTTACCCCAACCCTTACCCTTAAGCTGAACCTAACCCTAAACCTTACCCCAAACCTTTCCCTGAACCTTACATTAACCCTAACCCTTAACCTAAACCTTACACTTACTCTTAACCTTAACCTTACCCTTAACCTTAAGCTAGTACTTAACCTTACATTTTTCTCACCCTAATCCTAAAATTAACCCTAACCATTACCCTAACACTTAACCGTTACACTTACCCTTATTCTATCCGTTACTCTTACACTTTCCCTTAACATAAACCTTACCCTTTACCTTACCCTTACCATAAGCCATACATCAACACTTACATGTACACTTACGCTTACACTTATCCTAGTAATTACTCGTACAATTACCCTTAACCTAACCATAAACATTAAGGATAAGCTTAAGGGTCACCCTTAAGGTTAACGTTATCCTAACACTTACACTTAAGTTCATGGTAAGGGTTAGAGTAAGGGTAAGTGTTAGGGTAATGGTTAGGCTAATTTTAGGTTTAGGGTGAAGGAAACGTAAGAGTAAGTATTAGGTTACAGCTAAGGTTAAGGTTAAGAGTAAGTGTAAGGTTTAATGTAAGGATTAGGGTTAATGTAAGGGTCAAGGTAAGGGTTGGGGTAAAGGTTTAGGTAAAGGGTAAATATATGTATATTCTAAGGGTGAGGGGTTAGGGTAAGGTTTAGAATTAGGGAAAGGGTAAGTGTAGCAGAAAGGGTAAGGTTTAGGATAAGGGTAAGTGTTAGGATAAGGGTAAGGTTTAGGGTTAGCTTAATAGTAAGGTTAAGGGTAATTGTATGAGTAATTGCTAGGGTAAGTGCAAGCGTAAGTGTACATGTAAGTGTTGTTGTATGGCTTATGGTAAGGGTAAGGTCAAGGGTAAGGTTTATGTTAAGGGTAAGCGTAAGGGTAACGGATAGAGCAAGGGTAAGGGTAAGGTTAAGGGTAACGGTAAGGTTAAGGGTACAAATATGTGTTAGGGTATGGGTTATGGTATGGGTAAGAATTAGGGTGAGTATAAGGGTAAGGGTAAGTGTAAGGGTACAGGTCAGGGTAAGGGTTAGAGTAAGGGTTAGGGTTAGGGTAAGGTTAAGTGTTAGGGTAATGGTTAGGGTTAGTTTTAGGGTTAAAGTCAGGAAAACGTATGCGTAAGTATTAGGTGAATGTTAAGGGTAAGGTTAAGGTTAAGAGTAAGGGTAAGGTTTAGGGTAAGGGTTAGGGTTAATGTAAGGGTCAGGGTAAGGGTTGGGGTAAGGTTTAGGGTAAGGGTTAGGTTAAGGATAAGTGTTAGGGTAAGGGTAAGGTTAATGGTAACCGTAAGTGTAAAGGTAAGGGTTACGGTAAGGGTAAGAATAAGGGTATGGGTAACGGTAAGGGCGAGGGTTAGGCTAAGGGTAAGTGTAAGGTTTAGATTTAGGCTAAGGGTAAGTGTAGCAGAAAGGGTAAGGTTTACGGTAAGGGTAAGTGTTAGGATAAGGGTAAGGTTTAGGGTTAGGTTAAGGGTAATGGTAAGGGTAACGGTAACGGTAAGGGTAAGGGTAACGGTAACGGTAAGGGTAAGGGTTACGGTAAGGGTACGGTTACGGGTAGAAGTATGTGTTAGAGTATGGGTTATGGTAAGGGTAAGGGTTAGAGTAAGGGTTAGGGTAAGGGTAATGGTTAGGGTTAATTTTAGGGTTAGGGTGAGGGAAAAGTAAGGGTAAGTATTAGGTTAAGGTTAAGGGTAAGGTTAAGGTTAAGTTTTAGGGTTAGGGTTAATGTAAGGGTCAGGGTAAGGGTTCAGGTAAGGTTTAGGGTTAGGGTTAGGTTAAGGTTAAGTGTTAGGGTAAGGGTAAGGTAAATGGTAACCGTAAGTGTAAGGGTAAGGGTTAGGGTAAGGGGAAGAGTAAGGGGAAGGGGAAGGGGAAGTCTAAGGGTCCGGGTCCGGGTAAAAGTTAGAGTAAGGGTTAGGGTTAGGTAAGGATAAGTGTTCAGGTAATGGTTACGGTTAATTTTAGGGTTATGGTGAGGGAAAGGTAAGAGTATGTATTAGTTTAAGGGTAAGGTTAAAGGTAAGATTAAGTGTAAGGTTTAGGTTAAGGGTTAGGATTAGAGTAAGGGTTAGGGTAAGGGTTAGGGTTAATGTAAGGGTCAGGGTAAGGATTGGGGTAAGGTTTAGGTCAAGGGTAAAAGTAAGTATAATGGTAAGGGTAAGGGTGAGGGTTAGGCTAAGGTTTAGAATTAGGCAAAGGGTAAGTGTAGCAAAAAGGGTAAGGTTTAGGATAAGGGTAAGTGTTAGGATAAGGGTAAGGTTTAGGGTTAGCTTAATAGTAAGGTTAAGAGTAATTGTACGAGTAATTGCTAGGGTAAGTGCAAGCGTAAGTGTACATGTAACTGTTGTTGTATGGCTTATGATAAGGGTGTGAGGAATGTTTTAACAATTCGTGTCCATAAAGAACAATTCTGTTTGAATCCTGTCTGCCTCTGGGCCCTGCACTGGCAATTTAATTCTTGAACCTCAGCTGCAGTGTGTCCCAGTCTCCCCCTCATTCTAGTCAATTTATCACTCCTTAAATTTATGAACCTGTTTGCTTTTGTTATTCCGGACTTCTATTTCTAACACTGCTATAGATGTGTCTGTGAATGGCTGGGGAAGAATGTTTTAATTACTCGTGAAGCTGTTTGTGTTTGATGTCTGGGAGTTTCAGAACAACTGATAACAACTAGTGACTGTTATGGGATACTATGCGGATCTTTGGTATCTGGTTAGGGGGGCCGAGAGATTAAGAGGAAGGAAAAAGAAGCTGAAGGACAGCTGGGAGACAAGTCTTGAAGAGAATGTTCTATAAACTTGGTATGGTGCCAAGTAAGTACAAAGGGGGAGAGGAAGACTACGAGCCTTCAGCATGAAAGACCCCTAGAGACCCCCAGAAGAGACCCCAGAGGAGACTGCGCATGCTCCAGTAGGAGAGACTGCACCCCGGAAGCTAATTTTAATAATCTATTTTTTTTAGAAGTAGTAATGAATATGTATTAGTCTAGGAGCATAAAAATCAGCTGCTTGATGTAACTGGTGTGCGTCCTGGTGGAGCGGAGACTCCCGGTGCACCCAGCGCTGTTTGCTTACCTCTATTCCTTTATATTCTTTCAATAAATCCTATTTTTTTATTTAATCCTAATTTGAATCCTGAGCCATTTATAACAATTTTGGGGCTCGTCCGGGATGGCTATAGTTCCTGAATTCTGATTTAATCTAGGAGAGGCGCCCCACCATTTGGTGGCTCCTGTTTGAGTCAGATCGGGACTAATGCCATCCTGAACCTGAATAAAGGTAAGCAAAGAATTTGTTTTCGTTTTTTTTTGAGCTCCCTTGCTGGCTGTTTTTTGCCTGTAATTCTGCGCGCGAAGATCCGGACGAAGACGACAAGGTCGTTTGGATACCGTTCGGTTGGATTCCGGTGTCCGGAATCGAACCGGATGAAGACGACAGTATTTTGTGGATACCGTCTGGTTCGATCCCAGACGAAGACAGCAGAGATGCTTGTGGATACCGTCCAGTTGGATTCTGGATGAATACGACTGATTCGTAAGATACCGTCCGGTTGGGTAAAGGTGCGGTTGCTAGTGTTTGTGTGTGAGAGTGTAACTGAGACTTCTAAAGTCCGTGTGGAGGTCTTTTTGTTTTCTCACCAGTTCTAATCTCATACATTGGTATGGTGCCAAGTAAGTACAAAGGGGGAGAGGAAGACTACGAGCTGATTAAGGAGGTACTGGGGAGGTATTGGGGAGGCAAGGGCAATCCCCAGACATGGACTGTATATCTCGAAACAAGACACTGGAACTCATGATAAGGAAGCGGCAGACGGACAGAGAAACAAACGTAAGGACTATAAATCTCAAAACTGGACATTGGAATTCATTATAAAGATACAACAAACGGAAGAATTGGCAACAACCAGCTCTCGCAATTAAGAAACATGCCAATTCAGCAGATTCCTGACCAAAGGTGAAAAGTACACTGTGAGGAAGACTCGGGGTCTTCCTCCCAAAGACCCCTGCCCACGTCCCAAAGACCCCTGCCCACAATTCTTGGAAGGCTCTGCGCAGGCGCAAGGTGCCAAAAGACTAATTAGCATGAGAAGCGAGGGAAGGCGGGGATAGGTAATGCATATGTATAGGTGCTTGTAGAATAATGATAGATTGATTGTATAAATTCAAGACTGCTTTCTGCTTTGAGTATGCACGATAGGTGGAGAGATCCCCCGTGCATCCAGCGCTGCAATAAAGAATATACCACTTAAAGGAATTTCGGCTTCGATCTTTGAATCAATCTGGCACCCCAGATGGGACGACCTCTCTGCCGGACCGCAGGACCCGCTGGGGACAGGACTCCCTAGGGTACCCCCGGGATTTCCCGGAGGGACTCCTCGACTCACCGGATCACTGCGGAGGCAGACAAGGACCCCATCATTGTAAGTGAGTATATTCTTTATTCTGGTTTGGTTTTCTGGTAGACCGGTCATCTGGGACTGTCCAGTAAGTCGGAAGGTGACTTCTGCAGGACAGTATTTGGTATATACTTTGTGGTTAGTACCACAAGTATATCTGGGGACCTTGGGGTCCATCTGTATCTGGAACTGTCTGTAAGTCAGAAGGTGATCTTCTGCGAGGCAGTGTTTGGTATATACTTTGTGGTAAGCACCATAAGTATATTTGGGGACCTTAAGGAAAGAGCTCGCTTTAAGGTCCATCTGGAATTGTGTTGTCTATTTCGGTTTTCTGACTCATGGATTATGGTATTTAACTCTGGTTATTGTTACTGCGCTTTTGGCTATTTTCCTGGTGGTAATAGTAGGTTCGTGGCATTGTTGTAAGAAAGATATCGTTACGGTGTTACACAGTTTGGTTTTCTGACTTATCGCATGTGGAATTTGACTCTGACTATTGTTATTGTGATTTTAGCAATATTGCTGGTAATAGTAGCTTTGTGACATCGCTACTGAAAGATATTGCGTGCCTGTAATTTTATGAGTGATACATTTTTGTGATACGCTTTTGCAAGTAACATGTGTATTCTGAAAGTGTAAACTGGAAAATGGGGGGGCAAACAAGCAGTGAAATTTTAAAGAAAAGTGTGTTAGGATGTGTTTTAAGTCACTGGAAGGATATTGGAGGATCTGCCGGTGGAAGTGTGAACAGGAAAACATTGATAAAATATCGTAATCAGTGGTGGCCGCTTTATAAGCTGGAATGTGGAGAAAAGTGGCCCCTAAATGGAACTTTAAACTATAATATTTTGCTACAGTTAATGTTGTTTTTTGAGAAGCAGAACAGGATGAAATATTGTATACTGATGTTTCAGCATCTTGGTGGGAAAAGGTACAGAATTAAGTTGGCCCCTGACTGAGCCTTTGATGTTGGCATTAGAGAAGTACAGGCTGGAGAAAGATAAAGGAAGTGTTAAAAGGGTTGTTGAAAGTGTTAAAGGTGTTTGAAGTTGAATGAGCAGGGAAAGAGGATGTAGGAATGTTAATAGTTCTGCCTCTGCCCGAGGCAGAGATCTTAAAATCATGGGTGTTAGCCCTTTGGGGCAAAGGGACCATGATGGGTCCGAGAGAGTTGTCACAGAAATAGAAAACCAGTTAACTCTTAAAACAACCTGAGTTCATGTGCGAGCTCAGATTGCCGATGGGACCGCTCAGGGAACTGTGGACAATTGCATTCCCCTGACCGACCCCCACTAAGACCCGAATCATCCTGAAAATTATGAACGGTTAAGTAAATACTAAAACCTGGATGAATTGGGAATTGAGAATATGCTTCCAACAAGGTCTAAAAGAAACCCCTATGGAATTTTTGGACCAACTCTGAAATTTAATGAAAATAAATAAATAAATAAATAAAACAAAACGGTTTGGACCTGGCTTCAGAGGACAAATTGACTAGCCTTTTCCTAGGGTAATCGACCCCTGATTTCAACAGGAATAACGGGGACCTGGGGAATCTACCCTAGCGGATCCTCCACTGGTTATAATGAAGCTAGCGGAGGAATGGAAGTGAAATTTCTTATTGATATGGGGCAACGTATTCAGTTCTAAATCAAGCATTAATGCCTTCACAGAATTATTATGTTAGGGTAAAAGGTGTGTTGTGGTTTAACCCGGCCGGCAGCTAAACACCAAGCAGCTGTTCGCTCCCCCTCCCCCTCCCTCTCTGGGACGGGGGAGAGAAATGGAAACTGAAGCCCGTGAGTTGAGATAAAGACAGTTTAATAAGACAAAATAATAATAATAATAATAATAATAATAATACAATGATGATAATAGTACCACTACTAATAATGTGTACAAACAAGTGATGCACGGTGCGGTTGCTCGCCGCCCGCTGACCGATGCCCGGCCTGGCCCCGAGTGGTCCGGCCCCCTCCCCCCGGCTAGCCACCCCTATGTATTGTTTGGCCTGGCGTCGGATGGTATGGAATGCCCCTCTGGCTGGTTTGGGTCACCTGTCCTGGGTCTGTCCCCTCCCGGCTCTTGCTGCGCCCCCAGCCTGCCTGTTGGCAGGACGGGGCGGGGGGGGCTGAGGTGTCCTTGGCTTGCTATAAGCATTGCTCTGCAACAATTAAAACATCGGGGTGTTATCAGCACTCTTCTCATCCTAAGCCAAAACACAGCATTCTACCAGCTACTAGGAAGAAAATTAACTCTGTTCTAACTGAAACCAGGACAAGGTGTAACCGAAAAGGCTTATTTTTGTAAACCTTTGAAGTACAAGTTACGGAAAAAATGGGGCATACACAGATTTTTATCTATGCCTAGCTCCTCATGGGCACTCTTAGGTAGAGATTTATTAGAGCAAGTAGGAGCAGAAATTGTTTTTGAAAAAGGGAAAATGGAATTAAGAATAGGAGAAGAACAACTAATAAATGTGTTAAGCTTGGCACTAATACAAACTGACCCTAAAAGTGAAATACCTTTAGAGATCACAGATCAAGTATGTCCAGGAGTTTGGGCTACTGAAATCCCTGGAAGAGCTAAAAATGTGACCTTAATAATTATTAAATTAAAGCCAGGAGAGAAACCCGTTAAGGTTAAGTAATATCCTTTGAGGATAGAAGATAGGAAAGGAATTAAAGAGATAATTAATAAATTTTTACAGTATGGATTATTGATTGAATGCGAATCAGAATACAATGCACCCATATTGCCAATTAAAAAGGCAGATGAAAAAGCTATAGGCTAGTTCAGGATTTGAGGGCCATAAATAAAATCACTGAGGATATACATCCAGTAGTGGCAAACCCTTATACTTTGCTGACTAAATTAAAGAATAGTCAAGTCTGGTTTACCGTACTGGATTTAAAAGATGCCTTCTTCTGCCTAGGCTTAGCCACAGAAAGCCAAAACCTATTTGCCTTTGAATGGGAAAATCCCGATTCAGGCAGAAAGACGCAGCTTACGTGGACATTACTACCTCAAGGATTCAAGAATAGCCCCACTATTTTTGGAAACCAATTAGCAAGGGAACTCGAAACATGGATGCCTCCGGACACTGAAGGTGCTTTGTTACAATATGTAGATGATCTCTTAATAGCTACCGAGACTAAAGGGAGTTGGATTCAATGGACTATAAGTCGTCTTAATTTTCTGGGTTTAAATGGATATCAAGTCTCTTGACAGAAAGTCCAGCTGGCTCAACAAAGTGTGACCTATCTGGGATTTGACATTTCGGAAGGACAACGAGAACTAGGAACTGAACATAAGGAAGTCATTTGCCAGACTCCAGAACCTCAAATGGTAAAGGAGCTACAAAGCTTTTTAGGAATGACAGGTTGGTGTCGCCTTTGGATTTATAATTATGGACTATTGGTAAAGCCTCTATGTGAATTGATAAAGATTAACCAGTCAAAGTTAGTCTGGACTGGAGAAGCACAAAAAGTCTTTAAACAACTTAAACAAGAATTGATGATTTTGAAATATCAAGCAATATTGGTAGAACAGGACGACGTGGAAATTGTGATAACTAATATTGTGAATCTAGCCTCTTTTCTTAGTGATGCTCCAGCACAAGCTGTGATTCACGATTGTTTAGAAACTATAGAGACTGTGTATTCCAGCCGACCAGACCTTAAGGAGGAGCCCATGGAAGATGCGGAAGAAACTTGGTTCACGGATGGGAGCAGTTTTGTTATGCAAAGACAACATAAAGCTGGATATGCTATAACAACTACTCAGCAGGTAATCGAGTCTAAGCCTTTACCCCCTGGAACATCAGCTCAAAAGGCGGAGATAGTTGCTCTCATGAGAGCATTGGAACTGGCAGCGGGAAAAAGGGTAAATATTTGGACAGATTCTAAATATACATTCGGCGTGGTACATGCTCATGGAGCAATTTGGAAAGAACATGGATTGCTGACCGCTCAGTGAAAACACAAAGTATGCTGAAGAAATTTTAAAATTGTTAGAGGCTGTAAAACAACCAGAAAAGGTAGCTATCATGCATTGTCAGGGACACCAAAAGGGGAACACCGATTTTGAAATTGGAAATCGATTGGCAGAGGCTAAGCAGGCAGCTGAAATAACTGAGGTGAAGGCATTGTCTTTGATACCAGACGGTAAAATCCAAACTATATCCAAATTATACAAAAGAAGACTTAAAATTAATTGAAGATTTGAAAGGTAAAATGAAACCAGATGGATGAGTATATTTAAAAGATAACCACATAGTAATACCCTCTAGTTTGACATGGCCCATAGTTCTTACAGAACACAATAAAACGTATTGGGGAGCTGGCACACTGCATAAGAGCCTGCGTCAGACATTAGTGGGACGATATGATAAAACAAGTAACTCAACAATGTAGCATTTGTTTATACAATAACCCCAATACCAAGAATAGAATAAAGTTTGGAATAATCGGTAAAGGAAATTATTCGGGGCAACAGTGGCAAATTGATTTTTCAGAACTCCCTAGAAAAGGGGGGTATCATTATTTACTGGTTCTGACTGACACGTTTTCAGGAAGGCCTGAAGCCTTTCCCTGTCGAACAACCAAAGCAAGAGAAGTGGTTAAAGTCTTGTTAAATGAAATAATACCATGCTTTGGGATTCTAGTAGCAATGTCTTCTGATAGAGTTTCACATTTTTGTGCACAAGTGGTAGACCAGATAAGTAAGATTCTAAAGATAGATTGGCAACTGCATACTCCTTATAGACCACAGGCAAGTGGACAGGTAGAAAAAATGAACCATTTAATTAAACAATAAATAGCTAAAATTGGATAAGAAGCTAATTTGTCATGGCCTCAATCCCTCCCTTTAGCATTACTTGGAATTAGAGTCAAACATAGAATAAAAGGGAATTTGAGTCCCTTCAAAATCTTATATGGAAGGCCGTAGCAATTTCTATTTAGTGGAGAGGACCTAATGCAGTTAGGATCAGAATATTTATATGCTTATATAACTGAACTTCAGAAACAATTAAATAAAGTACATAAATTTGTTTTAGGGACCAGGGCTAGAGGGTTGGATCAACCAATCCACCCCTTTAAGCTCGGGAATTATATATATATAAAGACTTTTTCAGGACAACCCCTACAGAAAAAATGGAAGGAAAGTGGATGGGACCATACCAAGTATTACTGACAACACACACCGCCATTAAGATTAAGAAGCAAGCAGCTTGGATCCACAATTCAAGGGTGAAGAAGGTCCCGGCGAGGATATAGACCACCACTCCAATTGGACCAACAAAATTACGGTTTTCCAGATCCTAATGATTGCAGGGGTGCGGTTCTCGGATTCAGGGTGGGCAACTTGGGATGAGAACTTACACCTGACCTTAATACAAACAATTTCTCAAGTAACTAATAAGACGAACTGTTGGGTATGCACCCATCTGCCACAGCATGGGAATAAGGGTGTATCGTTAATTGGGATTCCCTTGCCTGCAAACTTATCTTGGACTAATTTGTGGGAAAACACATCTTGGGGTCGAAAATATTAAGCAGTTTTGGAACTAGAAGTGAGTAGCTTCATGCCGTTAGAATCCTATTATGTATGTGTACAAAGGTGTAACCCGCCTAAGGGTATGGGAAAACAGCATTGTATAAATACGGATACTACTTATGTGGGAAATCAGACATCTTGTAATTGAACAATTGATATTAGTACGACTAGCGGCTGGGCAAATTCAACCAGCTGGACGGTTCCAGAAGGAAAAGGGTGCTATTGGCTATGCAATGATACAGCCTGTAAGGTCTTGCCTGAGAATTGGAAGGGAACTTGCACTCTTGGAGCGGTAGTCCCCAATATGACAGTACATGATGTAGTGCCTCGAGGTTACTTGAGAAATCATATGCGGAGAATCAGACGAAAAATTAACAATCCATTGATAGAGAGACACACCGCTTTTCATAGTTTTGTTTGATGGTTTATCCCATGGTTAGGAGTGAGTGAATTGGAAAAGGCAATAGTTAATATTTCTGCAATTATAGAGAAGTTAGAAAAAAAAACTCTGGATGCTATAAAGGCTCAACAAGAAGAGATATCTAGTTTATCACAGGTAGTATTACAAAATCGGATGGCCCTAGACTTGTTACTGGCCGCTCAAGGGGGAGTCTGTACAGTAATAAACACAAGTTGTTGTGTGTATGTAGATCAGAGTGGAAGGATCTCTACCGACCTGGAAGAAATATGGAAGCAGACCAGGATCCTACATGAGATCAGTAAAGATGATCTTTCATGGAGTTTTAGTGAACTATGGAATAAGTTAACCTCCTGGTTGCCCAATTTCCAATGGTTGAAACAAGTATTCATTGCTCTAATCGTATTAGTAGTGTTAGGAATATTTGTGTGCATGTTGTTTAGATGTCTGCTTTGTTGTGTTACTGTAAATAATGAAAGTATCTGATGCAAAAGAATTTGCATGGGAAAAGAAAAGGGGGGATTGATTAAGGAGGTATTGGGGAGGTATTGGGGAGGCAAGGACAATCCCCAGACAAGGACTGTATATCTCGAAACAAGACACTGGAACTCATGATAAGGAAGCGGCAGACGGACAGAGAAACAAACGTAAGGACTATAAATCTCAAAACTGGACATTGGAATTCATTATAAAGATACAACAAACGGAAGAATTGGCAACAACCAGCTCTCACAATTAAGAAACATGCCAATTCAGCAGATTCCTGACCAAAGGTGAAAAGTACACTGTGAGGAAGACTCGGGGTCTTCCTCCCAAAGACCCCTGCCCACATCCCAAAGACCCCTGCCCACAATTCTTGGAAGGCTCTGCGCAGGCGCAAGGTGCCAAAAGACTAATTAGCATGAGAAGCGAGGGAAGGCGGGGATAGGTAATGCATATGTATAGGTGCTTGTAGAATATTGATAGATTGATTGTATAAATTCAAGACTGCTTTCTGCTTTGAGTATGCACGATAGGTGGAGAGATCCCCCGTGCATCCAGCGCTGCAATAAAGAATATACCACTTAAAGGAATTTCGGCTTTGATCTTTGAATCAATAGTACCACTACTAATAATGTGTACAAACAAGTGATGCACAATGCAATTGCTCACCACCTGCTGACCGATGCCCAGCCTAACCCCGAGCAGTCCGGCCCCCTCCCCCTGGCTAGCCACCCCTATGTATTGTTTAGCCTGACGTCAGATGCTATGGAATACCCCTTTGGCTAGTTCGGGTCATCTGTCCTGGGTCTGTCCCCTCCCAGCTCTTGCTGCACCCCCAGCCTGCCTGTTGGCAGGACAGAGCAAAAGGCTGAGGTGTCCTTGGCTTGGTATAAGCACTGCTCTGCAACAATTAAAACATCAGGGTGTTATCAGCACTCTTCTCATCCTAAGCCAAAACATAGCATTCTATCAGCTACTAGGAAGAAAATTAACTCTGTTCTAACTGAAACCAGGACAAGGTGTAACCGAAAAGGCTTATTTTTGTGAACCTTTGAAGTACAAGTTAGGGAAACAATGGGGCATACACAGATTTTTATCTATGCCTAGCTCCTCATGGGCACTCTTAGGTAGAGATTTATTAGAGCAAGTAGGAACAGAAATTGTCTTTGAAAAAGGGAAAATGGAATTAAGAATAGGAGAAAAGCAACTAATAAATGTGTTAAGCTTGGCACTAATACAAACTGACCCTAAAAGTGAAATACCTTTAGAGATCACAGATCAAGTATGTCCAGGAGTTTGGGCTACTGAAACCCCTGAAAGAGGTAAAACTGTGACCTTAATAATTATTAAATTAAAGCCAGGAGAGAAACCCATTAAGGTTAAGTAATATCCTTTGAGGATAGAAGATAGGAAAGGAATTAAAGAGATAATTAATAAATTTTTACAGTATGGATTATTGATTGAATGCGAATCAGAATACAATGCACCCATATTGCCAATTAAAAAGGCAGATGAAAAAGCTATAGGCTAGTTCAGGATTTGAGGGCCATAAATAAAATCACTGAGGATATACATCCAGTAGTGGCAAACCCTTATACTTTGCTGACTAAATTAAAGAATAGTCAAGTCTGGTTTACCGTACTGGATTTAAAAGATGCCTTCTTCTGCCTAGGCTTAGCCACAGAAAGCCAAAACCTATTCGCCTTTGAATGGGAAAATCCCGATTCAGGCAGAAAGACGCAGCTTACGTGGACATTACTACCTCAAGGATTCAAGAATAGCCCCACTATTTTTGGAAACCAATTAGCAAGGCAACTCGAAACATGGATACCTCCGGACACTGAAGGTGCTTTGTTACAATATGTAGATGATCTCTTAATAGCTACCGAGACTAAAGGGAGTTGTATTCAATGGACTATAAGTTGTCTTAATTTTCTGGGTTTAAATGGATATCAAGTCTCTTGACAGAAAGTCCAGCTGGCTCAACAAAGTGTGACCTATCTGGGATTTGAAATTTCGGAAGGACAACGAGAACTAGGAACTGAACATAAGGAAGTCATTTGCCGGACTCCAGAACCTCAAATGGTAAAGGAGCTACAAAGCTTTTTAGGAATGACAGGTTGGTGTCGCCTTTGGATTTATAATTATGGACTATTGGTAAAGCCTCTATGTGAATTGATAAAGATTAACCAGTCAAAGTTAGTCTGGACTGGAGAAGCACAAAAAGTCTTTAAACAACTTAAACAAGAATTGATGATTTTGAAATATCAAGCAATATTGGTAGAACAGGACAACATGGAAATTGTGATAATTCATATTGTGAATTTAGCCTCTTTTCTTAGTGATGCTCCGGCACAAGCTGTGATTCACGATTGTTTAGAAACTCTAGAGACTGTGTATTCCAGCCGACCAGACCTTAAGGAGGAGCCCATGGAAGATGCGGAAGAAACTTGGTTCACGGATGGGAGCAGTTTTGTTACGCAAAGACAACGTAAAGCTGGATATGCTATAACAACTACTCAGCAGGTAATCGAGTCTAAGCCTTTACCCCCTGGAACATCAGCTCAAAAGGCGGAGATAGTTGCTCTCACGAGAGCATTGGAACTGGCAGCGGGAAAAAGGGTAAATATTTGGACAGATTCTAAATATACATTCGGCGTGGTACATGCTCATGGAGCAATTTGGAAAGAACATGGATTGCTGACCGCTCAGTGAAAACACAAAGTATGCTGAAGTAATTTTAAAATTGTTAGAGGCTGTAAAACAACCAGAAAAGGTAGCTATCATGCATTGTCAGGGACACCAAAAGGGGAACACCGATTTTGAAATTGGAAATCGATTGGCAGAGGCTAAGCAGGCAGCTGAAATAACTGAGGTGAAGGCATTGTCTTTGATACCAGACGGTAAAATCCAAACTATATCCAAATTATACAAAAGAAGACTTAAAATTAATTGAAGATTTGAAAGGTAAAATGAAACCAGATGGATGAGTATATTTAAAAGATAACCACATAGTAATACCCTCTAGTTTGACATGGCCCATAGTTCTTACAGAACACAATAAAACGCATTGGGGAGCTGGCACACTGCATAAGAGCCTGAGTCAGACATTAGTGGGACGATATGATAAAACAAGTAACTCAACAATGTAGCATTTGCTTACACAATAACCCCAATACCAAGGATAGAATAAAATTTGGAATAATCGGTAAAGGAAATTATTCGGGGCAACAGTGGCAAATTGATTTTTCAGAACTCCCTAGAAAAGGGGGGTATCATTATTTACTGGTTCTGACTGACACGTTTTCAGGAAGGCCTGAAGCCTTTCCCTGTCGAACAACCAAAGCAAGAGAAGTGGTTAAAGTCTTGTTAAATGAAATAATACCATGCTTTGGGATTCTAGTAGCAATGTCTTCTGATAGAGGTTCACATTTTTGTGCGCAAGTGGTACAACAGATAAGTAAGATTCTAAAGATAGATTGGCAACTGCATGCTCCTTATAGACCACAGGCAAGTGGACAGGTAGAAAAAATGAACCATTTAATTAAACAATAAATAGCTAAAATTGGATAAGAAACTAATTTGTCATGGCCTCAATCCCTCCCTTTAGCATTACTTGGAATTAGAGTTAAACCTAGAATAAAAGGGAATTTGAGTCCCTTCAAAATCTTATATGGAAGGCCATAGTAATTTCTATTTAGTGGAGAGGACCTAACGCAGTTAGGATCAGAATATTTATATGCTTATATAACTGAACTTCAGAAACAATTAAATAAAGTACATACATTTGTTTTAGGGACCAGGGCTAGAGGGTTGGATCAACCAATCCACCCCTTTAAGCTCGGGAATTATATATATATAAAGACTTTTTCAGGACAACTCCTACAGGAAAAATGGAAGGAAAGTGGATGGGAGCATACCAAGTATTACTGACAACACACACCGCCATTAAGATTAAGAAGCAAGCAGCTTGGATCCACAATTCAAGGGTGAAGAAGGTCCCGGCGAGGATATAGACCACCACTCCAATTGGACCAACAAAGTTACGGTTTTCCAGATCCTAATGATTGCAGGGGTGCGGTTCTCGGATTTGGGGTGGGCAACTTGGGATGAGAACTTACACCTGACCTTAATACAAACAATTTCTCAAGTAACTAATAAGACGAACTGTTGGGTATGCACCCATCTGCCACAGCATGGGAATAAGGGTGTATCGTTAATTGGGATTCCCTTGCCTGCAAACTTATCTTGGACTAATTTGTGGGAAAACACATCTTGGGGTCGAAAATATTAAGAAGTTTTGGAACTAGAAGTGAGTAGCTTCATGCCGTTAGAATCCTATTATGTATGTGTACAAAGGTGTAACCCGCGTAAGGGTATAGGAAAACAGCATTGTATAAATACGGATACTACCTATGTGGGAAATCAGACATCTTGTAATTGAACAATTGATATTAGTACGACTAGCGGTTGGGCAAATTCAACCAGCTGGACGGTTCCAGAAGGAAAAGGGTGGTATTGGCTATGCAACGATACAGCCCGTAAGGTCTTGCCTGAGAATTGGAAGGGAACTTGCACTCTTGGAGCGGTAGTCCCCAATATGACAGTACATGATGTAGTGCCTCGAGGTTACTTAGGAACTCATATGCGGAGAATCAGACGAAAAATTAACAATCCATTGATAGAGAGACACACCGCTTTTCATAGTTTCGTTCGATGGTTTATCCCATGGTTAGGAGTGAGTGAATTGGAAAAGGCAATAGTTAATATTTCTGCAATTATAGAGAAGTTAGAAAACAAAATTCTGGATGCTATAAAGGCTCAACAAGAAGAGATATCTAGTTTATCACAGGTAGTATTCCAAAATCGGATGACCCTAGACTTGTTACTGGCCACTCAAGGGGGAGTCTGTACAGTAATAAACACAAGTTATTGTATGTATGTAGATCAGAGTGGAAGGATCTCTACCGACCTGGAAGAAATATGGAAGCAGACCAGGATCCTACATGAGATCAGTAAAGATGATCTTTCATGGAGTTTTAGTGAACTATGGACTAAGTTAACCTCCTGGTTGCCCAATTTCCAATGGTTGAAACAAGTATTCATTGCTCTAATCGTATTAGT
This sequence comes from Aythya ferina, assembly GCF_964211825.1. Classification (NCBI taxonomy): domain Eukaryota; kingdom Metazoa; phylum Chordata; class Aves; order Anseriformes; family Anatidae; genus Aythya; species Aythya ferina. Next base: position 227,308 of record NW_028181440.1, read on the forward strand.
AGTGTTAGGAATATTTGTGTGCATGTTGTTTAGATGCCTGCTTTGTTGTGTTACTGTAAATAAAGAAAGTATCTGATGCAAAAGAATTTGCATGGGAAAAGAAAAGGGGGGATTGATTAAGGAGGTACTGGGGAGGTATTGGGGAGGCAAGGGCAATCCCCAGACATGGACTGTATATCTCGAAACAAGACACTGGAACTCATGATAAGGAAGCGGCAGACGGACAGAGAAACGAATGTAAGGACTATAAATCTTGAAACTGGACGTTGGAATTCATTATAAAGATACAACAAACGGGAGAATTAGCAACAACCAGCTCTTGCAATTAAGAAACATGCCAATTCAGCAGATTCCTGACCAAAGGTGAAAAGTACACTGTGAGGAAGACTCGGGGTCTTCCTCCCAAAGACCCCTGCCCACGTCCCAAAGACCCCTGCCCACAATTCTTGGGAGGCTCTACGCAGGCGCAAGGTGCCAAAAGGCTAATTAGCATGAGAAGCGAGGGAAGGCGGGGATAGGTAATGAATATGTATAGGCACTTGTAGAATATTGATAGATTGATTGTATAAATTCAAGACTGCTTTCCGCTTTGGGTATGCACGATAGGTGGAGAGATCCCCCGTGCATCCAGCGCTACAATAAAGAATATACCACTTAAAGGAATTTCGGCTTCGATCTTTGAATCAGAGCCTTCAGCATGAAAGACCCCTAGAGACCCCCAGAAGAGACCCCAGAGGAGACTGCGCATGCTCCAGTAGGAGAGACTGCACCCCGGAAGCTAATTTTAATAATCTATTTTTTTTAGAAGTAGTAATGAATATGTATTAGTCTAGGAGCATAAAAATCAGCTGCTTGATGTAACTGGTGTGCGTCCTGGTGGAGCGGAGACTCCCGGTGCACCCAGCACTGTTTGCTTACCTCTATTCCTTTATATTCTTTCATAGAAGACAGCAGAGATGCTTGTGGATACCGTCCAGTTGGATTCTGGATGAATACGACTGATTCGTAAGATACCGTCCGGTTGGGTAAAGGTGCGGTTGCTAGTGTTTGTGTGTGAGAGTGTAACTGAGACTTCTAAAGTCCGTGTGGAGGTCTTTTTGTTTTCTCACCAGTTCTAATCTCCTGTCGGGGGTGCTGGGCTGGTGAAGAGAGGGATACGTGGGTGGGTGATAGGTCCTAAACCCCCTGCAAGACACTCTCACTAGGGGCAACCAAGGACTGTGGGAATTGCCACTAGTAAAATTCCCGGATGGGTCAGATAAAATCGAAGACCAAGGACCAGAAAGGGAGCAAATTACCAGATATATGACCAAAAAGTCCATTATGAATAATGATTAGAAATTGGAACAATAGGGGCCCCAGAAAATTAAAGAGGAAATTAAAAATGATCCTGTATTATATGATAGAATGACCAAAAGAACTCTTAAGACCCCATGTATTTTGATCCACGGAGGACGGGGTCTGTCAGGCTTTGAACATTAATAGTAGAATACCCATGGATCCAGAAAAGAGCAAGCTGAAACATTGGAATTAGAAATTTGAGAGCAATTGATTAAGAATGAATATGTGCTACATTTGTGCCTGTGCTGCACTTATACCACCAGATAACAGGAGCCTCTCGGACCCCGAGAACCAGATCAAAAACAACCTCATGGTTCGGACTTTAATCAAGGGGTCTGAGATAAGGAGGACTGCTCACAAAGGGACAGCTTAGGAATATGTATATGTATAGGAATGTTCATGTATATGTAACTCTTTACTAGAGCAATTTGCCACGTTAGGCGTGCACGACTTTGGTGGGACTACCCGCCCCGTGCTGCATGGAACTGAGTAAACATACCTACTTTACAATCTTACTGATTGTGGAGTCAGCTTTCTGTGAGTCATTTTGGTGAGCCAGGCAGGAGACACTCTGCTCGGCTGCGGGATCGGCTGCAGCGTGGACGCCCCTAGGTGCACCCTGAGCGTTTTTGCTCGGAGGGGACTCCACTCTCAGCTGCTCACCGCAGGAGCAAAGATCTCCTGAAACTGCAGACAAACGGTATGTTTTCAGCTGCTGGAGGGATACTAACTGGAGTGTTAATAATTGTATGTGTTTTTATGTATGTATTTTGTGTTGACATTTTGTATATTGTAATATTTGCATATTGTATGTATTTTGTGTTGAAAGTATTTGTGTAAATGTAAGGGTTTGAAACAAAGTGTTACAAGTCACTTCACGAAGAACACAGTCAGAGACAATACTTGTTTGGTTGGTTATCATTCTAAATTATATTCCTGTGGTATGAATGAGATGTGCTGGAGGCCTCCGTGTGCGATTGTGCTGTGTGAGTGAGACGCAGCGTTGCTGCAAAGCGAGTGCAGAGTTCCGATCCGTTGTTCCGTACTCTCCACAAGGGGAGTGGGCAGAGACGAACGAAGTGCTTGACAGACTGAAAAGAAGTGCTGTTTTATCCAAGTTTTGAGTGGTGGTGCCCAGTGTATCTTGTGTATCTTGTGTATCCTATTTTTGCTCTTAAATGTTTTGACTGTGACAAGAAAAAGGCAGGAGCATGATATGACATGCTTTCTGCAACATATGAGGCCTGCACAGGCCGAGACCTGGACTCGCTGAGACCTGAACAGGCCGAGAGACCGGAGCGGTGCCGAGAGACTGGAGTGGCGCTGGGAGACCCGAGACACTACGGAGGGACTACCACTGGACGGAGAGAGCCCTGAGAGACGCTGCAGAGCCACGGACGGCTCTGAGAGACACAGAATAGACCGGACAGAAGCCGGAAAACACGGGGAATTGAAGTAATTGCGGGACATCCAAGATCGAGTTGCTACGAGAGACCAGAGGCGTCAGTGGACACCGGTAGCCGACCCTCACCGTGTGGCCAGTCGGCACAGAGCAGAGGGGCGGACATCAGGACCCTGCAGCCTGTCTGACGTAACCATGGAGGCAGCGGCAGCAGCGGCTGTGCTGCTTCACTCTAGCATTCTTTTTATAAAAGGTTTATCTTGCAATGCAAAAAAGACTATTAGTCCCCAGATTGGTGTTATAACTGTTACTAATGACGACTAAGCTCTATTGCAGGGCAGGAGTGCAGAGACGCAGATTACACTGCCAAATGACCACCAGCAGGCTCTTTCACAAACCTAAGGTTGCAGCTGGCACTGCCTGCAGCCATATAGCAGACGTTACACTCTCTTTCCTAACTAGTAATCATGTGTCTCATCCATTTGTGGTGAATGGTCAGTGGCAAAAAGAAAAGGAGGATGCCACTGACACTAACAGCATGGGTAATAGGAGTAGTATAAGTGACACAGGTGACGGTGCGAGGCGAGGCGCTCTGCCTGCTGCTCGCCTTCGCCTGACTGTGCACTGCTGCCGACGGTGCTAGAGTAAAATGTGAAGACTGCTCAGATGGCAGTGATGAGAGTGTTTGTGTGAAGAAGATGTGTGAAGAAGATGTGTGCTGAATCTGACTTTGTGTGCAACAGTGGTCAGTGTGTGCCAAACAGATGGCAGTGTGATGGGGATCTGGATTGTGAAGATGGGTCTGATGAAAGTGCTGAGCTGTGTCATATGAGAACAGTGTCATGGAAATGTGATGGTGAAAAAGACTGTGACAGTGGAGAAGATGAAGAGAATTGTGGCGATGTGATAGAGATCCTTACTGTAAGGATGGAAGAGATGAAATTAACTGCCCTTCCTGGACCTGTAGGCCAGACCAGTTCAGATGTGAACTGTGTCCATGGGAGTAGGCAGTGCAGTGGTGTGAGAGACTGTCTGGATGGCACTGATGAAGCAAACTGTAATAATGTTATTCAGTGCTCTGGACCTGGCAAATTCAAGTGCAGAAGTGGAGAATGCATAGATATCAATAAAGTGTGTAACCAGCAGAGAGACTGCAAGGACTGGGGTGATGAGCCCCTGAAGGAATGCAACATAAATGAATGTGACTGTCCAGCTGTGAAACTGTGGAGATAGTGATGAATGCCAAAACCCTGTAGTCAAATCTGTATCAACCTGAAAGGCTATCAGATGAATCCTGCTACAGGAACCTGGAAAGGGCCATACGGCAAAGCAAATTAAATAACTGCTATTTAACTTGTCAGAAGATAAAAAATAAAGTGTTTCAACAAGCAGCCACGGGAGGGAAGAATCACTGAACCCTCGATGTGAGGGACTGTACCTTGTTTTACTGACTACTGAAACAGCTGTGAGAACTGCAGAAAGGGACCCACGCATCCAGAATAAAAGGACCAGTAACTACTGAAACTTGGAGGGTTGAGTCCGCTCCTGGGAAACTGAAACTCAAGCTAAGGGAGAACTAATATTCTGGCAACGAGGCTCTGCATGAATTAAGGATGCCAAATAAAAAGGACAAGCCTAAAGGGAGAAAAGGGAGAAGGCAAGACTGGGGCAGGACCCTCCACTGTGGTGTGTATGGTCTACCGAGGGAGGCAACCCCTATCGGTATTGACTGCCGAATGAGAGGGCCTCGACCAGACTTCTCCCACACTAAGATCAGGTTGTCCCGAGAAAATAACATAAAAAACCTCTTTTTTAAACCTATATAAAATTGTGATTCGTTTTACAGGAGCTGGATCACCCTGACAGGCCGAACGGTAACACAAGTCTGAATCGACCCTGAAGGCGTTTGCCTATTATGATCCAGCTACATGGGCAGAAGACAGATCCTGGGGCTATAGGACCTCAGTATATATACTTAATAGAATAATTAGGTTATTAGCTGTAATAGAAATAGTTATAAATGATGAGAACTGATCTAAATGAGTTATAAAGATGAGAACTGCTTTGTATCAAAATTGCCTAGCTTTGGATTGTTTGCTAGCACAAGAAGGAGAAGTCTGTGGAAAATTTAACTTTAGTAATTACTGTTTAAGGATTGATGAAAAGGTGTTTCTTCCTAGTAACTGATAGAATGTTATGTTCTGGTTTAGGATGAGAAGAATGTTAATAATATGCTGATGTTTTAATTGTTTTTAATTGTTACAGAGCAGTGCTTACACCAAGCCAAGGACCAAGCCAAATTCAGCTTCTCACTGTCCTGCCAGCAGGCAGGCTGGGAGGAGGGCCGGACTGCTCGGGGTAAGGTTGGGCATCGGACAGCAGGTGGTGAGCAATTGCATTGTGCATCACTTGTTTCGTACACATTATTACTAGTAGTACTATTATCATCATTATTGTTATTATCTTCTTGTTTTTAACTCAACTCACAGGCTTCACTTTCCCATTTCTCTCTCCCATCCCAGAGAAGGAGGGGGGAGGTGAGCGAGCAAACACAAACCTGGAAGGATATGGAATGGGATTTATTTTCATGGCTGCCTGGTGGACCATGGGTCAAAAGAGTGTTATTTTTATTGTTATGTGGTGTAATTACGTTATTATTTGTACCTTGTATGATACCTTGTCTTACATTATTAATACACCGGGTGATAAATAGTACATTTGTAATAACTTCATTAAAAAAAGAAGGGAATATGTCAATTATGATGCTTAAGAATTGGACCCTCCAAGAACAAACTGATGAAATCCAATTATTAATAACAGAAGAGACACGAATTGGGGATGTTAAAAAGAAGATAAGGGATTGTGAGGAATGTTTTAACAATTCGTGTCCATAAAGAACAATTCTGTTTGAATCCTGTCTGCCTCTGGGCCCTGCACTGGCAATTTAATTCTTGAACCACAGCTGCAGCGTGTCCCAGTCTCCCCCTCATTCTAGTCAATTTATCACTCCTTAAATTTATGAACCTGTTTGCTTTTGTTATTCCGGACTTCTATTTCTAACACTGCTATAGATGTGTCTGTGAATGGCTGGGGAAGAATGTTTTAATTACTCGTGAAGCTGTTTGTGTTTGATGTCTGGGAGTTTCAGAACAACTGATAACAACTAGTGACTGTTATGGGATACTATGCGGATCTTTGGTATCTGGTTAGGGGGGCCGAGAGATTAAGAGGAAGGAAAAAGAAGCTGAAGGACGTCTGGGAGACAAGTCTTGAAGAGAATGTTCTATAAACTTGGTATGGTGCCAAGTAAGTACAAAGGGGGAGAGGAAGACTACGAGCCTTCAGCATGAAAGACCCCTAGAGACCCCCAGAAGAGACCCCAGAGGAGACTGCGCATGCTCCAGTAGGAGGGACTGCACCCCGGAAGCTAATTCTAATAATCTATTTTTTTTAGAAGTAGTAATGAATATGTATTAGTCTAGGAGCATAAAAATCAGCTGCTTGATGTAACTGGTGTGCGTCCTGGTGGAGCGGAGACTCCCGGTGCACCCAGCGCTGTTTGCTTACCTCTATTCCTTTATATTCTTTCAATAAATCCTATTTTTTTATTTAATCCTAATTTGAATCCTGAGCCATTTATAACAAGGGTTAGGTTAACTTTAAGGTTTATGTTAAGTGTAAGTGTAAGGGTAACGGAGACAGTAAAGGTAAGGGTAAGGGGAATGGTAAAGTTAAGGCTACAAGTACGTGTTAGGGTATGGGTTATGGTAAGGGTAAGTGTTAGGGTAATGGTTAGGGTTAATTTTAGGGTTAGGGTGAGGGAAACATAAGGGTAAGTGTTAGGGTAATAGTTAAGGGTAAGGTTAAGGTTAAGAGTAAGTGTAAGTTTTAGGGTAAGGGTTAGGGTTAATGTAAGGGTCAGGGTAAGGGCTGGGGTAAGGTTTAGGGTTAGGGTTAGGTTAAGGGTAAGGATTAGGGTAAGGGTAAGGGTATGGATAAGGATAAGTGTAAGTGTTAGGGTAAGGGTAATGTTAAAGGTAACAGTAAGTGTAAGGAGAAGGGTTAGGGTAAGGGTAAGAGTAAGGGTATTGGCAACAGTAAGGGTGAGGGTTACAGTAAGGGTAAGTGTAAGGTTTAGATTTAGGCTAAGGGTAAGTGTAGCAGAAAGGGTAAGGTTTACTGTAAGGTTTAAGGTTTCGGCTTAGGTTAAGGGTAAGGGTAAGGGTAAGGGTAATTGTACGAGTAATTGCTAGGGTAAGTGTAAGCGTAAGTGTACATGTAAGTGTTGTTGTAGGGCTTATGGTAAGGGTAAGGTCAAGGGTAAGGTTTATGTTAAGGGTAAGCGTAAGGGTAACAGATAGAGTAAGGGTAAGGGTAAGGTTAAGGGTACAAATATGTGTTAGGGTATGGGTTATGGTATGGGTAAGAATTAGGGTGAGTATAAGGGTAAGGGTAAGTGTAAGGGTACAGGTCAGGGTAAGGGTTAGAGTAAGGGTTAGGGTTAGGGTTAGGGTAAGTGTAAGGGTTAGGGTAAGGGTTAGTTTTAGGGTTAAAGTCAGGAAAATGTATGCGTAAGTATTAGGTTAATGTTAAGGGTAAGGTTAAGGTTAAAAGTAAGTGTAAGGTTTAGGGTAGAGGTTAGGGTTAATGTAAGGGTCAGGGTAAGGGTTGGGGTAAGGTTTAGGGTAAGGGTTAGGTTCAGGATAAGTGTTAGGGTAAGGGTAAGGTTAATGGTAACCGTAGGGTTACGGTAAGGGTAAGAATAAGGGTATGGGTAATGGTAAGGGCGAGGGTTAGGCTAAGGGTAAGTGTAAGGTTTAGATTTAGGCTAAGGGTAAATGTAGCAGAAAGGGTAAGGTTTACGGTAAGGGTAAGTGTTAGGATAAGGGTAAGGTTTAGGGTTAGGTTAAGGGTAAGGGATAGGGTAAGGGTAAGGGTTACGGTAACGGTAAGGGTAAGGGTTACGGTAAGGGTACGGGTACGGGTAGAAGTATGTGTTAGAGTATGGGTTATGGTAAGGGTGAGGGTTAGGGTAAGGGTAAGTGTTGGGGTAATGGTTAGGGTTAATTTTAGGGTTAGGGTGAGGGAAAAGTAAGGGTAAGTATTAGGTTAAGGTTAAGGGTAAGGTTAAGGTTAAGTTTTAGGGTTAGGGTTAATGTAAGGGTCAGGGTAAGGGTTCAGGTAAGGTTTAGGGTTAGGGTTAGGTTAAGGTTAAGTGTTAGGGTAAGCGGAAGTTGTATGGATAAGGATTAGTGTAAGGGATAGGGTAAGGGTAAGTGTTCGGGTAAGGGTAAGGTTAATGGTAACCGTAAGTGTAAGGGTAAGGGTTAGGGTAAGGGGAAGAGTAAGGGTAAGGGTAGGGGAAGTCTAAGGTTATGGGTCAGGGTTAAAAGTTAGACTAAGGGTTAGGATTAGGGTTAGGTAAGGATAAGTGTTAGGGTAATGGTTACGGTTAATTTTAGGGTTATGTTGAGGGAACATAGCAACAGTGCGCGCAGTCGCAGAATATACCAGGATGTGCTGAGTAATCCCAGAATTAGCAAGGTATAAAAAGGGACCCTGGCAGGGGTGAGGTGCGTGCCGTTGGCGGAGCTGAGACTCCCCGGCTGCCCAGTGCTGTTTTGCTTGATGTTTGCTTACTCAATAAATTCCTTTCTATGATTAATACAATGCTCTCTGAAAATTAATTAAGGGGGCAACTTATAACACTTTGGACGCTCAAAACCCAAACCCAAAAACTTTGGACGCTCAAAACCCTATCCCGAAAACAGGACGCTCAAAGCCCTAACCCAAAATCATTAGGATGCTCCAAGCCCTAACCCAAAAACATTCGGACGCTCAAAACCCAAACCCAAAACATTAAGATGCTCCAAACCCTATCCGGAAAACATTAGGAAGCTCAAAGACCTATCCCAAATACTTAGGACGCTCAAAACCCTATCCTGGAAACACTGAGATGCTCAGAACCCTATCCTCAAAATGTAGGACGCTCCAAACCCTAACCCAAAAACATTAGGACGCTCAAAGCCCCAACCCAAAACATTAGGACGCTCCAAACGCTATCCTGGAAACATTAAGATGCTCAAAACCCTATCCTGAAAACTGAGGATGCTCATTACCCAGACCCAAAATATTAAGATGCTCAAAACCCTAACCCAACTACTTAGGATGCTTGAAAGCCGATCCCAAAAAATTAGGGCACACAAAAGCCTAACCCCAAAAATTAAGATGCTCAAAATCCAAACCCCCAAAATTAGGATACTCAAAACCCTGGCCCTGGAGAACCTAACCTGAAAAAAAAAAAAAAAAAAAAAAAAAAAGATCTTAAAACCCTAACCGTAAATAACTGACCAAAAATAAAACCTTAAGACTCTAACCCTAAAAAACATATCAACACTACAACCCAAAAAACTCTAATACCCTAACACGCTAACCCTGAAACCCTTAAAACCCTAACCCCCAAATCCTTAAAACCCTAACCGTTAAAACTCCAACCCTAAAAACCTTAAAATCCTAAACATAAACCCTGAAACCTCTTACCCTGCAACCCAACCCTAGTGCCCAATCCCTGAAACCTTAAAACCCTGAATCAATCTGTAGCAAATAGCATAGGCTGAGTCGAGGATCTCAGTACAGTAGCATTATTATTCGAGATTACAATGGCGGGTGTCCCACAAGCAGGAGGGTGCCTACCAATTCCATACACAGTTTATACACTTTTTTTTTCTGCTGAGGACCGGGACCCTCCCGACCCTCCCCTGTTTCCCCTTTAACTGTGCTATTCAAGGTTCATAATCTAGCTGGTGCTTCACAGAAAATACACAGCTGCTGGCCTGTTACAAGTCACATTTCTTTTGAGGTTTTTACTCTTTGAGGTGGTAATGTTTCTTACGCCATGATTTCCACCTAATTGCTGTAAGGATTCTGGTTGTCTGCGTTTTACAAGGTTGTCTGTTATAATAAATAAAAGTCCCAAATAGGATTACAATCAAAGTTTACAATTCACTGAATGAATAGAGGTAAGCAAACAGTGCTGGGTACGCCGGGAGTCTCTGCTCCACCAAGACGCGCACCAGTTATACACCAGTTACCTCCCTTAAGGGATATAGAGAAGCCCTCTCAGATACATCCGTCCTACTTCTCCTGCATGCGGCCGGAGGTCGGTCTAATTCTGGTGCTGTTGGTGGTGGAAGCTGGGGCAACGGTGGTACTGGTGGCGATACCACAGCCACCGGAGGGGGAGCCGCCGGGAGTGGATTGTTAGGATATGGAGGTGGTAGCTTATCCAACGGCTCACGTTTATCTTCTTTTTCTTTTTCATGTTCTTCTTGTTCTTCAAATTTCTTACCTGCTTTTAGTGTAAATATTGAGGCTGGAAAAGGACGTGAAGTCCTCCTGATCCATAATCCTGCATAATCACTTTCTTCCTGGCTAAAAGGTTCCTTTGAATTAACATGGATATTTAAGGCCTGGCAAATCCAGTCTTTGAAGGATCCAAAAACAGGCCAAAAGACATGTAGTCTTAAAGGCTCCTTTGGCCATTCTGTCACACAATACTGGACCATTTTTAATTTACTTTTTCCTTTTCTGGGGTCCCTATCATTCCAATTTCGAATCGTTATTCCTAATGGACTTTCTGGTGGTATGACTGGTAATTTCTCCCTTTCTTCTGGTCTCTGGTCTTCGATTTTGTCTGACCCATCTAGGAATTTTACTCTGGCAATTCCCACAGCCCTTGGTTACCTTAGTAAGAGTGTCTTGCAGGGGGTCGAGGACCTATCACACACCCACAAATCCTATAGGAATCCCTTCGGTCCTTCACCGGCCACGTCCCTCGTGGGAGATTGAAAACGCGGTTAGAAGACCTTCACAATCGCTTCGGAACTAAGTTCCATCTCAGTCACACTCTTACACACACAGGCAACCGAACCCCACCCAACCGAACGGTATACGCTTTAAATGCTTACGACTCCGTCATCTTCGTTCGGATCTTCACGCACACAATTATGGGCAAAATATAGTGCTGCAGCTGGCAAGGGAGCTGAAAAAAAGAATCAGAAACTTTGCTTACCTTTATTCAGGTTCAAGATGCCATTAGTTCCGACCTGACTCAAACAGCAGCCACCAAATGGTGGGGGTGCCTCTCCTAGATCAAACCAGAAATCAGGAACCAAAGCCCTCCCGGACGAGCGCCCTCTTGTAATAAATGACTGGGTCCCAAATAGGATTGCAATTGAAATTTACAATTTATTAATTGAATAGAGGTAAGCAAGCAGCGCTGGGTGCGCCAGGAGTCTCTGCTCCACCAAGACGCACACAAGTTACATCAGGCGGCTGGTTTTTATGCTGCTAGGCTAATACATATTCATTACTACTTCTACAAAAGGCAGGGTTATTCTAATTAGTTCCCAGAATCCAAACCCTCCCACTGGTGCAGGCGTTATCAGTCTCCGGTGGTCCCTCTGGGGGCCGCTCGTACTGAAGGCTTGTAGTCTTCCTCCCAGGCTTTTCTCTTGTCCATCTCCTTTGTCCATCTTGGCTGGATGGCAGACACTTGCATAGTGTCCCATGCAACAGTTGTAATAGTTAGCAGTTATTCTGAAACCCCTTTGTTCTCTTATCCCCTATTGACCCGAATTGCTGGACCATTCCTTTGCAAGATTCAAGAACTATATATATTAACCACTCTGGTTTTCTCAGACTTTTCATCATATCATGCGGCCCTAGCATTGTTCCATATTGACACGAATCAGATGAACTCCTTTCACACTGTTAAGCTGTCTTATCACTGCAAGCATATCTCAATACCACCTTCCTTCCCTCTACAGGATGTAACTGCGCAAAAACAACATTTTTATTCCCACAACCTTGATCCCCTTACCCTGAAATCCTTATTCCCCTTAAACCTAACAACTCTAACCACAACCCTAACCCTTATTATCAACCCCCTAACGCTAATGACACTGACTTTAATCCAAACCCCAACCTGCCCCTAACCCCAGACAACCAACAACGAAACACACACACACAAAGATGGAAACTACAAAAAAGGCAAAACCCACGATACAGGCCCCAAATCACAAATACGCAACCAAAATGCTACAGAAAAGCCCCAGATGCAGGCCCCAAATGCTACTGCTAGGCCTCAAAAGCTCAAGATGCATCCCAAAGCAAAAATGCAGACCCCAAACGTTACAGAAAAGCCCCCAAACCCAGGCTGCACAAGTCTACAAGCAGGCCCCAAACTGCCAACAGAAGCAGGCACCAACCACACCCAGATGCAGACCCCAACTGCCCACAAGCAGCTCCTACCCCACCACCCCCTCCCAAGAACTGGACTCCACCCAGACACTGGCCCAAGACCCGGACCCGACCCCCGCCAACCCCCCTACACTCCCCCCGACACAGGTGTACAAGCAGCTCACAACCCGCCCCTTCAGAGACCGGTCCCACTCCCCCCACCCCCCGCAAGACACGGGATGCGGAGGTGTACAACCAACTGCCAACTCCCTCCCCCTCAAAGGGAGGCCCCAAAGACCCCCAAATGGAGGCTCCTAGAGTGAACAAACAGCTCCCAACTTCCCCAGGCACAGGCCCACCTCCCCCCCCCCAAACACAGGCCACAAAGGTGTATAAACAGCCCAGACCCCCCTCCAAGACCATGGCCCCTATAGTGTACAAGCAGCTCCCAACCACCCACAGATGCAGGCCCCAACCCTTCTCAAAAGGGAGGCACCTAGAATGCATGAGCAACTCCCAACCAGCCTAAACATAGGTCCAAAAGTGCACAAGCAGCTCCCAACCCCCCTCAAATACAGACCCCAAAAGTGTACAAGTAGCTCCCCCCCTGAGACAGGACCCAAAGGTGTACAACCAGTTCCCAACACCCCTGAGACACAGGCCCCAACCCCCCCCCCCCAGACACAGCGACCCAAATTCTACAAGCAGCTCCCAACCCCTGCCAGGCAGGCCCCCTACCCTATACAAGCAGCTCCCAACCCTCCCCCCCCCCCCCCGAGGGAGGCCCCCAAGCCCCCCACAAACACAGGCCCCTACAGTGTACAGGCAGCTCCCAGCCACCCCCAGATGCTGGCCCCAAAGTTGTACAAACAGCTCCCAGCTACCCTGCAGAAACAGATTCCTACATTGTACAAGCAGTTCCCAGCCCGCTAGACACAGGCCCTGACCCCCCACACATGCAGGCCCCAAAGGTGTACAAGCAGCTCCCACCCCTCCCCCAGACGCAGGTCCCAAGCCCCCCCCCCAAACACAGGCCCCTACAACCAGCACCCAACCCCCTACCCCCGATGCCAGGCCCAAAGGTGTAGAAGCAGCTCCAAACCTCCTCCCTCAACCCAGGCTCCAACAGTGTACAAGCACCTCCCAACCAACCCTCCCCTTCCCCCCCCCCCCCCCCCCCGCCCCCCGACACAGGCTCCAAAGGAATACAAAGAGCTCCCACCCCTCCCCCAGATGCTGGTCTCAACCCCCCCCCGCCCCCAGAAGCAGGCCCCAAAGGTGTAGAGTCAGCTCCCAACCCCCTCAATGCCGGCCCCTAGGGTCTACAAGCAGCTCCCCCCTTGCCCCCAGATATCGGCCCCCAGACACAGACCCCAAAAGCCTAATCACAGGCCCTGAACTCTAGAGGCAGGCTCCAAAACCCAGGACAAAGCCCCAGTGGTTCGAGACAGGGCCCAAATCCCAGACACAGGCCCCAAACGCTAAACATATGCCAAAAAAAGTATTAGTGCTGGTGCCAAATGTTACAGACAGGCCCAAAAGCCCGAGATGCTCAAGGCTGAGACGTAACTTGGCTTTCTGAATTACTGGAAAGCAGCTTTCATTCTCAGATAATTGTGTGCAGGCTAGATAGGATGGGGCTTCAGGCACCTCTTCACCTGAGGAAACACACTGCCATCAGGCACCGCTGTGCCAGACAAGCTTGTTCTGCTAGAACACCCTACTCAGATGCACTGTGGCATTCAAGTGAACTGCTTTCATGCAAATATAACGACTGATGTTACAACCCACCTTGCCTGTGGCACCTGATGAACAGAAGAGTAAGCCACCGCAGCACTTCAAAACCATCCCTGCACGTGCCGCTCCTTGTCGCTCTCTGGCCTTATCTCATATCCTTATCCACTTCTGTGGAGAGCCTGCCACGGCACCTGCAAAGCAAGACGGACACCTTTCATAGTCACCTTGTGCTACTTGGTCGTTCTGCTCCAACCCAGCTCATGACCAGCCCCTCTTCTTACACAGCTCTTCAGAGTGCAGTTTGCTCCTTTGAGCCTGTGCGAGACACCTGTGAAAGAAAAAGAAACACATAGGCCGATGCAGCATCCAAAGACACAGCACAACTAGGTAAGTTACTCTCATCTGCTCCCTTACCTCTGCCGCTTACCAGCCCCCGAGGCAGATGCTTCAATCTACCCTCTTCAAACAGTTACAACACCTCTAAAAGACAAAGAGGGGATGCCTAGAGGAACAGTGAGACCTACAACACAACAACTGCTACATCTGTTCCTCACTCACCTTGCCAGAGGCAGCTCTGCGCGTGACATCCCAGGTTGTACACTGCGTTACCTAACCCTTACCGTAACCCTTACCCTAAACCTTCTCACCCTTACCATTACCCAAATCCTTACCTTTACTTTTTCCTTACCCTTACTCTTTCCTTTAACCATAACCTTACCCTTACCCTATACCTTACTCCAACCCTTCCCCTTACCTTCCCCTCCCCCTTACACTTAACCTAACCCTTACCCTTCTGCTTCCCCTAAAACATATCCTAACACATTCCCTTACCCTTACACTTTCCCTAACCCTTTCTATTACCCTTACACTTACTCTTGCCCTAATCCTTGCTTGCACCCTTACACTTATCCTAACCCTTACCCTTACCCATACTCAAACCCTTACTCTAACCCTTACCCTGACCCGTACCCTTACCCTTACCCTTAACCTAAGCCTAAACCTTAAACCTTACTTTAAAGCTTACCCTTTCTGCTACACTTACCCTTAGCCTAAATCTAAACCTTACACTTACCCTTAGCATAACCCTCACCCTTACCATTACCCATACCCTTATTCTTACCCTTACCGTAACCCTTACCTTTACACTTACGGTTACCATTAACCTTACCCTTACCCTAACATTTATCCTTAACCTAACCCTTACCCTAAACCTTACCCCAACCCTTACCCTGACCCTTACATTAACCCTAACCCTTACCCTAAACCTTACCCTTACTCTTAACCTTAACCTTACCCTTAACATTCACCTAATACTTACGCATACGTTTTCCTGACTTTAACCCTAAAACTAACCCTAACCATTACCCTAACATTTAACCTTACCCTAACCCTAACCCTTACTCTAACCCTTACCCTGACCTGTACCCTTACCCTTACCCTTGCCCTTATACTTACCCTAATTCTTACCCATACCCTAACACATATTTGTACCCTTAACCTTACCGTTACCCTTAACCTTACCCTTACCCTTACTCTATCCCTTACCCTTACGCTTACCCTTAACATAAACCTTACCCTTGACCTTACCCTTACCATAAGCCATACAACAACACTTACATGTACACTTACGCTTGCACTTACCCTAGCAATTACTCGTACAATTACCCTTAACCTTACTATTAAGCTAACCCTAAACCTTACCCTTATCCTAACACTTACCCTTATCCTAAACCTTACCCTTTCTGCTACACTTACCCTTTGCCTAACTCTAAACCTTACCCGAACCCTCACCCTTACCTAAATCTAACTAAAATCTAACCATTACCCTAACCCCTCACCCTTACAATATACATATTTTTACCCTTTACCTAAACCTTTACCCCAACCCTTACCTTGACCCTTACATTAACCCTAATCCTTACACTAAACCTTAAACTTACTCTTAACCTTAACCTTAGTTGTAACCTAATACTTACTCTTACGTTTCCCTCACCCTAACCCTAAAATTAACCCTAACCATTACCCTAACACTTACCCTTACCCTAACCCTTACTCTAACCCTTACAATTACCCATAATTTTACACATACCCTTACACTTACCCTTACCCTTAAACTTACACTAACCCTTACCCTTAACTAAATCTAACCCTTACACTAAACATCATCCTTACCCTTACCATTATCCCTTCTCTTACCCTTATCCTAAACATTTCCCAAACCCTTACCCTTACATTAAACCTAACCCTTACCATAACTCTTAACCTTATCCTTAAACTTAACCTAATACTTACCCTTCCGTTTCCCTCACTCTAAACCTAAAATTAGCCTAACCATTACCCTAACACTTACCCTTACTCTAACCCTTACCATGAACTTAAGTGTAAGTGTTAGGATAACGTTAACCTTAAGGGTGACCCTTAAGCTTATCCTTAATGTTTATGGTTAGGTTAAGGGTAATTGTACGAGTAATTACTAGGATAAGTGTAAGCGTAAGTGTACATGTAAGTGTTGATGTATGGCTTATGGTAAGGGTAAGGTAAAGGGTAAGGTTTATGTTAAGGGAAAGTGTAAGAGTAACGGATAGAATAAGGGTAAGTGTAACGGTTAAGTGTTAGGGTAATGGTTAGGGTTAATTTTAGGATTAGGGTGAGAAAAATGTAAGGTTAAGTACTAGCTTAAGGTTAAGGGTAAGGTTAAGGTTAAGAGTAAGTGTAAGGTTTAGGTTAAGGGTTAGGGTTAATGTAAGGTTCAGGGAAAGGTTTGGGGTAAGGTTTAGGGTTAGGTTCAGCTTAAGGGTAAGGGTTGGGGTAAGGTTAAGGGTATGGATAAGGATAAGTGTAAGGGATAGGGTAAGGGTAAGGGTTAGCGTAAGGGTAAGATTAATGGTAAGGTTTATGTTAAGGGTAAGCGTAAGGGTAACGGATAGAGTAAGCGTAAGGGTAACGGTAAGGTTAAGGGTAAAAATATGTGTTAGGGTATGGGTTATGGTATGGGTAAGAGTTAGGGTAATGTAAGGGTAAGGGTGAGTGTAAGGGTATGGGTCAGGGTAAGGGTTAGAGTAAGGGTTAGGGTTAGGGTAAGGGTAAGTGTTAGAATAATGGTTAGGGTTAATTTTAGGGTTAGGGTGAGGGAAACGTAAGGGTAAGTATTGGGTTAAGGTAAGGGTAAGTGTAAGGTTTAGATTTAGGCTAATGGTAAATGTAGCAGAAAGGGTAAGGTTTACGATAAGGGTAAGTGTTAGGGTAAGGGTAAGGTTTAGGGTAACATAAAGGGTAAGGATTACGGTAAGGGTAAGGGTACGGGTAGAATTTGTTAGAATATGGCTTATGGTAAGGGTAAGGTTTAGGGTAAGAGTAAGTGTAAGTGTATGTGTAAGGGTACGGGTCATTGTAAGGGTTAGAGTAAGGGTTAGGGTAAGGGTAGGTGTTAGGGTAATGGTTAGGGTTAATTTTAGGGTTAGGGTGAGGGAAACGGAAGGGTAAGTATTAGGTTAAGGTTAAGGGTAAGGTTAAGGTTAAGAGTAAGTGTAAGTTTTAGGGTAAGGGTAAGGGTTAATGTAAGGGTCAGGGTAAGGGTTAAGGTAAGGTTTAGGGTTAGAGTTAGGTTAAGGTTAAGGTTTAGGGTAAGGGTAAGTTATATGTATAAGGATAAGTGTAAGGGTAAGTGTTAGGGTAAGTGTAAGGATAAGGATAAGTGTACAAGTCAGGGTAAGGTTTAGAGTTAGGGTTAGGGTTTGGGTTAGGGTAAGGGTAAGTGTTAGGGTAATGGTTAGGGTTAATTTTAGGTGTATGGTGACGGATAAGAAAGGGTAAGTAGTAGGTTAAGGTTAAGCGTAAGGTTAAGGTTAAGAGTAAGTGTAAGTTTTAGGGTACGGTTTAGGGTTAATGTAAGGGTCAGGGTAAGTGTTTGGGTAAGATTTAGGGTTAGGGTAAGAGTAAGTATATGGGTAATGGTAAGGGTAAGTGTTAGGGTTAGGGTAAGTGTAAGGTTTAGATTTAGGCTAAGGGTAAGTGTAGCAGAAAGGGTAAGGGTTACGGTAAGTGTAAGTGTAAGGATAAGGTTAAGGTTTAGGCTTACGTTAAGGGTAAGGGTAATGCTTTGGTAAGGGTAAGAGTAAGGGTAAAGGTAAGGGTTACGGTAAGGGTAAGGGTACTGGTAGAAGTATGTGTTAGAGTACGGCTTATGGTAAGGGTACAAGTAGCTCCCCCCCCAGAGACAGGACCCAAAGGTGTACAACCAGTTCCCAACACCCCTGAGACACAGGCCCCAACCGCCCCCCCAGACACAGCGACCCAAATTCTACAAGCAGCTCCCAACCCCTGCCAGGCAGGCCCCCTACCCTATACAAGCAGCTCCCAACCCTCCCCCCCCCCCCCCCGAGGGAGGCCCCAAAGGTGTAGAGTCAGCTCCCAACCCCCTCAATGCTGGCCCCTAGGGTCTACAAGCAGCTCCCCCCTTGCCCCCAGATACCGGCCCCCAGACACAGACCCCAAAAGCCTAATCACAGGCCCTGAACTCTAGAGGCAGGCTCCAAAACCCAGGACAAAGCCCCAGTGGTTCGAGACAGGGCCCAAATCCCAGACACAGGCCCCAAACGCTAAACATATGCCAAAAAAAGTATTAGTGCTGGTGCCAAATGTTACAGACAGGCCCAAAAGCCCGAGATGCTCAAGGCTGAGACGTAACTTGGCTTTCTGAATTACTGGAAAGCAGCTTTCATTCTCAGATAATTGTGTGCAAGCTGATTAAGGAGGTATTGGGGAGGCAAGGACAATCCCCAGACAAGGACTGTATATCTCGAAACAAGACACTGGAACTCATGATAAGGAAGCGGCAGGCGGACAGAGAAACGAATGTAAGGACTATAACTCTTGAAACTGGACATTGGAATTCATTATAAAGATACAACAAACGGGAGAATTGGCAACAACCAGCTCTTGCAATTAAGAAACATGCCAATTCAGCAGATTCCTGACCAAAGGTGAAAAGTACACTGTGAGGAAGACTCGGGGTCTTCCTCCCAAAGACCCCTGCCCACGTCCCAAAGACCCCTGCCCACAATTCTTGGAAGGCTCTGCGCAGGCGCAAGGTGCCAAAAGGCTAATTAGCATGAGAAGCGAGGGAAGGCGGGGATAGGTAATGCATATGTATAGGTGCTTGTAGAATATTGATAGATTGATTGTATAAATTCAAGACTGCTTTCTGCTTTGGGTATGCACGATAGGTGGAGAGATCCCCCGTGCATCCAGCGCTGCAATAAAGAATATACCACTTAAAGGAATTTCGGCTTCGATCTTTGAATCAATTTGGCGACCCAGATGGGACAACCTCTCTGCCGGACTGCAGGACCTGCTGGGAACAGGACTCCCTAGGGTACCCCCGGGATTTCCCGGAGGGACTCCTCGACTCACCGGATCACTGCGGAGGCAGACAAGGACCCCATCATTGTAAGTGAGTATATTCTTTATTCTGGTTTGGTTTTCTGGTAGACCGGTCATCTGGAACTGTCTGTAAGTCAGAAGGTGATCTTCTGCGAGGCAGTGTTTGGTATATACTTTGTGGTTAGCACCATAAGTACATGTTTGGGGACCTTAAGGAAGGAGCTCGCTTTAAGGTCCATCTGGA
This sequence comes from Aythya ferina, assembly GCF_964211825.1. Classification (NCBI taxonomy): domain Eukaryota; kingdom Metazoa; phylum Chordata; class Aves; order Anseriformes; family Anatidae; genus Aythya; species Aythya ferina. The sequence continues at coordinate 246,654 of NW_028181440.1, forward strand.
ATTGTGTTGTCTATTTCGGTTTTCTGACTCATGGAGTATGGTATTTAACTCTGGTTATTGTTACTGCGATTTTGGCAATATTGCTGGTAATAGTAGTTTTGTGGCATCGCTACTGAAAGATATTGCATGCCCGTATTTTTGTGAGTGATACGTTTTGTGATACGCTTTTGTAAGTAACGTGTGTATTCTGAAAGTGTAAACTGGAAACTGGGGGGGCAAACAAGCAGTGAAATTTTAAAGAAAAGTGTGTTAGGATGTGTTTTAAGTCACTGGAAGGATATTGGAGGATCTGCCGGTGGAAGTGTGAACAGGAAAACATTGATAAAATATCGTAATCAGTGGTGGCCGCTTTATAAGCTGGAATGTGGAGAAAAGTGGCCCCTAAATGGAACTTTAAACTATAATATTTTGCTACAGTTAATGTTGTTTTTTGAGAAGCAGAACAGGATGAAATATTGTATACTGATGTTTCAGCATCTTGGTGGGAAAAGGTAGGGAATTAAGTTGGCCCCTGACTGAACCTTTGATGTTGGCATTAGAGAAGTACAGGCTGGAGAAAGATAAAGGAAGTGTTAAAAGGGTTGTTGAAAGTGTTAAAGGTGTTTGAAGTTGAATGAGCAGGGAAAGAGGATGTAGGAATGTTAATAGTTCTGCCTCTGCCCGAGGCAGAGATCTTAAAATCATGGGTGTTAGCCCTTTAGGGCAAAGGGACCATGATCGGTCCGAGAGAGTTGTCACAGAAACAGAAAAGAGGTACACTCTTAAAACAACCTGAGTTCATGTGCGAGCTCAGATTGCTGATGGGACCGTTCAGGGAACTGTGGACAATTGCATTCCCCTGACCGACCCCCACTAAGACCCGAATCATCCTGAAAATCATGAACGGTTAAGTAAATACTAAAACCTGGATGAATTGGGAATTGAGAATATGCTTCCAACAAGGTCTAAAAGAAAGCCCTATGGAATTTTTGGACCAACTCTGAAATGTAATGAAAATAAATAAATAAATAAATAAATAAATAAATAAATAAATAAAACAAAACGGTTTGGACCTGGCTTTGGAGGACAAATTGACTAGCCTTTTCCTAGGGTAATCAACCCCTGATTTCAACAGGAATAACGGGGACCTGGGGAATCTACCCTAGCGGATCCTCCACTGGTTATAATGAAGCTAGGGGAGGAATGGAAGTGAAATTTCTTATTGCTATGGGGCAACGTATTCAGTTCTAAATCAAGCATTAATGCTTTCACAGAATTATTATGTTAGGGTAAAAGGTGTGTCGTGGTTTAACCCGGCCGGCAGCTAAACACCACGCAGCTGTTCGCTCCCCCTCCCCCTCCCTCTCTGGGACGGGGGAGAGAAATGGAAAGTGAAGCCCGTGAGTTGAGATAAAGACAGTTTAATAAGACAAAATAATAATAATAATAATAATAATAATAATAATAATAATAATAATAATAATAATAATACAATGATGATAATAGTACCACTACTAATAATGTGTACAAACAAGTGATGCACAATGCAATTGCTCACCACCCGCTGACCGATGCCCAGCCTAACCCCGAGCAGTCCGGCCCCCTCCCCCTGGCTAGCCACCCCTATGTATTGTTTAGCCTGACGTCAGATGCTATGGAATACCCCTTTGGCTAGTTTGGGTCACCTGTCCTGTGTCTGTCCCCTCCCAGCTCTTACTGCACCCCCAGCCTGCCTGTTGGCAGGACAGAGCAAGAAGCTGGGATGTCCTTGGCTTGGTATAAGCATTGCTCTGCAACAATTGAAACATCGGGGTGTTATCAGCACTCTTCTCATCCTAAGCCAAAACATAGCATTCTCCCAGCTACTAGGAAGAAAATTAACTCTGTTCTAACTGAAACCAGGACAAGGTGTAACCAAAAAGGCTTATTTTTGTGAACCTTTGAAGTACAAGTTAGGGAAACAATGGGGCATACACAGATTTTTATCTATGCCTAGCTCCTCATGGGCACTCTTAGGTAGAGATTTATTAGAGCAAGTAGGAGCAGAAATTGTCTTTGAAAAGGGGAAAATGGAATTAAGAACAGGAGAAGAACAACTAATAAATGTGTTAAGCTTGGCACTAATACAAACTGACCCTAAAAGTGAAATACCTTTAGAGATCACAGATCAAGTATGTCCAGGAGTTTGGGCTACTGAAGTCCCTGGAAGAGCTAAAAATGTGACCTTAATGATTATTAAATTAAAGCCAGGACAGAAACCCGTTAAGGTTAAGTAATATCCTTTGAGGATAGAAGATAGGAAAGGAATTAAAGAGATAATTGATAAATTTTTACAGTATGGATTATTGATTGAATGCGAATCAGAATACAATGCACCCATATTGCCAATTAAAAAGGCAGATGAAAAAGCTATAGGCTAGTTCAGGATTTGAGGGCCATAAATAAAATCACTGAGGATATATGTTGCGAGGACATTTGTTGTCGACGGAAGGAAGACACAGACGCTCAATATGAGTGATCAGTGAACTTCGATTTATTGGATAGCTCAGTCGTCTTTTATCTAATTCAATATAATTAGCTCATACATATTGCAAAAGCTAAGCTCATGATTGGTTAGTGCATTTCTCTATTCTATCAGCTAGTTTCCCACCAAAGTAACACAGTTAGTACTTTCCCAGCATACCAACAGATATCATGTTCTTGTACCTGAAACCTCCCTGAAACCTCCCTAAAACCTCCCAGAACTTACATTCCTTCCCAGGCCGCATTCACGTATTTTCTCAGGCTTATTTACGTACTTTCTCAGGCTCATTTGAGCTGTGTTCGATACTTTGTTAACTTGCGGCCTCCTAGCTGTGCAATGTTCACATGGCCTACTTCGCTTAACCATTCCTCCACAATTCCCCCGTTTTTATTTTGGGCTACAAACACCTTCTCTGTGAGTTGTTCTAGTTTCCTAGATAAGCAGCTAAAGACTACCCGTGCAGCAATTATAATCAATACAATTATAAGCAAAAGGCGAAGTCCCTCTTTGATTAAGTTAAAAACCCATCCCCCTACATTTCCAAAGACAGATTTAAGCCAATCATCAAACCAATTATTCTGTATCGTAATTTTTTGTGTATGATCCATTAACCATTTCAATTGATTGTGAATTGATTGCCCATGATCAGAGAGATTAAAGCAACACATTCCTTCTACATCTTCACACCCATGTCCTTGAGCTAATAACAAGAAATCAATAGCGGCCCTATTTTGTAACACAGCATGTCTTATGCTCTCCATATCTTGCGACATTTCAGAAAGAACTTGTGTTGTTACATTTGATTGTTTAACAGCCCAACAAGCAAGCTTATTAATGTTAGTCAAAGCATGTGCAGTTCCCACACCAGGCACTAAAGAAGCAAAGAATCTTTCTGCTGGACCCCACAGTTCTACACCATCATTACAGTCAGAACCCAAAGTATTTAGATCTCGTTTAATTCTTCTGCTCCCTGTCGAGTTCTTCCACGAGTGCAAATCTGGAACGAAAAGTGTGAGTCATCCTAGGTAACACGGACCCCCAAAAGCACTAGCTGGTATCCCTTGCCATGCACGGTCCCCACAGATTAAAAACATACCAGGTGGCAAAGCTTTGGCCTGACTTTGAAACCAGATTGAATTGGTATCACCTATTCCATACGCCCCAAATGGTACACTAATATTCCCGGTGTTGTTCCATCCACAGTAATGTCCATTGGCCTCAAATCCAAGGGTCCTCGATGTTATGTTGGTCCAGTGCGTTTTATTTTGTTTCCCTTCATGGAGTACAAAGCATGTTTGTGTCCAGTTACTACTGCTATTCCCTACTACCACAGACCCCAGGAGATCCAGTTCTTGAGGGTCCCATGGCAATGAGTTATTAAGAGCTTGCAGGGCAGCAACTACTCCATCCGAGACATTAGCAGAAAGGGATCTACTAAGTAAAGTAACACTGGCAGAGTATGGTGCTAACATTTCACTCAGTTCCTTTGGATCCCCTATTGGAACCCCAAACAAGCATGTTCTAAAAGGATCAGATGCAGAAGCAAGAAACAGACAAAATGAACTCTGTCTGGTTTCATTAGCCCAGGTGACCCACATATTCTGCTGAGGGTCAATCTTCCCTAAGATAGCATTACCATGTCCAGCCATTATTATAACTGATAGCATAATCAAAGTCCCTTGTTCTGTTACTTCAGCCATGATCGTTGTCATCCTCTTCTTTCTTCGATGGCTGGCTTTACACACCGACTAGGCACCCAGGTCGGACCTGTAGGGGAAGAGACACATACATAACCTCGTCCCACATAAATCACATCAGCAGGCCCTAACCATTGCCCTGTTTTCATATCTCTGTACAATACTCTCATAGCACATTTGTTATCATTTTCAGATTTGGTATAATGACGTGCTACAGGTGGTTCGTCATGTTCCCCAAAAACACACAAATGATTCAGAACAAATAGAGTCTTGTCTACCCTTTCTCTAACATCAATAATGTCTTTAAACCTTTCTAAATATTGTTTAACTGTTCCATTAGCCCTTTCCACAATAGCCTGACCAGTTGGTGAATGTGGAATACCAGTAATATGTTTAATGTCCCATAGTTCCATGAATCGCTTGAATGGCCCACTAACATAGGCTGGACCATTATCAGTCTTTATAGTCTGTGGTACTCCCATTACTGCAAAACAACTGGCAAGATGACGTCGTACATCCCGAACTTTTTCTCCAGGCTGCGGTGTAGCCCAGATCATGTGACTATAAGTGTCTATTGTTACATGCAGATATTTCAATCGTCCAAATGCTGGAACATGAGTAACATCCATTTGCCACACTTCATTGGCTTTAAGCCCTCTGGGGTTTGTCCCGACTCCGAGTCCCACCCCTGAATTATAATTACTACATATTGGACAAGCTTTTACTATCGCTTGTGCATCAGCTCTAGACAGTTTGTAAGCCCGCGCAAGTCCCTTAGCATTCTGGTGAAAAATAGCATGAGCCTCCCTAGCTCTACAGAAGGGAGATAATGGCGCTTCAGTGGCTGGAGCGGCAACTAATTTATCCGCCCGAGCATTGCCTTCTCCCAGTCCCTCCACCCATTGGTGACTTCGTATATGTATCACCGCATAGGATTTGCTTCTCTGCGCTATAGCAAGCTGTAAGCTAGTTAATAATTCTGCAAGGCGTTCATTTTTTACATCTCTTAAAGCAGAGTCCTCTATACGATTAGCTATACCTACTACATACAGAGAATCAGATACTACATTTAAAGGGGCATCTTTCCATTTTATAAATGCCCATACAACCGCATAGAGCTCTAATGTCTGTAATGAATCGTTGTCCTGGCCCTTTAAAATTTGGTGTTGCCAGCCTTGTTCGTCTTTCCATGTTATTGCAGCAGACTTGGAGCGCTTTCCAGCGTCCGTGAAAACAGTTACTGCATCTGCTAACGGAGAATCCGACCGCTTGGGCTGGGTTATCCATGCTTGGTTTTCCATCCATGACAATATAGTTGATTGTAATGTCTTTGCCACTATTGTGGCGCCATCCTGTAATAATGCAGCTTGTAGTTTTTCAGAATTCTGTATGTACCATTCCAAGTCACCTGGCTTTATTGGTACCCAGATTGTACTTGGTGGAACTCCGTCTATTTGTAGTATCCGATTTCTTCCTTTCTTTATTAATTCTGACAGCGTGTCAATTTTTTCTTGAATTGTTCTTCGGGGTTGCAATGGGGGAGCTATCCACTCCAATACCACAGTTTCCATTTCCTTTTCCCCCGTTTTTATTTTTTGCTGTGTGATAGCACCCATCAAGTGTTGTGGACCACACAAAACAGTAAAATCCAGTGGCCTGTCAGGTATGCGTCGATGTGTGACACGCGTTGTGATCAGTGATGCAATTTGTTGTAATATTTCCGATTGTTGTTCTGATAATGTCACCTTTGCGGCAGGATCAGTTCCTTTTAATAAAGGTCGAAGGGAATTCAACAGTTCATTTGGAATTCCGACCACTGGCCTAATCCACTGTAAATCTCCCAGCAGTTTTTGAGCATCATTGAGAGTTGTGATGTTCGATTGGATAGTAAGTTTCTGAGGCGGAATAGTAGAATCTGTGATTTTCCACCCTAAGTACTTCCAAGGGCTTGTCTCCTGAATTTTTTCTGGTGCAATTACCAGTCCCATTTGTTTAAGAGCAACTGCCAGGGCATTTTTCTGTTGTAAGGAAAATATCTCCTCCTGAGCTAGCAAAATATCGTCCATGTAATGGTAAATAATCGTTTTTGGCCATGTGCGGCGAATTGGTTGAAGTGCTGCATCAACATAGAGCTGACATAAGGTAGGTGAATTACGCATGCCCTGAGGTAACACAGTCCATTCAAATCTCTGATATGGTCCTTCACGATTTATAGCAGGAAGTGTAAAAGCAAACCTCTGTTTATCATTGTCATGTAATGCAATTGTAAAAAAGCAGTCTTTGAGATCCACAATTAGTAATTTCCACCCTTCTGGTATCATAGCAGGATTAGGTAATCCAGGTTGCAGTGCTCCCATAGCACACATCTGGTTATTAACTGCTCGTAAGTCATGTAGCAAACGGTATTTCCCTGATTTTTTGGGAATCACAAAAATCGGAGTATTCCAAGGGCTTGTTGACAGTCTCAAATGCCCTTGTTGATACTGTTCCTGTACTAATTTATGAGCATGTAAAAGACTTTCCCGTTTCAGTGGCCACTGCTCAACCCATACAGGTTCATCAGTTTTCCATTTAAGTGGGATCGGGAAAGTCCAAGCAATGGCCACACCTAAAAATTTTGATGATCTGTCGTGAGAACTGCTCCCATTTGGGCAAGGATATCTCGCCCCACCAGCGCTTGTACTCCTTCAGGTAGTGATAAGATGGAGACACTGCATTGTACCACCTTATCACCTATTGTCCATTGTAGCACTGGTGACCGACGAGCAAGAGTCACACCTCCTACTCCCGAAACTGTAGCATTAGACTCAAATGTAGGCCAATGTGAGGGCCAATCCTTTGTGCTGATTATAGATACATCAGCACCAGTGTCCAACAATGCCTCAATCTGTATTTTCTCATCCTTTAAACACACAGTGACATTTTGTCGTGGTCTGTGTCGCATACCAAGTGTCAATAAAGCCACTTTTCCCGTGGAGCCAAATGCTCCCAGTCCTCGATCCTTTGCAGATTCCGATGCTAATGATTCAGCAAGATGAGGCAAAGGAATTAACTGTGCCATTTTTGTGCCTTTCGGCACATGAATTGGAGGAAACATTGCAGAAACCATAATTTGTATTTCCCCAAAGTAATCCTTGTCAATAAGTCCAGTTAATATTTGTAATCCATTCATGGTGGCAGACGATCTCCCTATTAACAAAGCTCCCACAGGTTCCTTATTAACAACAACTGGTCCAATAAGTCTTGTTTTTACCCTGGTGGGTCTCGAATCCAATAAAGTCACATCGACTGCGGTTGCCAAATCCAGGCCGAGGCTCCCTCTGGTGGCTGGTCGGAGAAAAAAGGATTCGTCGCAGTTGGTGCTGGTGCTGTTGCCGTCGCTGCCGTTGTCGTAAAAGCCACTTTTTGTGTCGTCGCGGGGCGGCTCCTCCCGCTGCTCCGGCCGTTTCCCGACGCATTTCGGCGGCATGCTGAAGTGCTGTGAGTATTTGTTTGACAATTTTGGCACCACACAGATTCTATTTTGCAATTCCGTCTAATGTGTCCCGCAACACCACATCGAAAACAACGATATTGCGGTGTCGATACTCGGCTAATAGGACGTCCACCGGGGGTTTGCAAAGGAGCAAGGGCTGCAAACACTTTTGACTGTTCTTTCATGTTATCACCTAATTGTTTTACTGCTTCTACTAACATAGTCTGTGGACCTACAGGTACCTGAGACATTCTTTCCAATCCTTCCTCTATTGTCCAAGTACTCGGTAACGTAGCTAATATACTACGAGTTGAAGGGTTACAATTTTGGAGTGCACATTGCTTTAATATAGTGCCTTTAAGATAATCAGGAACTCCCGCTGCTTGTATCGCATTTGCTACCCGATCGATAAACAACCCGAATGGTTCCTCTCTGCCCTGTTTAATTCCCATGTAGGACGGCATTCCCCCCGGCTCTCTAATTTGTTCTAATGCTCTTCTGGCTAGATTCATTGATACCTTAGCTTTGTCTGGTCCCAAGAGTGCCTGCGCCTCTGTTCTAAAATATGGTCCCACACCCAGTAATTCGTCTAATGTAACACCATACAAGGGATCCCCAGGCGCGCGTATTATCGCTACCTCTTCTTGACAGATACCGTGCCAATATGCATTAAACAAAAGTTGTTGATGCTGTGTCAAGATTAGTTTCATTATGCTACGAATATCTCCTGGGAGCAGAATATTTGTCCCCCAAATATAGTCTAACATTTGACGAGTAGGTTCTCCCTTTAATCCAGACTCATTTACTGTAGATCGTAATTGTGTTAATAATTTCCAATCTAAATTAGTCAACTGAACCTGTACATTTCCCTGTGCATCTGGAGGTGAATACACCACCGGATAGGCTGTTGTTATTTGTGCTGCTATTTCAAGATTCCCTTCCTTCATTGCTTCATGCGCTATTTTTTTCCATGTCTCCTCCCTGTCCTGTACATTGATTCTAAATGGACTTGTTGAAAATGAATTTGTACCTGACTCCTCACCCACCCTTTCTCTGTTCTCTGATTGTACGGGCGAGGGTGCAGGCGGGGCTGTCGGTGGCTGTGACTGTGAGGGTTCTTCTTCCCCTGATATGGGTACCGAAGTCCCTTTTGGAATTGTAATTGTTCTATATGATGGTGGAGAGGGGTAAGCTTGTTCCTCAGCTCTTTGCTGAGTAGAGGAAGAAGCAGAAGCCCCCCCCTTCTGACTGGATGATCCTAATCGTTCTGTTGCAGCAGCAGCTATTTTTTGTTCAGCTTGATGTGTTGCTAATGCATTAGTTACCGCCCTCCATGGCTTCATCAATTTCTTTGCTATTTTATTATCACTAATTACTTCATCAAATAATTTATCCCCAAACTTCCTCCACTCTGCTTGTTCAAACACAGTATCAGGATCTAAAAAACAACCCTTAACTACCCCATAAGCTAATAACTTTGGTAATTCCTTTTTACAACATATATCCTGTGTGCCCCGCTTTTCTAAAAAGCATTTGAGCAAATCATACGCCGCTTGTCTCTCCATACCTTTATATACGTCGGTACCGTTGCAGCCTTTGCAAAGACCTCGGCGACGCTTTCCGGCGGGACCCTCTATAGGCTCATCCCGGGTGCGAGGACTCCCTTTCCGAGCTGCGGGTGCAGGTGTGGGTATTCCAGGTTTCTTTTCCATTCACCTTTCAGGCCTCGGGTACGGGGATTCAGCAATTTGTAATCCTTTTCACCTCCTGAGCTGCGTTGCAGGACCGGTCCTTGTATTCCGTCCAACCGTGGCTCGCAGGTACAATTCCAGCGCAGGTTCAACTCCAGCGAAGTCCCTGTTCCTGTATTGCAGGTCCCTGTTCGGGCGCCATTTGTTGCGAGGACATTTGTTGTCGACGGAAGGAAGACACAGACGCTCAATATGAGTGATCAGTGAACTTCGATTTATTGGATAGCTCAGTCGTCTTTTATCTAATTCAATATAATTAGCTCATACATATTGCAAAAGCTAAGCTCATGATTGGTTAGTGCATTTCTCTATTCTATCAGCTAGTTTCCCACCAAAGTAACACAGTTAGTACTTTCCCAGCATACCAACAGATATCATGTTCTTGTACCTGAAACCTCCCTGAAACCTCCCTAAAACCTCCCAGAACTTACATTCCTTCCCAGGCCACATTCACGTATTTTCTCAGGCTTATTTACGTACTTTCTCAGGCTCATTTGAGCTGTGTTCGATACTTTGTTAACTTGCGGCCTCCTAGCTGTGCAATGTTCACATGGCCTACTTCGCTTAACCATTCCTCCACAGATATACATCCAGTAGTGGCAAACCCTTATACTTTGCTGACTAAATTAAAGAATAGTCAAGTCTGGTTTACCGTACTGGATTTAAAAGATGCCTTCTTCTGCCTAGGCTTAGCCACAGAAAGCAAAAACCTATTCGCCTTTGAATGGGAAAATCCCGATTCAGGCAGAAAGACGCAGCTTACGTGGACATTACTACCTCAAAGATTCAAGAATAGCCCCACTATTTTTGGAAACCAATTAGCAAGGGAACTTGAAACATGGATACCTCCGGACACTGAAGGTGCTTTGTTACAATATGTAGATGATCTCTTAATAGCTACCGAGACTAAAGGGAGTTGTATTCAATGGACTATAAGTCGTCTTAATCTTCTGGGTTTAAATGGATATCAAGTCTCTTGACAGAAAGTCCAGCTGGCTCAACAAAGTGTGACCTATCTGGGATTTGACATTTCGGAAGGACAACGAGAACTAGGAACTGAACATAAGGAAGTCATTTGCCGGACTCCAGAACCTCAAATGGTAAAGGAGCTACAAAGCTTTTTAGGAATGACAGGTTGGTGTCGCCTTTGGATTTATAATTATGGACTATTGGTAAAGCCTCTATGTGAATTGATAAAGATTAACCAGTCAAAGTTAGTCTGGACTGGAGAAGCACAAAAAGTCTTTAAACAACTTAAACAAGAATTGATGATTTTGAAATATCAAGCAATATTGGTAGAACAGGACGACGTGGAAATTGTGATAATTCATATTGTGAATCTAGCCTCTTTTCTTAGTGATGCTCCGGCACAAGCTGTGATTCACGATTGTTTAGAAACTCTAGAGACTGTGTATTCCAGCCGACCAGACCTTAAGGAGGAGCCCATGGAAGACGCGGAAGAAACTTGGTTCACGGATGGGAGCAGTTTTGTTACGCAAAGACAACGTAAAGCTGGATATGCTATAACAACTACTCAGCAGGTAATCGAGTCTAAGCCTTTACCCCCTGGAACATCAGCTCAAAAGGCGGAGATAGTTGCTCTCATGAGAGCATTGGAACTGGCAGCGGGAAAAAGGGTAAATATTTGGACAGATTCTAAATATACATTCGGCGTGGTACATGCTCATGGAGCAATTTGGAAAGAACATGGATTGCTGACCGCTCAGTGAAAACACAAAGTATGCTGAAGAAATTTTAAAATTGTTAGAGGCTGTAAAACAACCAGAAAAGGTAGCTGTCATGCATTGTCAGGGACACCAAAAGGGGAACACCGATTTTGAAACTGGAAAATCGATTGGCAGAGGCTAAGCAGGCAGCTGAAATAACTGAGGTGAAGGCATTGTCTTTGATACCAGACGGTAAAATCCAAACTATATCCAAATTATACAAAAGAAGACTTAAAATTAATTGAAGATTTGAAAGGTAAAATGAAACCAGATGGATGAGTATATTTAAAAGATAACCACATAGTAATACCCTCTAGTTTGACATGGCCCATAGTTCTTACAGAACACAATAAAACGCACTGGGGAGCTGGCACACTGCATAAGAGCCCGAGTCAGACATTAGTGGGACGATATGATAAAACAAGTAACTCAACAATGTAGCATTTGCTTACACAATAACCCCAATACCAAGAATAGAATAAAATTTGGAATAATCGGTAAAGGAAATTATTCGGGGCAACAGTGGCAAATTGATTTTTCAGAACTCCCTAGAAAAGGGGGGTATCATTATTTACTGGTTCTGACTGACACGTTTTCAGGAAGGCCTGAAGCCTTTCCCTGTCGAACAAACAAAGCAAGAGAAGTGGTTAAAGTCTTGTTAAATGAAATAATACCATGCTTTGGGATTCTAGTAGCAATGTCTTCTGATAGAGTTTCACATTTTTGTGCACAAGTGGTAGACCAGATAAGTAAGATTCTAAAGATAGATTGGCAACTGCATACTCCTTATAGACCACAGGCAAGTGGACAGGTAGAAAAAATGAACCATTTAATTAAACAATAAATAGCTAAAATTGGATAAGAAGCTAATTTGTCATGGCCTCAATCCCTCCCTTTAGCATTACTTGGAATTAGAGTTAAACCTAGAATAAAAGGAAATTTGAGTCCCTTCAAAATCTTATATGGAAGGCCATAGCCATTTCTATTTAGTGGAGAGGACCTAACGCAGTTAGGATCAGAATATTTATATGCTTATATAACTGAACTTCAGAAACAATTAAATAAAGTACATACATTTGTTTTAGGGACCAGGGCTAGAGGGTTGGATCAACCAATCCACCCCTTTAAGCCCGGGGATTATATATATATAAAGACTTTTTCAGGACAACCCGTGCAGGAAAAATGGAAGGAAAGTGGATGGGAGCATACCAAGTATTACTGACAACACACACCGCCATTAAGATTAAGAAGCAAGCAGCTTGGATCCACAATTCAAGGGTGAAGAAGGCCCCGGCGAGGATATGGACCACCACTCCAATTGGACCAACAAAATTACGGTTTTCCAGATCCTAATGATTGCAGGGGTGCGGTTCTCGGATTTGGGGTGGGCAACTTGGGATGAGAACTTACACCTGACCTTAATACAGACAATTTCTCAAGTAACTAATAAGACGAATTGTTGGGTATGCACCCATCTGCCACAGCATGGGAATAAGGGTGTATTAATTATTTATTAATTAATTATTAATTGGGATTCCCTTGCCTGCAAACTTATCTTGGACTAATTTGTGGGAAAACACATCTTGGGGTCGAAAATATTAAGCAGTTTTGGAACTAGAAGTGAGTAGCTTCTTGCCGTTAGAATCCTATTATGTGTGTGTACAAAGGTGTAACCTGCCTAAGGGTATAGGAAAACAGCATTGTATAAATACGGATACTACTTATGTGGGAAATCAGACATCTTGTAATTGAACAATTGATATTAGTACGACTAGCGGCTGGGCAAATTCAACCAGCTGGACGGTTCCAGAAGGAAAAGGGTGGTATTGGCTATGCAATGATACAGCCCGTAAGGTCTTGCCTGAGAATTGGAAGGGAACTTGCACTCTTGGAGCGGTAGTCCCCAATATGACAGTACATGATGTAGTGCCTCGAGGTTACTTGAGAACTCATATGCGGAGAATCAGACGAAAAATTAACAATCCATTGATAGAGAGACACACCCCTTTTCATAGTTTTGTGCGATGGTTTATCCCATGGTTAGGAGTGAGTGAATTGGAAAAGGCAATAGTTAATATTTCTGCAATTATAGAGAAGTTAGAAAACAAAATTCTGGATGCTATAAAGGCTCAACAAGAAGAGATACCTAGTTTATCACAGGTAGTATTCCAAAATCGGATGGCCCTAGACTTGTTACTGGCCACTCAAGGGGGAGTCTGTACAGTAATAAACACAAGTTGTTGTATGTATGTAGATCAGAGTGGAAGGATCTCTACCGACCTGGAAGAAATATGGAAGCAGACCAGGATCCTACATGAGATCGGTAAAGATGATCTTTCATGGAGTTTTAGTGAACTATGGACTAAGTTAACCTCCTGGTTGCCCAATTTCCAATGGTTGAAACAAGTATTCATTGCTCTAATCGTATTAGTAGTGTTAGGAATATTTGTGTGCATGTTGTTTAGATGCCTGCTTTGTTGTGTTACTGTAAATAAAGAAAGTATCTGATGCAAAAGAATTTGCATGGGAAAAGAAAAGGGGGGATTGATTAAGGAGGTATTGGGGAGGCAAGGACAATCCCCAGACAAGGACTGTATATCTCGAAACAAGACACTGGAACTCATGATAAGGAAGCGGCAGGCGGACAGAGAAACGAATGTAAGGACTATAACTCTCGAAACTGGACATTGGAATTCATTATAAAGATACAACAAACGGGAGAATTGGCAACAACCAGCTCTTGCAATTAAGAAACATGCCAATTCAGCAGATTCCTGACCAAAGGTGAAAAGTACACTGTGAGGAAGACTCGGGGTCTTCCTCCCAAAGACCCCTGCCCACGTCCCAAAGACCCCTGCCCACAATTCTTGGAAGGCTCTATGCAGGAGCAAGGTGCCAAAAGGCTAATTAGCATGAGAAGCGAGGGAAGGCGGGGATAGGTAATGCATATGTATAGGTGCTTGTAGAATATTGATAGATTGATTGTATAAATTCAAGACTGCTTTCTGCTTTGGGTATGCACGATAGGTGGAGAGATCCCCCGTGCATCCAGCGCTGCAATAAAGAATATAACACTTAAAGGAATTTCGGCTTCGATCTTTGAAGCAAGGCTAGATAGGATGGGGCTTCAGGCACCTCTTCACCTGAGGAAACACACTGCCATCAGGCACCGCTGTGCCAGACAAGCTTGTTCTGCTAGAACACCCTACTCAGATGCACTGTGGCATTCAAGTGAACTGCTTTCATGCAAATATAACGACTGATGTTACAACCCACCTTGCCTGTGGCACCTGATGAACAGAAGAGTAAGCCACCGCAGCACTTCAAAACCATCCCTGCACGTGCCGCTCCTTGTCGCTCTCTGGCCTTATCTCATATCCTTATCCACTTCTGTGGAGAGCCTGCCACGGCACCTGCAAAGCAAGACGGACACCTTTCATAGTCACCTTGTGCTACTTGGTCGTTCTGCTCCAACCCAGCTCATGACCAGCCCCTCTTCTTACACAGCTCTTCAGAGTGCAGTTTGCTCCTTTGAGCCTGTGCGAGACACCTGTGAAAGAAAAAGAAACACATAGGCCGATGCAGCATCCAAAGACACAGCACAACTAGGTAAGTTACTCTCATCTGCTCCCTTACCTCTGCCGCTTACCAGCCCCCGAGGCAGATGCTTCAATCTACCCTCTTCAAACAGCTACAACACCTCTAAAAGACAAAGAGGGGATGCTTAGAGGAACAGTGAGACCTACAACACAACTGCTACATCTGTTCCTCACTCACCTTGCCAGAGGCAGCTCTGCGTGTGACGTCCCAGGTTGTACACTGCGTTACCTAACCCTTACCGTAACCCTTACCCTAACCCTTCTCACCCTTACCATTACCCAAATCCTTACCTTTACTTTTTCCTTACCCTTACTCTTTCCTTTAACCATAACCTTACCCTTACCCTATACCTTACTCCAACCCTTCCCCTTACCTTCCCCTTCCCCTTACACTTAACCTAACCCTTACCCTTCTGCTTCCCCTAAAACATATCCTAACACTTTCCCTTACCCTTAAACTTACCCTAACCCTTTCTATTACCCTTACACTTACTCTTGCCCTAATCCTTGCTTGCACCCTTACACTTATCCTAACCCTTACCCTTACCCTTACTCAAACCCTTACTCTAACCCTTACCCTGACCTGTACCATTTCCCTTACCCTTACCCTTATTCATACCATTACCCTTACCCTTAACCTGACCCTTACCCTAACACTTACCCTCACCCTTAACCTTTCTGCTACACTTACCCTTTTCCTAAACCTAAACCTTACTCTTACCCTTACCCTTAACCTAAGCCTAAACCTCAAACCTTACCATAAAGCTTACCCTTTCTGCTACACTTACCCTTAGCCTAAATCTAAACCTTACGTTTACCCTTAGCCTAACCCTCACCCTTACCATTACCCATACCCTTATCCTTACCCTAACCCTTACCTTTACACTGACGGTTACCATTAACCTTACACTTACCCTAACACTTATCCTGAACCTAACCCTTACCCTAAACCTTACGCCAACCCTTACATTAACCCTAACCCTTACCCTAAACCTTACACTTACTCTTAACATTAACCTTACCCTTAACCTTTAGCTAATACTTAACCTTACGTTTTTCTCACCCTAACCCTATAATTAACCATAACCATTACGCTAACACTTAACCTTACCCTTACAATAAGCCATACAACAACACTTTACCATTAATCTTACCCTTACGCTAACCCTTACCCTTACCCTATCCCTTACACTTTTCCTTATCCATACCCTTAACCTTACCCCAACCCTTACCCTTAAGCTGAACCTAACCCTAAACCTTACCCCAAACCTTTCCCTGAACCTTACATTAACACTAACCCTTAACCTAAACCTTACACTTACTCTTAACCTTAACCTTACCCTTAACCTTACCCTTAACCTTAAGCTAGTACTTAACCTTACATTTTTCTCACCCTAATCCTAAAATTAACCCTAACCATTACCCTAACACTTAACCGTTACACTTACCCTTATTCCATCCGTTACCCTTACGCTTTCCCTTAACATAAACCTTACCCTTGACCTTACCCTTACCATAAGCCATACAACAACACTTAAATGTACACTTACGCTTACACTTACCCTAGCATTTACTCGTACAATTACCCTTACCCTTAACCTAAGCTGAAACTTTAAACCTTACAGTAAACCTTACGCTTTCTGCTACACTTACCCTTAGCCTAAATCTAAACCTTACACTTACCCTTACTGTAACCCTCACCCTTATCATTACCAATACCCTTACTCTTACCCTTACCCTAACCCTTACAATTACCCGTACTTTTACACATACCCTTACACTTACCCTTACTCTTAAACTTACACTAACCCTTACCCTTAACTAAATCTAACCCTTACACTAAACATCATCCTTACCCTTACCATTATCCCTTCTCTTACCCTTATCCTAAACGTTTCCCAAACCCTTACCCTTACATTAAACCTAACCCTTACCATAACTCTTAACCTTATCCTTAAACTTAACCTAATACTTACCCTTATGTTTCCCTCACCCTAAACCTAAAATTAGCCTAACCATTACCCTAACACTTACCCTTACTCTAACGCTTACCCTGAACTGTACCCTTACACTTCCACTTACCCACTTAAGTGTAAGAGTTAGGATAACGTTAACCTTAAGGGTGACCCTTTAGCTTATCCTTAATGTTTATGGTTAGGTTAAGAACAAGGGTAATGGTTTGGTAAGGGTAAGGTTAAGGGTAATTTTACGAGTAATTGCTAGGGTAAGTGTAAGCGTAAGTGTACATGTAAGTGTTGTTGTATGGCTTATGGTAAGGGTAAGGTCAAGGGTAAGGTTTATGTTAAGGGTAAGCGTAAGGGTAAGGGATAGAGTAAGGGTAAGGGTAAGGTTAAGGGTAACGGTAAGGTTAAGGGTACAAATATGTGTTAGGGTATGGGTTATGGTATGGGTAAGAATTAGGGTAAGTGTAAGGGTCAGGGTAATGGTAAGAGTAAGGGTTAGGGTTAGGGTAAGGTTAAGTGTTAGGGTAATGGTTAGGGTTAGTTTTAGGGTTAAAGTCAGGAAAACGTATGCGTAAATATTAGGTTAATGTTAAGGGTAAGGTTAAGGTTAAGAGTAAGTGTAAGGTTTAGGCTAAGGGTTAGGGTTAATGTAAGGGTCAGGGTAAGGGTTGGGGTAAGGTTTAGGGTAAGGGTTAGGTTCAGGATAAGTGTTAGGGTAAGGGTAAGGTTAATGGTAACCGTAAGTGTAAAGGTAAGGGTTACGGTAAGGGTAAGAATAAGGGTATGGGTAATGGTAAGGGTGAGGGTTAGTCTAAGGGTAAGTGTAAGGTTTAGATTTAGGCTAAGGGTAAGTGTAGCAGAAAGGGTAAGGCTTACGGTAAGGGTAAGTGTTAGGATAAGGGTAAGGTTTAGGGTTAGGTTAAGGGTATGGGATCGGGTAAGGGTAAGGGTAAGGGTAAGGGTAAGGGTAAGGGTAAGGGTTACCGTAAGGGTACGGGTACGGGTAGAAGTATGTGTTAGAGTATGGGTTATGGTAAAGGTAAGGGTTAGGGTAAGGGTAAGTGTTGGGGTAATGGTTAGGGTTAATTTTAGGGTTAGGGTGAGGGAAAAGTAAGGGTAAGTATTAGGTTAAGGTTAAGGGTAAGGTTAAGGTTAAGTGTAAGTTTTAGGGTAAGGGTTAATGTAAGGGTCAGGGTAAGGGTTCAGGTAAGGTTTAGGGTTAGGGTTAGGTTAAGGTTAAGTGTTAGGGTAAGCGTAAGTAGTATGGATAAGTATAAGTGTAAGGGATAGGGTAAGGGTAAGTGTTAGGGTAAGGGTAAGGTTAATGGTAACCGTAAGTGTAAGGGTAAGGGTTAGGGTAAGGGGAAGAGTAAGGGGAAGGGGAAGTCTAAGGGTCCGGGTCAGGGTAAAAGTTAGAGTAAGGGTTAGGGTTAGGGTTCGGTAAGGGTAAGTGTTAGGGTAATGGTTACGGTTAATTTTAGGGTTATGGTGAGGGAAACGTAAGGGTATGTATTAGTTTAAGGGTAAGGTTAAAGTTAAGATTAAGTGTAAGGTTTAGGTTAAGGGTTAGGGTTAGAGTAAGGGTTAGGGTTAGGGTAAGGGTTAATATAAGGGTCAGGGTAAGGGTTGGGGTAAGGTTTAGTTTAAGGGTAAAAGTAAGTATAATGGTAAGGGTAAGAGTGAAGGTTAGGGTAATGGTTAGATTTAGGTAAGGGTGAGGGTTAGGGTAAGGTTTAGAATTAGGCAAAGGGTAAGTGTAGCAGAAAGGGTAAGGTTTAGGATAAGGGTAAGTGTTAGGATAAGGGTAAGGTTTAGGGTTAGCTTAATAGTAAGGTTAAGAGTAATTGTACGAGTAATTGCTAGGGTATGTGCAAGCGTAAGTGTACATGTAAGTGTTGTTGTATGGCTTATGATAAGGTTTAGGTTAAGGTTAAGGTTTATGTTAAGTGTAAGTGAAAGGGTAACGGAGACAGTAAAGGTAAGGGTAAGGGGAACGGTAAGGTTAAGGCTACAAGTACGTGTTAGGGTATGGGTTATGGTAAGGGTAAGGGTTAGGGTAAGGGTAAGTGTAAGGGTACGGGTCAGGGTAAGGGTTAGAGTAAGGGTTAGAGTTACGGTTAGGGTTAGGGTAAGGGTAAGTGTTGGGGTAATGGTTAGGGTTAATTTTAGGGTTAGGGTGAGGGAAACGTAAGGGTAAGTGTTAGTGTAATGGTTAAGGGTAAGGTTAAGAGTAAGTGTAAGTTTTAGGGTAAGGGTTAGGGTTAATGTAAGGTTCAGGGTAAGGGTTGGGGTAAGGTTTAGGGTTAGGGTTAGGTTAAGGGTAAAGATTAGGGCAAGGGTAAGGGCATGGATAAGGATAAGTGTAAGTGTTAGGGTAAGGGTAATGTTAAAGGTAACAGTAAGTGTAAGGAGAAAGGTTAGGGTAAGGGTAAGGGTAAGAGTATTGGTAATGATAAGGGTGAGGGTTACAGTAGGGGTAAATGGAAGGTTTAGATTTCGGCTAAGGGTAAGTGTAGCAGAAAGGGTAAGGTTTACTGTAAGGTTTCGGCTTAGGTTAAGGGTAAGGGTAAGGGTAATTGTACGAGTAATTTTAGGGTTAGGGTAAGGTCAAGTGTTAGGGTAATGTTTAGGGTTAATTTTAGGGTTAGGGTGAGGGAAACGTAAGGGTAAGTATTAGGTTACAGCTAAGGTTAAGGTTAAGAGTAAGTGTAAGGTTTAGGGTAAGGGTTAGGGTTAATTTAAGGGTCAGGGTAAGGGTTGGGGTAAGGTTTAGGGTAAGGGTTAGGTTAAGGGTAAGTGTTAGGGTAAGAGTAAGGTTAATGGTAACCGTAAGTGTAAAGGTAAGGGTTAGGGTAAGGGTAAGAATAAGGGTATGGGTAATGGTAAGGGTGAGGGTTAGGCTAAGGGTAAGTGTAAGGTTTAGATTTAGGCTAAGGGTAAGTGTAGCAGAAAGGGTAAGGTTTACGGTAAGGGTAAGTGTTAGGATAAGGGTAAGGTTTAGGGTTAGGTTAAGGGTAAGGGATAGGGTAAGGGATAGGGTAAGGGATAGGGATAGGGTAAGGTAAGGGTAAGGGTTAGGGTAACAGTAAGGGTAAGGGTACGGGTAGAAGTATGTGTTAGAGTAGGGGTTATGGTAAGGGTAAGGGTAAGGGTTAGGGTAAGAGTAAGTGTAAGGGTATGTGTAAGTGTACGGGTCACTGTAAGTGTTAGAGTAAGGGTTATGTTAGGGGTAACTGTTAGGGTAATGGTTAGGGTTAATTTTAGGGTTAGTGTGAGGAAAACGTAAAGGTAAGTATTAGGTTAAGGTTAAGAGCAAGTGTAAGGTTTAGGTTAAGGGTAAGGGTTAATGTAAGCGTCCTGGAAAGGGTTCAGGTAAGGTTTAGGGTTAGAGTTAGGTTAGGGTTAAGTGTTAGGAAAAGGGTAAGTTGTATGTATAAGAATAAGTGTGAGAGTAAGGGTATTGGTAATGATAAGGGTGAGGGTTAAGGATAAGGTATAAGGATAAGAGTATTTTAATTTTTTAATTCAATTAATTTTAAATTAAATTTTTTTAATTTAATTAATTAATATTTTAATTGTACGAGTAATTGTTAGGGTAAGTTTAAGCGTAAGTGTACATTTAAGTGTTGTTGTATGGCTTATTTTAAGGGTAAGGTTAAGTGTTAGCGTAATGGTTATGGTTAATTATAGGGTTAGGGTGAGAAAAACGTAAGGTTAAGTATTAGCTTAAGGTTACGGGTAAGGTTAATGTTAAGAGTAAGTGTAAGGTTTAGGGTAAGGGTTAGGGTTAATGTAAGGGTCAGGGTAAGGGTTGGGGTAAGGTTTAGGGTAAGGGTTAGGTTCAGGGTAAGTGTTAGGGTAAGTGTAAGGTTAATGGTAACCGTAAGTGTAAAGGTAAGGGTTAGGGTAAGGATAAGGGTATGGGTAATGGTAAGGGTGAGGGTTATGCTAAGAGTAAGTGTAAGGTTTAGATTTAGGCTAAGGGTAAGTGTAGCAGAAAGGGTAAGGTTTACGGTAAGGTTTAAGGTTTAGGGTTAGGTTAAGGGTACGGATAAGGGTAAGGGTACGGGTCAGGGTAAGGGTTAGAGTAAGGGTAAGGGTAAGGGTTAGGATAAGTGTAAGGGTGCAAGCAAGGATTAGGGCAAGAGTAAGTGTAAGGGTAATAGAAAGGGTTAGGGTAAGTTTAAGGGTAAGGGAAAGTGTTAGGATATGTTTTAGGGAAAGCAGAAGGGTAAGGGTTAGGTTAAGTGTAAGGGGAAGGGGAAGGTAAGGGGAAGGGTTGGAGTAAGGTATAGGGTAAGGGTAAGGTTATGGTTAAAGGAAAGAGTAAGGGTAAGGAAAAAGTAAAGGTAAGGATTTGGGTAATGGTAAGGGTGAGAAGGGTTAGGGTAAGGGTTACGGTAAGGGTTAGGTAACGCAGTGTACAACCTGGGACGTCACACGCAGAGCTGCCTCTGGCAAGGTGAGTGAGGAACAGATGTAGCAGTTGTTGTGTTGTAGGTCTCACTGTTCCTCTAAGCATCCCCTCTGTCTTTTAGAGGTGTTGTAGCTGTTTGAAGAGGGTAGATTGAAGCATCTGCCTCGGGGGCTGGTAAGCGGCAGAGGTAAGGGAGCAGATGAGAGTAACTTACCTAGTTGTGCTGTGTCTTTGGATGCTGCATCGGCCTATGTGTTTCTTTTTCTTTCACAGGTGTCTCGCACAGGCTCAAAGGAGCAAACTGCACTCTGAAGAGCTGTGTAAGAAGAGGGGCTGGTCATGAGCTGGGTTGGAGCAGAACGACCAAGTAGCACAAGGTGACTATGAAAGGTGTCCGTCTTGCTTTGCAGGTGCCGTGGCAGGCTCTCCACAGAAGTGGATAAGGATATGAGATAAGGCCAGAGAGCGACAAGGAGCGGCACGTGCAGGGATGGTTTTGAAGCGCTGCGGTGGCTTACTCTTCTGTTCATCAGGTGCCACAGGCAAGGTGGGTTGTAACATCAGTCGTTATATTTGCATGAAAGCAGTTCACTTGAATGCCACAGTGCATCTGAGTAGGGTGTTCTAGCAGAACAAGCTTGTCTGGCACAGCGGTGCCTGATGGCAGTGTGTTTCCTCAGGTGAAGAGGTGCCTGAAGCCCCATCCTATCTAGCCTGCACACAATTATCTGAGAATGAAAGCTGCTTTCCAGTAATTCAGAAAGCCAAGTTACGTCTCAGCCTTGAGCATCTCGGGCTTTTGGGCCTGTCTGTAACATTTGGCACCAGCACTAATACTTTTTTTGGCATATGTTTAGCGTTTGGGGCCTGTGTCTGGGATTTGGGCCCTGTCTCGAACCACTGGGGCTTTGTCCTGGGTTTTGGAGCCTGCCTCTAGAGTTCAGGGCCTGTGATTAGGCTTTTGGGGTCTGTGTCTGGGGGCCGGTATCTGGGGGCAAGGGGGGAGCTGCTTGTAGACCCTTGGGGCCGGCATTGAGGGGGTTGGGAGCTGACTCTACACCTTTGGGGCCTGCTTCTGGGGGCGGGGGGGGGTTGAGACCAGCATCTGGGGGAGGGGTGGGAGCTCTTTGTATTCCTTTGGAGCCTGTGTCGGGGGGCGGGGGGGGGGGGGGGGGGAGGGAAGGGGAGGGTTGGTTGGGAGGTGCTTGTACACTGTTGGAGCCTGGGTTGAGGGAGGAGGTTTGGAGCTGCTTCTACACCTTTGGGCCTGGCATCGGGGGTAGGGGGTTGGGTGCTGGTTGTAGGGGCCTGTGTTTGGGGGGGGGGGCTTGGGACCTGCGTCTGGGGGAGGGGTGGGAGCTGCTTGTACACCTTTGGGGCCTGCATGTGTGGGGGGTCAGGGCCTGTGTCTAGCGGGCTGGGAACTGCTTGTACAATGTAGGAATCTGTTTCTGCAGGGTGGCTGGGAGCTGTTTGTACAACTTTGGGGCCAGCATCTGGGGGTGGCTGGGAGCTGCCTGTACACTGTAGGGGCCTGTGTTTGTGGGGGGCTTGGGGGCCTCCCTCGGGCGGGGGGGGGAGGAGGGTTGGGAACTGCTTGTATAGGGTAGGGGGCCTGCCTGGCAGGGGTTAGGAGCTGCTTGTAGAATTTGGGTCGCTGTGTCTGGGGGGGCGGTTGGGGCCTGTGTCTCAGGGGTGTTGGGAACTGGTTGTACACCTTTGGGTCCTGTCTCAGGGGGGGAGCTACTTGTACACTTTTGGGGTCTGTATTTGAGGGGGGTTGGGAGCTGCTTGTGCACTTTTGGACCTATGTTTAGGCTGGTTGGGAGTTGCTCATGCATTCTAGGTGCCTCCCTTTTGAGAAGGGTTGGGGCCTGCATCTGTGGGTGGTTGGGAGCTGCTTGTACACTATAGGGGCCATGGTCTTGGAGGGGGGTCTGGGCTGTTTATACACCTTTGTGGCCTGTGTTTGGGGGGGTGGGCCTGTGCCTGGGGAAGTTGGGAGCTGTTTGTTCACTCTAGGAGCCTCCATTTGGGGGTCTTTGGGGCCTCCCTTTGAGGGGGAGGGAGTTGGGAGTTGGTTGTACACCTCCGCATCCCGTGTCTTGGGGGGGGTGGGGGGAGTGGGACCGGTCTCTGAAGGGGCGGGTTGTGAGCTGCTTGTACACCTGTGTCGGGGGGAGGGTAGGGGGGTTGGCGGGGGTCGGGTCCGGGTCTTGGGCCAGTGTCTGGGTGGAGTCCAGTTCTTGGGAGGGGGTGGTGGGGTAGGAGCTGCTTGTGGGCAGTTGGGGTCTGCATCTGGGTGTGGTTGGTGCCTGCTTCTGTTGGCAGTTTGGGGCCTGCTTGTAGACTTGTGCAGCCTGGGTTTGGGGGCTTTTCTGTAACGTTTGGGGCCTGCATTTTTGCTTTGGGATGCATCTTGAGCTTTTGAGGCCTAGCAGTAGCATTTGGGGCCTGCATCTGGGGCTTTTCTGTAGCATTTTGGTTGCGTATTTGTGATTTGGGGCCTGTATCGTGGGTTTTGCCTTTTTTGTAGTTTCCATCTTTGTGTGTGTGTGTTTCGTTGTTGGTTGTCTGGGGTTAGGGGCAGTTTGGGGTTTGGATTAAGGTCAGTGTCATTAGCGTTAGGGGGTTGATAATAAGGGTTAGGGTTGTGGTTAGAGTTGTTAGGTTTAAGGGGAATAAGGATTTCAGGGTAAGGGGATCAAGGTTGTGGGAATAAAAATGTTGTTTTTGCGCAGTTACATCCTGTAGAGGGAAGGAAGGTGGTATTGAGATATGCTTGCAGTGATAAGACAGCTTAACAGTGTGAAATGAGTTCATCTGATTCGTGTCAATATGGAACAATGCTAGGGCCGCATGATATGATGAAAAGTCTGAGAAAACCAGAGTGGTTAATATATATAGTTCTTGAATCTTGCAAAGGAATGGTCCATCAATTCGGGTCAATAGGGGATAAGAGAACAAAGGGGTTTCAGAATAACTGCTAACTATTACAACTGTTGCATGGGACACTATGCAAGTGTCTGCCATCCAGCCAAGATGGACAAAGGAGATGGACAAGAGAAAAGCCTGGGAGGAAGACTACGAGCCTTCAGTACAAGCGGCCCCCAGAGGGACCACCGGAGACTGATAACGCCTGCACCAGTGGGAGGGTTTGGATTCTGGGAACTAATTAGAATAACCCTGCCTTTTGTAGAAGTAGTAATGAATATGTATTACCTAGCAGCATAAAAACCAGTCGCCTGATGTAACTTGTGTGCGTCTTGGTGGAGCAGAGACTCCTGGCGCACCCAGCGCTGCTTGCTTACCTCTATTCAATTAATAAATTGTAAATTTCAATTGCAATCCTATTTGGGACCCAGTCATTTATTACAAGAGGGCGCTCGTCCGGGAGGGCTTTGGTTCCTGATTTCTGGTTTGATCTAGGAGAGGCACCCCCACCATTTGGTGGCTGCTGTTTGAGTCAGGTCGGAACTAATGGCATCTTGAACCTGAATAAAGGTAAGCAAAGTTTCTGATTCTTTTTTTCAGCTCCCTTGCCAGCTGCAGCACTATATTTTGCCCATAATTGTGTGCGTGAAGATCCGAACGAAGATGACGGAGTCGTAAGCATTTAAAGCGTATACCGTTCGGTTGGGTGGGGTTCGGTTGCCTGTGTGTGTAAGAGTGTGACTGAGATGGAACTTAGTTCCGAAGCGATTGTGAAGGTCTTCTAACCGCGTTTTCAATCTCCCACGAGGGACGTGGCCGGTGAAGGACCGAAGGGATTCCTATAGGATTTGTGGGTGTGTGATAGGTCCTCGACCCCCTGCAAGACACTCTTACTAAGGTAACCAAGGGCTGTGGGAATTGCCAGAGTAAAATTCCTAGATGGGTCAGACAAAATCGAAGACCAGAGACCAGAAGAAAGGGAGAAATTACCAGTCATACCACCAGAAAGTCCATTAGGAATAACGATTCGAAATTGGAATGATAGGGACCCCAGAAAAGGAAAAAGTAAATTAAAAATGGTCCAGTATTGTGTGACAGAATGGCCAAAGGAGCCTTTAAGACTACATGTCTTTTGGCCTGTTTTTGGATCCTTCGAAGACTGGATTTGCCAGGCCTTAAATATCCATGTTAATTCAAAGGAACCTTTTAGCCAGGAAGAAAGTGATTATGCAGGATTATGGATCAGGAGGACTTCACGTCCTTTTCCAGCCTCAATATTTACACTAAAAGCAGGTAAGAAATTTGAAGAACAAGAAGAACATGAAAAAGAAAAAGAAGATAAACGTGAGCCGTTGGATAAGCTACCACCTCCGTATCCTAACAATCCACCCCCGGCGGCTCCCCCTCCGGTGGCTGTGGTATCGCCACCAGTACCACCGTTGCCCCAGCTTCCACCACCAACAGCACCAGAATTAGACCGACCTCCGGCCGCATGCAGGAGAAGTAGGACGGATGTATCTGAGAGGGCTTCTCTATATCCCTTAAGGGAGGTAACTGGTGTATAACTGGTGCGCGTCTTGGTGGAGCAGAGACTCCCGGCGTACCCAGCACTGTTTGCTTACCTCTATTCATTCAGTGAATTGTAAACTTTGATTGTAATCCTATTTGGGACTTTTATTTATTATAACAGACAACCTTGTAAAACGCAGACAACCAGAATCCTTACAGCAATTAGGTGGAAATCATGGCGTAAGAAACATTACCACCTCAAAGAGTAAAAACCTCAAAAGAAATGTGACTTGTAACAGGCCAGCAGCTGTGTATTTTCTGTGAAGCACCAGCTAGATTATGAACCTTGAATAGCACAGTTAAAGGGGAAACAGGGGAGGGTCCCGGTCCTCGGCAGAAAAAAAAAAGTGTATAAACTGTGTATGGAATTAGTAGGCACCCTCCTGCTTGTGGGACACCCACCATTGTAATCTCGAATAATAATGCTACTGTACTGAGATCCTCGACTCAGCCTATGCTATTTGCTACAGATAAGACAATGAACAAACATTTATGGTGTATTACCCTAAGTTTTTGGGTTAGGGTTTTTTGCGTCTTAATGTTTTGGGGTTAGGGTTTGGAGCGCCCTAAGTTTTTGGGCTAGGGCTTTGAGCATTCCTAACGTTTTGGGTTGGGTTTGGGTTTTGAGCATCCTAAGATTTTGGGTTGGGGGTTTTAGGCATAGGTCTTCAGGGGTTTAGTGTGGTAAATAGTTTGGGTTAGGTCTGTAGGGGTTTCGAGGTTTTTTTGGATGTTAGGGCTTGAGGCTTTTTTTGTAAGGGCGGTGAGGGTTCCAGTGAGTGCTGGTAAATGCAGTTCTCGAGCACTCGGCCTGTGATTGGCCATGCTGGCTGTGCGGGGAATGCTGGTAGGTGTAGTTTTCCGGCACTGGGAGGCCATGTTGTGTGCCCAGAGCATGCCGGGAGATGTAGTTCTCGGGACTCCGGACTTCCGGGAGGCCATGTTGCGTACCCAGAGTATGCCGGGAAATGTAGTTTTCGGATTCGGGACTTCCGGAAGGCCATGTTGAATGCCCAGAGCATACCGGGAGATGTAGTTCTCGGGAACTAGGGTTAGGGGCTAGGGCTGGGGCTAGAGTTAGGGTTTCGGGTGAGGGTTGGGGTTGGGGGTTATTGTTAGGCTTAGAGGGTTAGGGTTAGGCTTAGAGGGTTAGGGTTAGGGATAGGTTAGGGGTAGGTTTAGAGGGTTAGGGTGAGGGTTAGGGGTTAGGGGTTGGGGTTGTGGTTAGGGTTAGAGTAAGGGTTAGGGTGAGAGTATTAGGGTTAGGGTTTGGGTTCAGATTAGGGTACGGGTAAGGGTTAGGGCAAGGGTAAGTGTTAGGGTAAGGCTAAGGGTAAGGCTTAGGGTGAGGATAAGGTTTAGGGAAAGGGTTAGGTTTAGGGTAAGGATTAGGGTAAGGGTAAGGATTAGGGTTAGGTTTGGGGTAAGAATAAGGGTAAGCTAATGGTTAGGATAAGGGTAAGGGTTAGGGTAAAGGTTTTCATTTGTTAAAGCTGAAACGCAGTATGCAATCTGGGACGTCACAGCCAGAGCTGCCTATGGCAAGGTGAAAGAGGAAAAGATGGAGCAGATGTTCTACTCCTAGTTTTTTCTTTATACGTAAATAAAAGTTTGAGCTAATTCCAGTTGGAAGAGTTCCAATTACTTGCTTGGTCATAATGTCTTTTAATATTGAAAGCTGCAGCAAAAGCATGGGGATTTTTGCTTCTAGAAACACCCTAGTTCTCTTGTCTGCACTATGCATGCTTTTGAGCTAAAACTGATTAAAAAATAAAAAGAAAAATCACACACACACACACACAAAAAAAAAAAAAAAAACAAACACCACAGCTGCTGCTGCTGCTCTCTTCCTACTTCCTTGTGCTTTGCCCCTTCCCTTCCCAGGTGATTGGATTTGGGTGCTAGTCGGGGCCAAATGGTATGTGAGTCCCAGGCATCCCCTCAGAGAGCTCATTCTGCTTGGGCTGCTCTTTGGGGTGTTTGTTTTTCCTTCGGTCAGTTGCAGGCTTCTTCAGGTGGATGAGAGTTTATGGACTGATGCGTTTCCAAGTAGCGAGGGGTACGCACATCTTTTTGAGGTAACAGCTAGTAGGATCTGTTAGAATAATGTAGTACTTGGTGCCTTTATTGCATGCAGTTCTTTATCAGGTGAGTAACTGTTGCGAGTAACTGAAGTCAATGTTACTTGGTGTGTTTGCTATGCAGTGCCTGTGCGGACTATTGCACGAGACACAGCTTTCTGACATCTGGCCCAGCAACTACTAAATAAGGGGAGGGGAGAAGCTGAAGAACGACCAAAGGACAAAGCCTGGGAGGAAGACTACGAGCCTTCAGTACGAGCGGCCCCCAGAGGGACCACCGGAGACTGATAACGCCTGCACCAGTGGGAGGGTTTGGATTCTGGGAACTAATTAGAATAACCCTGCCTTTTGTAGAAGTAGTAATGAATATGTATTAGCCTAGCAGCATAAAAACCAGCGGCCTGATGTAACTTGTGTGCGTCTTGGTGGAGCAGAGACTCCTGGCGCACCCAGCGCTGCTTGCTTACCTCTATTCAATTAATAAATTGTAAATTTCAATTGCAATCCTATTTGGGACCCAGTCATTTATTACAAGTGGGACCTCCCGATGGGTGGAAGCTGTCGGGATAGCTCGGGATGCTGAGGCGTGGTGCTGCAAGGAGGTTGGTGGCCGGTGGCGCCCTGGGGCAGGCCGAATTGGGAGGGGGCGAGGCGGCGGGTGGTCGGTGGCTTCTGTGGAAAAGGCGCTTGTATGGGGGGGCTGCGCATTCAGAGGAACCTTGACAGGCTGCAGATAGGGGCAGGCAGGAACCTTTTGAAGTTCAGGAGAGGGAAATGCCAAGCCCTACCCCTAGGGAGAAACACCTCTGTTTACCAGCACTGGCTAGCTCGATACTGAATAAGCATTTCTTCATGGAAGGGGTGCTTTGCTATTAGAACAGGCTGCCCGGGGAAGTGGTAAGAGACCCGATCCTTAAAAGTATTGAAGAGACATGTGGACATAGCCCGGGAGTCCGGCCTCCGGCAGGGCGGGAGCTGGCTCTTCCGAGCCCCTGTGCTCCGGTCTTGTGCGACGCGTTTGCAAGCAGCACCGGGTGCCGGGTCCGACATCGGACGGTTCGGGGACGGCGATTCCGGGGCCGTCGGCTAGCGGGGGCCGGCTATGTCGTGTCCCGGGGATCCGACTTCAGGGGGCGTGGGGGCCGGCCGTGCAGTGAAGCGGGGGGCTGGCGTCCGCCGGCTTCCCAGAGAGCGGGCTTTCGGTGCCGTGCGGTTCGGTGGCCGGCCGTCCCGAAACCCTGGGCACCGGTCTTGTGCTAGACTCCGCGGGCTCCGGGGCCGAACTCGGCTTCTCGGGGCCGGCGGTCGCGGTGTCCAGGTGTCCCGCCTCGGGCGGCGCGGGGCCGGCTGTCCCTAGCAGCTGGGTTCCCAAGAGCTTCTGGGCTCCCAAGCGTCGCCCAAGACCGGATCCCAGAGAATCGGGACGGCCGGCCGCACCGCTGCGACTAGCACAAGCGTCTCCCGACAACGGAGCCCAGGAGCTTGCGAGGGTCAGATTCCGCGCCCCGGGATAGAGAAACGGGGAGCGCGGGTCGGCCGGCCGCAGCTTCGCACGGGACCGAACCCCCTGTCTCCGGCACGGCCAGACCCCGAGCCGGCAGACAGCAGCCTCCCGCTTCACGGCACAGTCGGCCCCCAACCCGCCCGAGTTCTGATCGCCGGGACACGGGACAGCCGGCCGCGCCGCCCGAGGCCGGACACCTGGAGCCCGGGACCGCCGTCCCTGACAAAGCCAAAGTCGGACCCGGACCCCGCTGCAGCTAGCACACGCGTCGCCCAGGACCGCAGCCTACGACCTCGGGACGGTCGCATCCCGCGCCTCCGGCAGGAGCTACCCGGGAGGGCAGGACGGCCTGCCGCAGCTCCGCAAGAGACCGAACCTGCTGGATTCCGGGACGGCCAGAGCCCGAGCCGGTGGGCAGCAGCCTCCCGCTTCACGGCTCGGCAGGCACCCACGTCGCCCGACTTCGGACCCACGGGACAGCCGGCACCCGCGCCGCCGGAGGCCGGACACACGGGCCTCGGCATCGCCGTCCCCGAACCGCACGAAGTCACACACGGTCTCCGGTGCGTCCAGCACACGCATCGCAAAGACCGGAGCCCAGATTATAGGATCAGCCAGCCCCGCGCCGCCCGAGGTCGGACCGGGAACCCGGTGCGCTTGGCACATGCGTCGCCCAAGAACGGCACCCAGGGCCGCGGGATGGTCGTGCGTCACTCAGCCCGAGTTCGGACCCCCGGAACACAGGACAACTGGCACCCGCGCCACCGGAGGACAGAATCCCGTGCCCCGGGATTGTGTTGTATTTTCTCCCCCTCCCTCTTTGACGAGAGGGGGAGTGAGGGAGCGCTTGTGGTGGAGCTCGGCTGCCCACCTGAGTAAAACCACCACTGTCCTTTTTGGCGCCCAACGTGGGGCTCGAGGGTTGAGATAACAGTAGTATTGATTGAAGTATTTACAACTAACATATTGGTTGTCATAATGCTCGGTTTTCTGGTAATACTTTTCTGTGTGGATATGTTGTATGTAGCCCACTCTGTTTTCTTTTTTCCTTTACATCCGATCGGAGAAAATGTTGAAGTCTGTGCTTGTTTTTTTAACATGTTGTGCTGTAACATACTGGCCTTCAGTTTGGTTTGGTATTCAAGCCCGGCATTGTTATCCTCCTGGTCTCCTGGAGATTATATTATTGACAATATTAAGAATTACAGTGCCTTCTTTTTTGCCCCCAGCAGTCAATCAGTGAATAATATCGGGTGTGGTGTCTTCTACTTTTCTCCCTGTGGGCTAATTACAGCAGCCTTTCAGTATCTTGGATACACCTGGTGAGATATTATCCTCATATGCTAGGTGTAGTGTTTGTCTTCTTCCCCAAGGCAAAGCAGTTTATTAAGAATATTATCCAGGGACCTGTCCCCAGACAAAGTTGTGGGTGGCAAGGTGTGTGTGGGGATTTGGGCAGGTACCTATCACGGTTTTCTCCTCCAATGGTTCTAAATTTCACCCCTGAACAAGTACAAAATCCAAGAAAGTTGTTAGAATGTTTGAAAGATGTATGCCCTGACCCTGGCAATACTAGAGAACTCCTCTAGCTGGCTGCACTCTGCTGGGGTCTGGCTTACGCCTATCAGATGTCAATTAACATTGCCCAGCACCCTCAAGGGGATAGGGAGGTTCTTGAATTTGATGATGAGACAGCACACACTGTGACCACCCCAGAGGACCGACCATCTTTGGTATCAGTCGCCCCCGTAGTAAAGACAAAACAGTGGAAACGGAGATCAGGTCGTTTAGTAAGGGAAGGAGCGCCTCCTATGGATGAGGGAGAAGAGGAAAAGGCAAGCGGCTCTAAAGCAGCGTTATCACGGCAACATCACGAAGAAGAGACTGAAATCATAGATGAATCAGAAACTACTCGGTCTCTATCCTTGAGTGAGCTGCGAGAAATACGAAAAGCCTTCAGTCGCCGTCCAGGTGAGCACATCCTCACTTGGCTGCTTCGACGCTGGGATAGTGGGGCCAATACCCAACAGCTAGAAGGCAACAAAGCCAAGCAGCTGGGATCCCACAAGCCTCTGGGAAGATTGAGAGGTACAATGGACTGTTAAAAACTATGCTGCGAGCATTGGGTGCTGCGACATGGAAACATTAGGATATAAACCTACCAGAGGCCACTTGCTTAGTTAACAACAGGGGGTCTGAAAGCCGTGCTGGTCCTGCTGAAACAAAACCACTACACACTGTGGGAGAAGCTAAAGTCACTGTAGTGCATGTGGGGAAGTGGATGGGGAAGGCGGTGTGGGTTGCCCCTGCCATGGGAAAAGGCAAACCCACTCGTGGGATTGTCTTTGCCCAAGGTCCAGGGTATACCTGGTGGGTGATGCAGAAAGATGGGGATATCAAGTGTGTGCCTCAAGGAGATTTAACACTGGGAGAAAATTAATCTGTTATCCAAGTTATGTGTTGTTGGAGGACACTGCAGAACCAATGAAAGGTCAAATTTGCAAGGAACCAGGCAAGTGCAACAGTGATGTGAGCTAAGCTGGTGCTGGTGTCAAGAAAACCAACTTCGCCTGCCCTGAGTGACCACTTTGACAGATGATGGTGAAACCATCAACAGTTTTTTATGAGCATTTTGGGAAAATACCTATAGAATAAAGAGAAGTACAGACATAAAAATGCTTCAATGGACAGAAAACTATGGTGATGAGACCATCTATATACTAAACTGTACCTGATTGTGACACAAATGTTATGGAATAAGGGGTGGAAGTTGTGTTGCGTCTGTCTGAGCTGGAGTCACCGTTTCCCTGCAGCAGCCCGCACAGTGCTGTACTCTGCACTCGTAGCTGGAACAACACTGAAATCACTCCAGTGTTGTGCCTATTGCTGCATAGTGCTGGCACAGCATCAGGACTCTTTCCAAGTCCCTAAGAGCCAGGCACGAGTGCCGGCTGTCCCGTGTTCCGTGGGTCCGAACTCGGGCTGCGTGACGCACGACCATCCCGCGGCTCTGGGCGCCGTTCTTGGGCGACGCATGTGCCAAGCGCACCGGGTTCCCGGTCCGACCTCGGGCGGCGCGGGGCTGGCTGATCCTATAATCTGGGCTCCGGTCTTTGCGATGCGTGTGCTGGACGCACCGGAGACCGTGTGTGACTTCGTGCGGTTCGGGGACGGCGACGCCGAGGCCCGTGTGTCCGGCCTCCGGCGGCGCGGGTGCCGGCTGTCCCGTGGGTCCGAAGTCGGGCGACGTGGGTGCCTGCCGAGCCGTGAAGCGGGAGGCTGCTGCCCACCGGCTCGGGCTCTGGCCGTCCCGGAATCCAGCAGGTTCGGTCTCTTGCGGAGCTGCGGCAGGCCGTCCTGCCCTCCCGGGTAGCTCCTGCCGGAGGCGCGGGATGCGACCGTCCCGAGGTCGTAGGCTGCGGTCCTGGGCGACGCGTGTGCTAGCTGCAGCGGGGTCCGGGTCCGACTTTGGCTTTGTCAGGGACGGCGGTCCCGGGCTCCAGGTGTCCGGCCTCGGGCGGCGCGGCCGGCTGTCCCGTGTCCCGGCGATCAGAACTCGGGCGGGTTGGGGGCCGACTGTGCCGTGAAGCGGGAGGCTGCTGTCTGCCGGCTCGGGGTCTGGCCGTGCCGGAGACAGGGGGTTCGGTCCCGTGCGAAGCTGCGGCCGGCCGACCCGCGCTCCCCGTTTCTCTATCCCGGGGCGCGGAATCTGACCCTCGCAAGCTCCTGGGCTCCGTTGTCGGGAGACGCTTGTGCTAGTCGCAGCGGTGCGGCCGGCCGTCCCGATTCTCTGGGATCCGGTCTTGGGCGATGCTTGGGAGCCCAGAAGCTCTTGGGAACCCAGCTGCTAGGGACAGCCGGCCCCGCGCCGCCCGAGGCGGGACACCTGGACACCGCGACCGCCGGCCCCGAGAAGCCGAGTTCGGCCCCGGAGCCCGCGGAGTCTAGCACAAGACCGGTGCCCAGGGTTTCGGGACGGCCGGCCACCGAACCGCACGGCACCGAAAGCCCGCTCTCTGGGAAGCCGGCGGACGCCAGCCCCCCGCTTCACTGCACGGCCGGCCCCCACGCCCCCTGAAGTCGGATCCCCGGGACACGACATAGCCGGCCCCCGCTAGCCGACGGCCCCGGAATCGCCGTCCCCGAACCGTCCGATGTCGGACCCGGCACCCGGTGCTGCTTGCAAACGCGTCGCACAAGACCGGAGCACAGGGGCTCGGAAGAGCCAGCTGCCGCCCTGCCGGAGGCCGGACTCCCGGGCTATGTCCACATGTCTCTTCAATACTTTTAAGGATCGGGTCTCTTACCACTTCCCCGGGCAGCCTGTTCTAATAGCAAAGCACCCCTTCCATGAAGAAATGCTTATTCAGTATCGAGCTAGCCAGTGCTGGTAAACAGAGGTGTTTCTCCCTAGGGGTAGGGCTTGGCATTTCCCTCTCCTGAACTTCAAAAGGTTCCTGCCTGCCCCTATCTGCAGCCTGTCAAGGTTCCTCTGAATGCGCAGCCCCCCCATACAAGCGCCTTTTCCACAGAAGCCACCGACCACCCGCCGCCTCGCCCCCTCCCAATTCGGCCTGCCCCAGGGCGCCACCGGCCACCAACCTCCTTGCAGCACCACGCCTCAGCATCCCGAGCTATCCCGACAGCTTCCACCCATCGGGAGGTCCCACTTGTAATAAATGACCGAGTCCCAAATAGGCTTACAATTAATGTTTATGATTTATTAAAGGAATAGAGGTAAGCAAGCAGCGCTGGGTGCGCCAGGAGTCTCTGCTCCACCAAGACGCACACAAGTTACATCAGGCGGCTGGTTTTTATGCTGCTAGGCTAATACATATTCATTACTACTTCTACAAAAGGCAGGGTTATTCTAATTAGTTCCCAGAATCCAAACCCTCCCACTGGTGCAGGCGTAATCAGTTTTGGAGTGGGGAATTTTCTTCCAGTTTTGGGGGTGATCCCGTTCTTTTTTGGGGTGTTTTTGACTTGTTTTGGGGTCTCCGTTGGGTTTTAGTTGGATTCTCGTTGGTCGTTAAGGTAAATGGGAGTGGTTTGTGGGTTTTGAAGAAGATCAGGTGAGTTTAGGGTGGTTTTGCGGGGAAATTCATAGTTTTTGGTGTTTTTTCTTCTGATTCAGTTCTTTTTTGGGGTGTTTTTGATGTGTTTTGGGGTCTCCGTTGGTTTTTGTTGGGTTCTTGTTGTTCATCATGGTGAAAACGTGTAAATTGTGGGTATTGGAGAACATCAGGTAGGTTTAGGGGGACTTTTGGGGTGGATCAACGGCTTTTAGGGTTTTCTTCCAGTTTTGGGGGTGATCCCGCTTTTTTTTGTGGTGTTTTTGATGTGTTTTGGGGTTTCCGTTGTGTTTTGTTGATTTCCTAATGTGTTTTAAGTTTGTTGGGAGTGGACTTTGGGATTTGGAGAACATCAGGTAGGTTTAGTGTGGTTTTGGGGTGGATCTATGTTTTTTTGGGGTTTTCTTTCTTTTTTAGGGGTTATCCTGTTCTTGTTTGGGGTGTTTTTGACTTGTTTTGGGGTCTCCGTTGGGTTTTAGTTGGTCCTTAAGGGAAATGGGAGTGGATTGTGGGTTTTGAAGAAGATCAGGTGAGTTTAGGGTGGTTTTGCGGGGAAATTCATAGTTTTTGGTGTTTTTTCTTCTGATTCAGTTCTTTTTTGGGGTGTTTTTGACGTGTTTTGGGGTTTCCGTTGGGTTTCGTTGAGTTCCTAATGGGTTTTATGGTGGTTGGGAGTGGACATTTGGATTTGGAGAACATCAGGTACGTTTAGAGTGGTTTTGGGATTGGATCCGTGCTTTTTGGGGTTTTCTTTGGTTTTGGGGGTGATCCTGTTCTTGTTTGGGGTGTTTTTGACGTGTTTTGGGTTCTCCGTTGGGTTTCGTTGTGTTTTCCGTGGTCATCATGGTGGAAAAGTGTAAATTGTGGGTTTTGGAGAACATCAGGTAGGTTTAGGGGGACTTTTGGGGCAGATTCATGGTTTTTAGGGTTTTCTTCTGTTTTTTCTAGTGATCCAGTTGGTTTTCGGCGTGTTTTTGACGTGTTTTGTGGTCTCCGTTGGGTTTCGTTGGGTTTTCCGTGGTCATCATGGTGGAAAAGTGTAAATTGTGGGTTTTGGAGAACATCAGGTAGATTTAGGGTGTTTTGGGGGTGGATCTATGGTTTTGGGGGATTTTGTTCCAGTTTTGGGGTGATCGAATTCATTTTTGGGGTGTTTCTGACGTGTTTTGGGTTCTTCGTTGGGTTTCGTTGGGTTTTCCGTTGTCATCATGGTGGAAAAGTGTAAATTGTGGGTTTTGGAGAACATCAGGTAGGTTTAGGGGGACTTTTGGGGTGGATTCATGATATATGGGGTTTTCTTCTGTTTTTTTTTTTTTTTTTTTTTTGGGGGGAGGGGTGATCCAATTCATTTTGGGGGTGTTTTTGACGTGTTTTGGGGTCTCCATTGGGTTTCGTTGCGTTTTCCGTGGTCATCATGGTGGAAAAGGGTAAATTGTTGGTTTTGGAGAACATCAGGTAGGTTTAGGTTGGTTTTGGGATTGGATCTATGGTTTTGGGGGATTTTCTTTCGTTTTTGGGGGTGATCCCGTTCTTTTTTGGGGTGTTTTTGACGTGTTTTGTGGTCTCCGTTGGTATTCCTTGGGTTTTATGTGGTCATGGTGGTGGAAAATTGTAAATTGTGGGTTTTGGAGAACTTCAGGTAGGTTTAGGGGAATTTTGGGGTGGATTCATGGTATTTGGTCTTTTCTTCTGTTTTTTTTTGGGTGATCCTGTTCTTTTTTGGGGTGTTTATGACGTGTTTTGGGGTCTCCGTTGGGTTTTAGTTGGGTTCTTGTTGGTCATCATGGTGAAAAAGTGTAAATTGTGGCTTTTGGAGAACATCAGGTAGGTTTAGGGGGACTTTTGGGGCAGAGTCATGTTTTTTGGTGTTTTCTTCTGTTTCTTGGGGTGGTCCCGTTCTTTTTTGGGAAGTTTTTGAGGTGTTTGGGGGTCTCCGTTGGGTTTTGTTGTGTACTCGTTGGTCATCGTGGTGGAAAATGGTAAATTGTGGGTTTTGGAGAACATCAGGTAGGTTTAGGGTGGTTTTGGGATTGGATCCGTGCTTTTTGGGGATTTTCTTCCAGTTTATGGGTGATCCCTTTATTTTTGGGGTGTTTTTGACGTGTTTTGGTGTCTCGTTTTGGGTTTTCGTTTGGTTCATGTTGGTCATCCTGGTGAAAAAGTGTAAATTGTGGCTTTTGGAGAACATCAGGTAGGTTTAGGGGGACTTTTGGTGTGGATCTATGGCTTTTGGGGTTTTCTTTCGTTTTTAGGGTTTATCCCGTTCTTGTTTTGGGTGTTTTTGACTTCTTTTGGGGTCTCCGTTGGGTTTCGTTGGGTTTTCCATGGTCATCATGTTGGAAAATTGTAAATTGTGGGTTTTGGAGATCATCAGGTAGGTTTAGGGTGGTTTTGGGGTGGATCTATGATTTTGAAGGATTTTCTTCCAATTTTGGGGGTGATCCCTTTCTTTTTTTTTTTTTTTTTTTTTTTTTGACGTGTTTTGTGGTCTCCATTGGGTTTCGTTGGGTTTTCCATGGTCATCAATGTGGAAAAGTGTAAATTGTGGGTTTTGGAGAACTTCAGGTTGGTTTAGGGGGATTTTTGGTGTGGATCTATGGCTTTTGGGGTTTTCTTTCGTTGTTGGGGTTGAACCACTTCTTTTTTGGGGTGTTTTTGACGTTTTTGGGGTCTCCGTTGGGTTTTGTTGGGTTCTCGTTGGTCGTTAAGCTAAATGGGAGTGGATTGTGGGTTTTGAAGAAGATCAGGTGAGTTTAGGGTGATTTGGGAGGGAAATGCATAGTTTTGTTTTTTTTTTTCTTCTGATCCAGTTCTTTTTTGGGGTGTTTTTGATGTGTTTTGGGGTCTCCGTTGGTTTTTGTTGGGTTCTTGTTGTTCATCATGGTGAAAACGGGTAAATTGTGGGTATTGGAGAACATCAGGTAGGTTTAGGGGGACTTTTGGGGTGGATCAACGGCTTTTAGGGTTTTCTTCCAGTTTTGGGGGTGATCCTGCTTTTTTTTGTGGTGTTTTTGATGTGTTTTGGGGTTTCCGTTGTGTTTTGTTGATTTCCTAATGTGTTTTAAGTTTGTTGGGAGTGGACTTTGGGATTTGGAGAACATCAGGTAGGTTTAGTGTGGTTTTGGGGTGGATCTATGTTTTTTTGGGGTTTTCTTTCTTTTTTAGGGGTTATCCTGTTCTTGTTTGGGGTGTTTTTGACTTGTTTTGGGGTCTCCGTTGGGTTTTAGTTGGTCCTTAAGGGAAATGGGAGTGGATTGTGGGTTTTGAAGAAGATCAGGTGAGTTTAGGGTGGTTTTGCGGGGAAATTCATAGTTTTTGGTGTTTTTTCTTCTGATTCAGTTCTTTTTTGGGGTGTTTTTGACGTGTTTTGGGGTTTCCGTTGGGTTTCGTTGAGTTCCTAATGGGTTTTATGGTGGTTGGGAGTGGACATTTGGATTTGGAGAACATCAGGTACGTTTAGAGTGGTTTTGGGATTGGATCCGTGCTTTTTGGGGTTTTCTTTGGTTTTGGGGGTGATCCTGTTCTTGTTTGGGGTGTTTTTGACGTGTTTTGGGTTCTCCGTTGGGTTTCGTTGTGTTTTCCGTGGTCATCATGGTGGAAAAGTGTAAATTGTGGGTTTTGGAGAACATCAGGTAGGTTTAGGGGGACTTTTGGGGCAGATTCATGGTTTTTAGGGTTTTCTTCTGTTTTTTCTAGTGATCCAGTTGGTTTTCGGCGTGTTTTTGACGTGTTTTGTGGTCTCCGTTGGGTTTCGTTGGGTTTTCCGTGGTCATCATGGTGGAAAAGTGTAAATTGTGGGTTTTGGAGAACATCAGGTAGATTTAGGGTGTTTTGGGGGTGGATCTATGGTTTTGGGGGATTTTGTTCCAGTTTTGGGGTGATCGAATTCATTTTTGGGGTGTTTCTGACGTGTTTTGGGTTCTTCGTTGGGTTTCGTTGGGTTTTCCGTTGTCATCATGGTGGAAAAGTGTAAATTGTGGGTTTTGGAGAACATCAGGTAGGTTTAGGGGGACTTTTGGGGTGGATTCATGATATATGGGGTTTTCTTCTGTTTTTTTTTTTTTTTTTTTTTTTTGGGGGGGGGGTGATCCAATTCATTTTGGGGGTGTTTTTGACGTGTTTTGGGGTCTCCATTGGGTTTCGTTGCGTTTTCCGTGGTCATCATGGTGGAAAAGGGTAAATTGTTGGTTTTGGAGAACATCAGGTAGGTTTAGGTTGGTTTTGGGATTGGATCTATGGTTTTGGGGGATTTTCTTTTGTTTTTGGGGGTGATCCCGTTCTTTTTTGGGGTGTTTTTGACGTGTTTTGGGGTCTCCGTTGGTATTCCTTGGGTTTTATGTGGTCATGGTGGTGGAAAATTGTAAATTGTGGGTTTTGGAGAACTTCAGGTAGGTTTAGGGGAATTTTGGGGTGGATTCATGGTATTTGGTCTTTTCTTCTGTTTTTTTTTGGGTGATCCTGTTCTTTTTTGGGGTGTTTATGACGTGTTTTGGGGTCTCCGTTGGGTTTTAGTTGGGTTCTTGTTGGTCATCATGGTGAAAAAGTGTAAATTGTGGCTTTTGGAGAACATCAGGTAGGTTTAGGGGGACTTTTGGGGCAGAGTCATGTTTTTTGGTGTTTTCTTCTGTTTCTTGGGGTGGTCCCGTTCTTTTTTGGGAAGTTTTTGAGGTGTTTGGGGGTCTCCGTTGGGTTTTGTTGTGTACTCGTTGGTCATCGTGGTGGAAAATGGTAAATTGTGGGTTTTGGAGAACATCAGGTAGGTTTAGGGTGGTTTTGGGATTGGATCCGTGCTTTTTGGGGATTTTCTTCCAGTTTATGGGTGATCCCTTTATTTTTGGGGTGTTTTTGACGTGTTTTGGTGTCTCGTTTTGGGTTTTCGTTTGGTTCATGTTGGTCATCCTGGTGAAAAAGTGTAAATTGTGGCTTTTGGAGAACATCAGGTAGGTTTAGGGGGACTTTTGGTGTGGATCTATGGCTTTTGGGGTTTTCTTTCGTTTTTAGGGTTTATCCCGTTCTTGTTTTGGGTGTTTTTGACTTCTTTTGGGGTCTCCGTTGGGTTTCGTTGGGTTTTCCATGGTCATCATGTTGGAAAATTGTAAATTGTGGGTTTTGGAGATCATCAGGTAGGTTTAGGGTGGTTTTGGGGTGGATCTATGATTTTGAAGGATTTTCTTCCAATTTTGGGGGTGATCCCTTTCTTTTTTTTTTTTTTTTTTTTTTTTTGACGTGTTTTGTGGTCTCCATTGGGTTTCGTTGGGTTTTCCATGGTCATCAATGTGGAAAAGTGTAAATTGTGGGTTTTGGAGAACTTCAGGTTGGTTTAGGGGGATTTTTGGTGTGGATCTATGGCTTTTGGGGTTTTCTTTCGTTGTTGGGGTTGAACCACTTCTTTTTTGGGGTGTTTTTGACGTTTTTGGGGTCTCCGTTGGGTTTTGTTGGGTTCTCGTTGGTCGTTAAGCTAAATGGGAGTGGATTGTGGGTTTTGAAGAAGATCAGGTGAGTTTAGGGTGATTTGGGAGGGAAATGCATAGTTTTGTTTTTTTTTTTCTTCTGATCCAGTTCTTTTTTGGGGTGTTTTTGATGTGTTTTGGGGTCTCCGTTGGTTTTTGTTGGGTTCTTGTTGTTCATCATGGTGAAAACGGGTAAATTGTGGGTATTGGAGAACATCAGGTAGGTTTAGGGGGACTTTTGGGGTGGATCAACGGCTTTTAGGGTTTTCTTCCAGTTTTGGGGGTGATCCTGCTTTTTTTTGTGGTGTTTTTGATGTGTTTTGGGGTTTCCGTTGTGTTTTGTTGATTTCCTAATGTGTTTTAAGTTTGTTGGGAGTGGACTTTGGGATTTGGAGAACATCAGGTAGGTTTAGTGTGGTTTTGGGGTGGATCTATGTTTTTTTGGGGTTTTCTTTCTTTTTTAGGGGTTATCCTGTTCTTGTTTGGGGTGTTTTTGACTTGTTTTGGGGTCTCCGTTGGGTTTTAGTTGGTCCTTAAGGGAAATGGGAGTGGATTGTGGGTTTTGAAGAAGATCAGGTGAGTTTAGGGTGGTTTTGCGGGGAAATTCATAGTTTTTGGTGTTTTTTCTTCTGATTCAGTTCTTTTTTGGGGTGTTTTTGACGTGTTTTGGGGTTTCCGTTGGGTTTCGTTGAGTTCCTAATGGGTTTTATGGTGGTTGGGAGTGGACATTTGGATTTGGAGAACATCAGGTACGTTTAGAGTGGTTTTGGGATTGGATCCGTGCTTTTTGGGGTTTTCTTTGGTTTTGGGGGTGATCCTGTTCTTGTTTGGGGTGTTTTTGACGTGTTTTGGGTTCTCCGTTGGGTTTCGTTGTGTTTTCCGTGGTCATCATGGTGGAAAAGTGTAAATTGTGGGTTTTGGAGAACATCAGGTAGGTTTAGGGGGACTTTTGGGGCAGATTCATGGTTTTTAGGGTTTTCTTCTGTTTTTTCTAGTGATCCAGTTGGTTTTCGGCGTGTTTTTGACGTGTTTTGTGGTCTCCGTTGGGTTTCGTTGGGTTTTCCGTGGTCATCATGGTGGAAAAGTGTAAATTGTGGGTTTTGGAGAACTTCAGGTTGGTTTAGGGGGATTTTTGGTGTGGATCTATGGCTTTTGGGGTTTTCTTTCGTTGTTGGGGTTGAACCAGTTCTTTTTTGGGGTGTTTTTGACGTTTTTGGGGTCTCCGTTGGGTTTTGTTGGGTTCTCGTTGGTCGTTAAGCTAAATGGGAGTGGATTGTGGGTTTTGAAGAAGATCAGGTGAGTTTAGGGTGATTTGGGAGGGAAATGCATAGTTGTGTTTTTTTTTTTCTTCTGATCCAGTTCTTTTTTGGGGTGTTTTTGACGTGTTTTGGGGTTTCCGTTGTGGTTTGTTGAGTTCCTAATGGGTTTTATGGTGGGTGGGAGTGGATTTTGGGATTTGGAGAAGATCAGGTAGTTTTAAGGGTTTTCTTGGGGTTAAATCACGTATTTTCTTCTGATCCGGTTTGCTTTTGGGGTGTTTTTCAGGTGTTTTGGGGTTTCTGTTGCGTTTTGTTTAGTTCCTAATGGGTTTTATGGTGGTTGGGAGTGGACTTTGGGATTTGGAGAAGATCAGGTAGGTTTAGGGTGGTTTTGGGATTGGATCCATGCTTTTTGGGGATTTTCTTCCAGTTTTGGGGGTTATCCCGTTCTTTTTTGGGGTGTTTTTGACATGTTTTGATGTCTCTGTTGGGTTTTGTTGGGTTTTCTGTTGGCATCTTGGTGGAAAAGGGTAAATTGTGGGTTTTGGAGAACTTCAGGTAGGTTTAGGGGGACTTTTGGGGTGGATTCATGGTATTTGGGGTTTTCTTCTGTTTTTTGGGGTGATCCTGTTCTTTTTTGGGCTGTTTTTGACGTGTTTTGGGGTTGTCCGTTGGGTTTTGTTGGGTTCTCGTTGGTCATCATTGTGAAAAAGGGTAAATTGTGGGTTTTGGAGAACATCAGGTAGGCTTAGGGGGACTTTTGGGGTGGATCTATGGCATTTGGGTTTTTCTTCTGTTTTTGGGGGAGATCCTGTTCTTTTTTGTTTTTTTTTTTGTTTTTTTTTTTTGACATGTTTTTTGTCTCCATTGGGTTTCGTTGGGTTTTCCATGGTCATCATGGTGGAAAAGGGTAAATTTGTGGGTTTTGGAGAACATCAGGTAGGTTTAGGCTGGTTTTGGGATTGGATCTGTGCTTTTTGGGGATTTTCTTCCAGTTTATGGGTGATCCCTTTCTTTTTTGGGGTGTTTTTGACGTGTTTTGGTGTCTCCTTTTGGGTTTTAGTTGGTCCTTAAGGGAAATGGGAGTGGATTGTGGGTTTTGAAGAAGATCAGGTGAGTTTAGGGTGGTTTTGCGGGGAAATTCATAGTTTTTGGTGTTTTTTCTTCTGATTCAGTTCTTTTTTGGGGTGTTTTTGACGTGTTTTGGGGTTTCCGTTGGGTTTCGTTGAGTTCCTAATGGGTTTTATGGTGGTTGGGAGTGGACATTTGGATTTGGAGAACATCAGGTACGTTTAGAGTGGTTTTGGGATTGGATCCGTGCTTTTTGGGGTTTTCTTTGGTTTTGGGGGTGATCCTGTTCTTGTTTGGGGTGTTTTTGACGTGTTTTGGGTTCTCCGTTGGGTTTCGTTGTGTTTTCCGTGGTCATCATGGTGGAAAAGTGTAAATTGTGGGTTTTGGAGAACATCAGGTAGGTTTAGGGGGACTTTTGGGGCAGATTCATGGTTTTTAGGGTTTTCTTCTGTTTTTTCTAGTGATCCAGTTGGTTTTCGGCGTGTTTTTGACGTGTTTTGTGGTCTCCGTTGGGTTTCGTTGGGTTTTCCGTGGTCATCATGGTGGAAAAGTGTAAATTGTGGGTTTTGGAGAACTTCAGGTTGGTTTAGGGGGATTTTTGGTGTGGATCTATGGCTTTTGGGGTTTTCTTTCGTTGTTGGGGTTGAACCAGTTCTTTTTTGGGGTGTTTTTGACGTTTTTGGGGTCTCCGTTGGGTTTTGTTGGGTTCTCGTTGGTCGTTAAGCTAAATGGGAGTGGATTGTGGGTTTTGAAGAAGATCAGGTGAGTTTAGGGTGATTTGGGAGGGAAATGCATAGTTGTGTTTTTTTTTTTCTTCTGATCCAGTTCTTTTTTGGGGTGTTTTTGACGTGTTTTGGGGTTTCCGTTGTGGTTTGTTGAGTTCCTAATGGGTTTTATGGTGGGTGGGAGTGGATTTTGGGATTTGGAGAAGATCAGGTAGTTTTAAGGGTTTTCTTGGGGTTAAATCACGTATTTTCTTCTGATCCGGTTTGCTTTTGGGGTGTTTTTCAGGTGTTTTGGGGTTTCTGTTGCGTTTTGTTTAGTTCCTAATGGGTTTTATGGTGGTTGGGAGTGGACTTTGGGATTTGGAGAAGATCAGGTAGGTTTAGGGTGGTTTTGGGATTGGATCCATGCTTTTTGGGGATTTTCTTCCAGTTTTGGGGGTTATCCCGTTCTTTTTTGGGGTGTTTTTGACATGTTTTGATGTCTCTGTTGGGTTTTGTTGGGTTTTCTGTTGGCATCTTGGTGGAAAAGGGTAAATTGTGGGTTTTGGAGAACTTCAGGTAGGTTTAGGGGGACTTTTGGGGTGGATTCATGGTATTTGGGGTTTTCTTCTGTTTTTTGGGGTGATCCTGTTCTTTTTTGGGCTGTTTTTGACGTGTTTTGGGGTTGTCCGTTGGGTTTTGTTGGGTTCTCGTTGGTCATCATTGTGAAAAAGGGTAAATTGTGGGTTTTGGAGAACATCAGGTAGGCTTAGGGGGACTTTTGGGGTGGATCTATGGCATTTGGGTTTTTCTTCTGTTTTTGGGGGAGATCCTGTTCTTTTTTGTTTTTTTTTTTGTTTTTTTTTTTTGACATGTTTTTTGTCTCCATTGGGTTTCGTTGGGTTTTCCATGGTCATCATGGTGGAAAAGGGTAAATTTGTGGGTTTTGGAGAACATCAGGTAGGTTTAGGCTGGTTTTGGGATTGGATCTGTGCTTTTTGGGGATTTTCTTCCAGTTTATGGGTGATCCCTTTCTTTTTTGGGGTGTTTTTGACGTGTTTTGGTGTCTCCTTTTGGGTTTTCGTTTGGTTCATGTTGGTCATCATGGTGAAAATTGTAAATTTTTTGGGGGGGGAATTTTCTTCCAGTTTTGGGGGTGATCCCGTTCTTTTTTGGGGTGTTTTTGACATGTTTTGGGGTCTCTGTTGGGTTTTGTTGGTTTCTTGTTTTTCATCATGTTGGAAAAGTTTAACTTGCGTGTTTTGGAGAACATCAGGTAGGTTTAGTGTCGTTTTGGGGTGGATCTATTTTTTTGGGGTTTTCTTTCGTTTTGGGGGGTTATCCCACTCTTTTTTGGGGTGTTTTTGACTTGTTTTGGGGTCTCCGTTGGGTTTTAGTTGGATTCTCGTTGGTCGTTAAGGTAAATGGGAGTGGATTGTGGGTTTTGAAGAAGATCAGGTGAGTTTAGGGTGGTTTTGCGGGGAAATTCATAGTTTTTGGTGTTTTTTCTTCTGATTCAGTTCTTTTTTGGGGTGTTTTTGATGTGTTTTGGGGTCTCCGTTGGTTTTTGTTGTGTTCTTGTTGTTCATCATGGTGAAAACGGGTAAATTGTGGGTATTGGAGAACATCAGGTAGGTTTAGGGGGACTTTTGGGGTGGATCAACGGCTTTTAGGGTTTTCTTCCAGTTTTGGGGGTGATCCCGCTTTTTTTTGTGGTGTTTTTGACGTGTTTTGGGGTTTCCGTTGTGTTTTGTTGATTTCCTAATGTGTTTTAAGTTTGTTGGGAGTGGACTTTGGGATTTGGAGAACATCAGGTAGGTTTAGTGTGGTTTTGGGGTGGATCTATGTTTTTTTGGGGTTTTCTTTCTTTTTTAGGGGTTATCCTGTTCTTGTTTGGGGTGTTTTTGACTTGTTTTGGGGTCTCCGTTGGGTTTTAGTTGGATTCTCGTTGGTCCTTAAGGGAAATGGGAGTGGATTGTGGGTTTTGA
Source organism: Aythya ferina (assembly GCF_964211825.1). Classification (NCBI taxonomy): domain Eukaryota; kingdom Metazoa; phylum Chordata; class Aves; order Anseriformes; family Anatidae; genus Aythya; species Aythya ferina. Next base: position 291,422 of record NW_028181440.1, read on the forward strand.
AGAAGATCAGGTGAGTTTAGGGTGGTTTTGCGGGGAAATTCATAGTTTTTGGTGTTTTTTCTTCTGATTCAGTTCTTTTTTGGGGTGTTTTTGACGTGTTTTGGGGTTTCCGTTGGGTTTCGTTGTGTTTTCCGTGGTCATCATGGTGGAAAAGTGTAAATTGTGGGTTTTGGAGAACATCAGGTAGGTTTTTGAGGACTTTTGGGGCAGATTCATGGTTTTTAGGGTTTTCTTCTGTTTTTTCTAGTGATCCAGTTGGTTTTCGGCGTGTTTTTGACGTGTTTTGTGGTCTCCGTTGGGTTTCGTTGGGTTTTCCGTGGTCATCATGGTGGAAAAGTGTAAATTGTGGGTTTTGGAGAACATCAGGTAGATTTAGGGTGTTTTGGGGGTGGATCTATGGTCTTGGGGGATTTTGTTCCAGTTTTGGGGTGATCGAATTCATTTTTGGGGTGTTTCTGACGTGTTTTGGGTTCTTCGTTGGGTTTCGTTGGGTTTTCCGTTGTCATCATGGTGGAAAAGTGTAAATTGTGGGTTTTGGAGAACATCAGGTAGGTTTAGGGGGACTTTTGGGGTGGATTCATGATATATGGGGTTTTCTTCTGTTTTTTTTTTTTTTTTTTTTTTTGGGGGGGGAGGGGTGATCCAATTCATTTTGGGGGTGTTTTTGACGTGTTTTGGGGTCTCCGTTGGGTTTCGTTGGGTTTTCCATGGTCATCAATGTGGAAAAGTGTAAATTGTGGGTTTTGGAGAACTTCAGGTTGGTTTAGGGGGATTTTTGGTGTGGATCTATGGCTTTTGGGGTTTTCTTTCGTTGTTGGGGTTGAACCAGTTCTTTTTTGGGGTGTTTTTGACGTTTTTGGGGTCTCCGTTGGGTTTTGTTGGGTTCTCGTTGGTCGTTAAGCTAAATGGGAGTGGATTGTGGGTTTTGAAGAAGATCAGGTGAGTTTAGGGTGATTTGGGAGGGAAATGCATAGTTGTGTTTTTTTTTTTTCTTCTGATCCAGTTCTTTTTTGGGGTGTTTTTGACGTGTTTTGGGGTTTCCGTTGTGGTTTGTTGAGTTCCTAATGGGTTTTATGGTGGGTGGGAGTGGATTTTGGGATTTGGAGAAGATCAGGTAGGTTTAAGGGTTTTCTTGGGGTTAAATCACGTATTTTCTTCTGATCCGGTTTGCTTTTGGGGTGTTTTTCAGGTGTTTTGGGGTTTCTGTTGCGTTTTGTTTAGTTCCTAATGGGTTTTATGGTGGTTGGGAGTGGACTTTGGGATTTGGAGAAGATCAGGTAGGTTTAGGGTGGTTTTGGGATTGGATCCATGCTTTTTGGGGATTTTCTTCCAGTTTTGGGGGTTATCCCGTTCTTTTTTGGGGTGTTTTTGACATGTTTTGATGTCTCTGTTGGGTTTTGTTGGGTTTTCTGTTGGCATCTTGGTGGAAAAGGGTAAATTGTGGGTTTTGGAGAACTTCAGGTAGGTTTAGGGGGACTTTTGGGGTGGATTCATGGTATTTGGGGTTTTCTTCTGTTTTTTGGGGTGATCCTGTTCTTTTTTGGGCTGTTTTTGACGTGTTTTGGGGTTGTGCGTTGGGTTTCGTTGGGTTCTCGTTGGTCATCATTGTGAAAAAGGGTAAATTGTGGGTTTTGGAGAACATCAGGTAGGCTTAGGGGGACTTTTGGGGTGGATCTATGGCATTTGGGTTTTTCTTCTGTTTTTGGGGGAGATCCTGTTCTTTTTTGTTTTTTTTTTTGTTTTTTTTTTTTGACATGTTTTTTGTCTCCATTGGGTTTCGTTGGGTTTTCCATGGTCATCATGGTGGAAAAGGGTAAATTTGTGGGTTTTGGAGAACATCAGGTAGGTTTAGGCTGGTTTTGGGATTGGATCTGTGCTTTTTGGGGATTTTCTTCCAGTTTATGGGTGATCCCTTTCTTTTTTGGGGTGTTTTTGACGTGTTTTGGTGTCTCCTTTTGGGTTTTCGTTTGGTTCATGTTGGTCATCATGGTGAAAATTGTAAATTTTTTGGGGGGGGAATTTTCTTCCAGTTTTGGGGGTGATCCCGTTCTTTTTTGGGGTGTTTTTGACATGTTTTGGGGTCTCTGTTGGGTTTTGTTGGTTTCTTGTTTTTCATCATGTTGGAAAAGTTTAACTTGCGTGTTTTGGAGAACATCAGGTAGGTTTAGTGTCGTTTTGGGGTGGATCTATTTTTTTGGGGTTTTCTTTCGTTTTGGGGGGTTATCCCACTCTTTTTTGGGGTGTTTTTGACTTGTTTTGGGGTCTCCGTTGGGTTTTAGTTGGATTCTCGTTGGTCGTTAAGGTAAATGGGAGTGGATTGTGGGTTTTGAAGAAGATCAGGTGAGTTTAGGGTGGTTTTGCGGGGAAATTCATAGTTTTTGGTGTTTTTTCTTCTGATTCAGTTCTTTTTTGGGGTGTTTTTGATGTGTTTTGGGGTCTCCGTTGGTTTTTGTTGTGTTCTTGTTGTTCATCATGGTGAAAACGGGTAAATTGTGGGTATTGGAGAACATCAGGTAGGTTTAGGGGGACTTTTGGGGTGGATCAACGGCTTTTAGGGTTTTCTTCCAGTTTTGGGGGTGATCCCGCTTTTTTTTGTGGTGTTTTTGACGTGTTTTGGGGTTTCCGTTGTGTTTTGTTGATTTCCTAATGTGTTTTAAGTTTGTTGGGAGTGGACTTTGGGATTTGGAGAACATCAGGTAGGTTTAGTGTGGTTTTGGGGTGGATCTATGTTTTTTTGGGGTTTTCTTTCTTTTTTAGGGGTTATCCTGTTCTTGTTTGGGGTGTTTTTGACTTGTTTTGGGGTCTCCGTTGGGTTTTAGTTGGATTCTCGTTGGTCCTTAAGGGAAATGGGAGTGGATTGTGGGTTTTGAAGAAGATCAGGTGAGTTTAGGGTGGTTTTGCGGGGAAATTCATAGTTTTTGGTGTTTTTTCTTCTGATTCAGTTCTTTTTTGGGGTGTTTTTGACGTGTTTTGGGGTTTCCGTTGGGTTTCGTTGTGTTTTCCGTGGTCATCATGGTGGAAAAGTGTAAATTGTGGGTTTTGGAGAACATCAGGTAGGTTTTTGAGGACTTTTGGGGCAGATTCATGGTTTTTAGGGTTTTCTTCTGTTTTTTCTAGTGATCCAGTTGGTTTTCGGCGTGTTTTTGACGTGTTTTGTGGTCTCCGTTGGGTTTCGTTGGGTTTTCCGTGGTCATCATGGTGGAAAAGTGTAAATTGTGGGTTTTGGAGAACATCAGGTAGATTTAGGGTGTTTTGGGGGTGGATCTATGGTCTTGGGGGATTTTGTTCCAGTTTTGGGGTGATCGAATTCATTTTTGGGGTGTTTCTGACGTGTTTTGGGTTCTTCGTTGGGTTTCGTTGGGTTTTCCGTTGTCATCATGGTGGAAAAGTGTAAATTGTGGGTTTTGGAGAACATCAGGTAGGTTTAGGGGGACTTTTGGGGTGGATTCATGATATATGGGGTTTTCTTCTGTTTTTTTTTTTTTTTTTTTTTTTGGGGGGGGAGGGGTGATCCAATTCATTTTGGGGGTGTTTTTGACGTGTTTTGGGGTCTCCGTTGGGTTTCGTTGGGTTTTCCATGGTCATCAATGTGGAAAAGTGTAAATTGTGGGTTTTGGAGAACTTCAGGTTGGTTTAGGGGGATTTTTGGTGTGGATCTATGGCTTTTGGGGTTTTCTTTCGTTGTTGGGGTTGAACCAGTTCTTTTTTGGGGTGTTTTTGACGTTTTTGGGGTCTCCGTTGGGTTTTGTTGGGTTCTCGTTGGTCGTTAAGCTAAATGGGAGTGGATTGTGGGTTTTGAAGAAGATCAGGTGAGTTTAGGGTGATTTGGGAGGGAAATGCATAGTTGTGTTTTTTTTTTTTCTTCTGATCCAGTTCTTTTTTGGGGTGTTTTTGACGTGTTTTGGGGTTTCCGTTGTGGTTTGTTGAGTTCCTAATGGGTTTTATGGTGGGTGGGAGTGGATTTTGGGATTTGGAGAAGATCAGGTAGGTTTAAGGGTTTTCTTGGGGTTAAATCACGTATTTTCTTCTGATCCGGTTTGCTTTTGGGGTGTTTTTCAGGTGTTTTGGGGTTTCTGTTGCGTTTTGTTTAGTTCCTAATGGGTTTTATGGTGGTTGGGAGTGGACTTTGGGATTTGGAGAAGATCAGGTAGGTTTAGGGTGGTTTTGGGATTGGATCCATGCTTTTTGGGGATTTTCTTCCAGTTTTGGGGGTTATCCCGTTCTTTTTTGGGGTGTTTTTGACATGTTTTGATGTCTCTGTTGGGTTTTGTTGGGTTTTCTGTTGGCATCTTGGTGGAAAAGGGTAAATTGTGGGTTTTGGAGAACTTCAGGTAGGTTTAGGGGGACTTTTGGGGTGGATTCATGGTATTTGGGGTTTTCTTCTGTTTTTTGGGGTGATCCTGTTCTTTTTTGGGCTGTTTTTGACGTGTTTTGGGGTTGTGCGTTGGGTTTCGTTGGGTTCTCGTTGGTCATCATTGTGAAAAAGGGTAAATTGTGGGTTTTGGAGAACATCAGGTAGGCTTAGGGGGACTTTTGGGGTGGATCTATGGCATTTGGGTTTTTCTTCTGTTTTTGGGGGAGATCCTGTTCTTTTTTGTTTTTTTTTTTGTTTTTTTTTTTTGACATGTTTTTTGTCTCCATTGGGTTTCGTTGGGTTTTCCATGGTCATCATGGTGGAAAAGGGTAAATTTGTGGGTTTTGGAGAACATCAGGTAGGTTTAGGCTGGTTTTGGGATTGGATCTGTGCTTTTTGGGGATTTTCTTCCAGTTTATGGGTGATCCCTTTCTTTTTTGGGGTGTTTTTGACGTGTTTTGGTGTCTCCTTTTGGGTTTTCGTTTGGTTCATGTTGGTCATCATGGTGAAAATTGTAAATTTTTTGGGGGGGGAATTTTCTTCCAGTTTTGGGGGTGATCCCGTTCTTTTTTGGGGTGTTTTTGACATGTTTTGGGGTCTCTGTTGGGTTTTGTTGGTTTCTTGTTTTTCATCATGTTGGAAAAGTTTAACTTGCGTGTTTTGGAGAACATCAGGTAGGTTTAGTGTCGTTTTGGGGTGGATCTATTTTTTTGGGGTTTTCTTTCGTTTTGGGGGGTTATCCCACTCTTTTTTGGGGTGTTTTTGACTTGTTTTGGGGTCTCCGTTGGGTTTTAGTTGGATTCTCGTTGGTCGTTAAGGTAAATGGGAGTGGATTGTGGGTTTTGAAGAAGATCAGGTGAGTTTAGGGTGGTTTTGCGGGGAAATTCATAGTTTTTGGTGTTTTTTCTTCTGATTCAGTTCTTTTTTGGGGTGTTTTTGATGTGTTTTGGGGTCTCCGTTGGTTTTTGTTGTGTTCTTGTTGTTCATCATGGTGAAAACGGGTAAATTGTGGGTATTGGAGAACATCAGGTAGGTTTAGGGGGACTTTTGGGGTGGATCAACGGCTTTTAGGGTTTTCTTCCAGTTTTGGGGGTGATCCCGCTTTTTTTTGTGGTGTTTTTGACGTGTTTTGGGGTTTCCGTTGTGTTTTGTTGATTTCCTAATGTGTTTTAAGTTTGTTGGGAGTGGACTTTGGGATTTGGAGAACATCAGGTAGGTTTAGTGTGGTTTTGGGGTGGATCTATGTTTTTTTGGGGTTTTCTTTCTTTTTTAGGGGTTATCCTGTTCTTGTTTGGGGTGTTTTTGACTTGTTTTGGGGTCTCCGTTGGGTTTTAGTTGGATTCTCGTTGGTCCTTAAGGGAAATGGGAGTGGATTGTGGGTTTTGAAGAAGATCAGGTGAGTTTAGGGTGGTTTTGCGGGGAAATTCATAGTTTTTGGTGTTTTTTCTTCTGATTCAGTTCTTTTTTGGGGTGTTTTTGACGTGTTTTGGGGTTTCCGTTGGGTTTCGTTGTGTTTTCCGTGGTCATCATGGTGGAAAAGTGTAAATTGTGGGTTTTGGAGAACATCAGGTAGGTTTTTGAGGACTTTTGGGGCAGATTCATGGTTTTTAGGGTTTTCTTCTGTTTTTTCTAGTGATCCAGTTGGTTTTCGGCGTGTTTTTGACGTGTTTTGTGGTCTCCGTTGGGTTTCGTTGGGTTTTCCGTGGTCATCATGGTGGAAAAGTGTAAATTGTGGGTTTTGGAGAACATCAGGTAGATTTAGGGTGTTTTGGGGGTGGATCTATGGTCTTGGGGGATTTTGTTCCAGTTTTGGGGTGATCGAATTCATTTTTGGGGTGTTTCTGACGTGTTTTGGGTTCTTCGTTGGGTTTCGTTGGGTTTTCTGTTGGCATCTTGGTGGAAAAGGGTAAATTGTGGGTTTTGGAGAACTTCAGGTAGGTTTAGGGGGACTTTTGGGGTGGATTCATGGTATTTGGGGTTTTCTTCTGTTTTTTGGGGTGATCCTGTTCTTTTTTGGGCTGTTTTTGACGTGTTTTGGGGTTGTCCGTTGGGTTTTGTTGGGTTCTCGTTGGTCATCATTGTGAAAAAGGGTAAATTGTGGGTTTTGGAGAACATCAGGTAGGCTTAGGGGGACTTTTGGGGTGGATCTATGGCATTTGGGTTTTTCTTCTGTTTTTGGGGGAGATCCTGTTCTTTTTTGTTTTTTTTTGTTTTTTTTTTTTGACATGTTTTTTGTCTCCATTGGGTTTCGTTGGGTTTTCCATGGTCATCATGGTGGAAAAGGGTAAATTTGTGGGTTTTGGAGAATATCAGGTAGGTTTAGGCTGGTTTTGGGATTGGATCTGTGCTTTTTGGGGATTTTCTTCCAGTTTATGGGTGATCCCTTTCTTTTTTGGGGTGTTTTTGACGTGTTTTGGTGTCTCCTTTTGGGTTTTCGTTTGGTTCATGTTGGTCATCATGGTGAAAATTGTAAATTTTTGGGGGGGGAATTTTCTTCCAGTTTTGGGGGTGATCCCGTTCTTTTTTGGGGTGTTTTTGACATGTTTTGGGGTCTCTGTTGGGTTTTGTTGGTTTCTTGTTTTTCATCATGTTGGAAAAGTTTAACTTGCGTGTTTTGGAGAACATCAGGTAGGTTTAGTGTCGTTTTGGGGTGGATCTATTTTTTTGGGGTTTTCTTTCGTTTTGGGGGGTTATCCCACTCTTTTTTGGGGTGTTTTTGACTTGTTTTGGGGTCTCCGTTGGGTTTTAGTTGGATTCTCGTTGGTCGTTAAGGTAAATGGGAGTGGATTGTGGGTTTTGAAGAAGATCAGGTGAGTTTAGGGTGGTTTTGCGGGGAAATTCATAGTTTTTGGTGTTTTTTCTTCTGATTCAGTTCTTTTTTGGGGTGTTTTTGATGTGTTTTGGGGTCTCCGTTGGTTTTTGTTGTGTTCTTGTTGTTCATCATGGTGAAAACGGGTAAATTGTGGGTATTGGAGAACATCAGGTAGGTTTAGGGGACTTTTGGGGTGGATCAACGGCTTTTAGGGTTTTCTTCCAGTTTTGGGGGTGATCCCGCTTTTTTTGTGGTGTTTTTGACGTGTTTTGGGGTTTCCGTTGTGTTTTGTTGATTTCCTAATGTGTTTTAAGTTTGTTGGGAGTGGACTTTGGGATTTGGAGAACATCAGGTAGGTTTAGTGTGGTTTTGGGGTGGATCTATGTTTTTTTGGGGTTTTCTTTCTTTTTTAGGGGTTATCCTGTTCTTGTTTGGGGTGTTTTTGACTTGTTTTGGGGTCTCCGTTGGGTTTTAGTTGGATTCTCGTTGGTCCTTAAGGGAAATGGGAGTGGATTGTGGGTTTTGAAGAAGATCAGGTGAGTTTAGGGTGGTTTTGCGGGGAAATTCATAGTTTTTGGTGTTTTTTCTTCTGATTCAGTTCTTTTTTGGGGTGTTTTTGACGTGTTTTGGGGTTTCCGTTGGGTTTCGTTGAGTTCCTAATGGGTTTTATGGTGGTTGGGAGTGGACATTTGGATTTGGAGAACATCAGGTAGGTTTAGAGTGGTTTTGGGATTGGATCCGTGCTTTTTGGGGTTTTCTTTGGTTTTGGGGGTGATCCTGTTCTTGTTTGGGGTGTTTTTGACGTGTTTTGGGTTCTCCGTTGGGTTTCGTTGTGTTTTCCGTGGTCATCATGGTGGAAAAGTGTAAATTGTGGGTTTTGGAGAACATCAGGTAGATTTAGGGTGTTTTGGGGGTGGATCTATGGTCTTGGGGGATTTTGTTCCAGTTTTGGGGTGATCGAATTCATTTTTGGGGTGTTTCTGACGTGTTTTGGGTTCTTCGTTGGGTTTCGTTGGGTTTTCTGTTGGCATCTTGGTGGAAAAGGGTAAATTGTGGGTTTTGGAGAACTTCAGGTAGGTTTAGGGGGACTTTTGGGGTGGATTCATGGTATTTGGGGTTTTCTTCTGTTTTTTGGGGTGATCCTGTTCTTTTTTGGGCTGTTTTTGACGTGTTTTGGGGTTGTCCGTTGGGTTTTGTTGGGTTCTCGTTGGTCATCATTGTGAAAAAGGGTAAATTGTGGGTTTTGGAGAACATCAGGTAGGCTTAGGGGGACTTTTGGGGTGGATCTATGGCATTTGGGTTTTTCTTCTGTTTTTGAGGGAGATCCTTTTCTTTTTTTTTTTTTTTTTTTTTTTTTTTTTTTTGACATGTTTTTTGTCTCCATTGGGTTTCGTTGGGTTTTCCATGGTCATCATGGTGGAAAAGGGTAAATTTGTGGGTTTTGGAGAACATCAGGTAGGTTTAGGCTGGTTTTGGGATTGGATCTGTGCTTTTTGGGGATTTTCTTCCAGTTTATGGGTGATCCCTTTCTTTTTTGGGGTGTTTTTGACGTGTTTTGGTGTCTCCTTTTGGGTTTTCGTTTGGTTCATGTTGTTCATCATGGTGAAAACGGGTAAATTGTGGGTATTGGAGAACATCAGGTAGGTTTAGGGGGACTTTTGGGGTGGATCAACGGCTTTTAGGGTTCTCTTCCAGTTTTGGGGGTGATCCCGCTTTTTTTTGTGGTGTTTTTGACGTGTTTTGGGGTTTCCGTTGTGTTTTGTTGATTTCCTAATGTGTTTTAAGTTTGTTGGGAGTGGACTTTGGGATTTGGAGAACATCAGGTAGGTTTAGTGTGGTTTTGGGGTGGATCTATGTTTTTTTGGGGTTTTCTTTCTTTTTTAGGGGTTATCCTGTTCTTGTTTGGGGTGTTTTTGACTTGTTTTGGGGTCTCCGTTGGGTTTTAGTTAGATTCTCGTTGGTCCTTAAGGGAAATGGGAGTGGATTGTGGGTTTTGAAGAAGATCAGGTGAGTTTAGGGTGGTTTTGCGGGGAAATTCATAGTTTTTGGTGTTTTTTCTTCTGATTCAGTTCTTTTTTGGGGTGTTTTTGACGTGTTTTGGGGTTTCCGTTGGGTTTCGTTGAGTTCCTAATGGGTTTTATGGTGGTTGGGAGTGGACATTTGGATTTGGAGAACATCAGGTACGTTTAGAGTGGTTTTGGGATTGGATCCGTGCTTTTTGGGGTTTTCTTTGGTTTTGGGGGTGATCCTGTTCTTGTTTGGGGTGTTTTTGACGTGTTTTGGGTTCTCCGTTGGGTTTCGTTGTGTTTTCCGTGGTCATCATGGTGGAAAAGTGTAAATTGTGGGTTTTGGAGAACATCAGGTAGGTTTATGAGGACTTTTGAGGCAGATTCATGGTTTTTAGGGTTTTCTTCTGTTTTTTCTAGTGATCCAGTTGGTTTTCGGCGTGTTTTTGACGTGTTTTGTGGTCTCCGTTGGGTTTCGTTGGGTTTTCCGTGGTCATCATGGTGGAAAAGTGTAAATTGTGGGTTTTGGAGAACATCAGGTAGATTTAGGGTGTTTTGGGGGTGGATCTATGGTCTTGGGGGATTTTGTTCCAGTTTTGGGGTGATCAAATTCATTTTTGGGGTGTTTCTGACGTGTTTTGGGTTCTTCGTTGGGTTTCGTTGGGTTTTCCGTTGTCATCATGGTGGAAAAGTGTAAATTGTGGGTTTTGGAGAACATCAGGTAGGTTTAGGGGGACTTTTGGGGTGGATTCATGATATATGGGGTTTTCTTCTGTTTTTTTTTTTTTTTTTTTTTTGGGGGGAGGGGTGATCCAATTCATTTTGGGGGTGTTTTTGACGTGTTTTGGGGTCTCCATTGGGTTTCGTTGCGTTTTCCGTGGTCATCATGCTGGAAAAGGGTAAATTGTTGGTTTTGGAGAACATCAGGTAGGTTTAGGTTGGTTTTGGGATTGGATCTATGGTTTTGGGGGATTTTCTTTCGTTTTTGGGGGTGATCCCGTTCTTTTTTGGGGTGTTTTTGACGTGTTTTGGGGTCTCCGTTGGTATTCCTTGGGTTTTATGTGGTCATGGTGGTGGAAAATTGTAAATTGTGGGTTTTGGAGAACTTCAGGTAGGTTTAGGGGAATTTTGGGGTGGATTCATGGTATTTGGTCTTTTCTTCTGTTTTTTTTTGGGTGATCCTGTTCTTTTTTGGGGTGTTTATGACGTGTTTTGGGGTCTCCGTTGGGTTTTAGTTGGGTTCTTGTTGGTCATCATGGTGAAAAAGTGTAAATTGTGGCTTTTGGAGAACATCAGGTAGGTTTAGGGGGACTTTTGGGGCAGAGTCATGTTTTTTGGTGTTTTCTTCTGTTTCTTGGGGTGGTCCCGTTCTTTTTTGGGAAGTTTTTGAGGTGTTTGGGGGTCTCCGTTGGGTTTTGTTGTGTACTCGTTGGTCATCGTGGTGGAAAATGGTAAATTGTGGGTTTTGGAGAACATCAGGTAGGTTTAGGGTGGTTTTGGGATTGGATCCATGCTTTTTGGGGATTTTCTTCCAGTTTATGGGTGATCCCTTTATTTTTGGGGTGTTTTTGACGTGTTTTGGTGTCTCGTTTTGGGTTTTCGTTTGGTTCATGTTGGTCATCCTGGTGAAAAAGTGTAAATTGTGGCTTTTGGAGAACATCAGGTAGGTTTAGGGGGACTTTTGGTGTGGATCTATGGCTTTTGGGGTTTTCTTTCGTTTTTAGGGTTTATCCCGTTCTTGTTTGGGGTGTTTTTGACTTCTTTTGGGGTCTCCGTTGGGTTTCGTTGGGTTTTCCATGGTCATCATGTTGGAAAATTGTAAATTGTGGGTTTTGGAGATCATCAGGTAGGTTTAGGGTGGTTTTGGGGTGGATCTATGATTTTGAAGGATTTTCTTCCAATTTTGGGGGTGATCCCTTTCTTTTTTTTTTTTTTTTTTTTTTTTTTTTTTTTTTTTTGACGTGTTTTGTGGTCTCCATTGGGTTTCGTTGGGTTTTCCATGGTCATCATGGTGGAAAAGTGTAAATTGTGGGTTTTGGAGAACATCAGGTAGATTTAGGGTGTTTTGGGGGTGGATCTATGGTCTTGGGGTTTTCTTTCGTTGTTGGGGTTGAACCAGTTCTTGTTTGGGGTGTTTTTGACATGTTTTGATGTCTCTGTTGGGTTTTGTTGGGTTTTCTGTTGGCATCTTGGTGGAAAAGGGTAAATTGTGGGTTTTCGAGAACTTCAGGTAGGTTTAGGGGGACTTTTGGGGTGGATTCATGGTATTTGGGGTTTTCTTCTGTTTTTTGGGGTGATCCTGTTCTTTTTTGGGCTGTTTTTGACGTGTTTTGGGGTTGTCCGTTGGGTTTTGTTGGGTTCTCGTTGGTCATCATTGTGAAAAAGTGTAAATTGTGGGTTTTGGAGAACATCAGGTAGGTTTATGAGGACTTTTGGGGCAGATTCATGGTTTTTAGGGTTTTCTTCTGTTTTTTCTAGTGATCCAGTTGGTTTTCGGCGTGTTTTTGACGTGTTTTGTGGTCTCCGTTGGGTTTCGTTGGGTTTTCCGTGGTCATCATGGTGGAAAAGTGTAAATTGTGGGTTTTGGAGAACATCAGGTAGATTTAGGGTGTTTTGGGGGTGGATCTATGGTTTTGGGGGATTTTGTTCCAGTTTTGGGGTGATCGAATTCATTTTTGGGGTGTTTCTCACGTGTTTTGGGTTCTTCGTTGGGTTTCGTTGGGTTTTCTGTTGGCATCTTGGTGGAAAAGGGTAAATTGTGGGTTTTGGAGAACTTCAGGTAGGTTTAGGGGGACTTTTGGGGTGGATTCATGGTATTTGGGGTTTTCTTCTGTTTTTTGGGGTGATCCTGTTCTTTTTTGGGCTGTTTTTGACGTGTTTTGGGGTTGTGCGTTGGGTTTCGTTGGGTTCTCGTTGGTCATCATTGTGAAAAAGGGTAAATTGTGGGTTTTGGAGAACATCAGGTAGGCTTAGGGGGACTTTTGTGGTGGATCTATGGCATTTGGGTTTTTCTTCTGTTTTTGGGGGAGATCCTGTTCTTTTTTGTTTTTTTTTTTTTTTTTTTTTTTTTGACATGTTTTTTGTCTCCATTGGGTTTCGTTGGGTTTTCCATGGTCATCATGGTGGAAAAGGGTAAATTTGTGGGTTTTGGAGAACATCAGGTAGGTTTAGGCTGGTTTTGGGATTGGATCTGTGCTTTTTGGGGATTTTCTTCCAGTTTATGGGTGATCCCTTTCTTTTTTGGGGTGTTTTTGACGTGTTTTGGGGTCTCCTTTTGGGTTTTCGTTTGGTTCATGTTGGTCATCATGGTGAAAATTGTAAATTTTTTGGGGGGGAATTTTCTTCCAGTTTTGGGGGTGATCCCGTTCTTTTTTGGGGTGTTTTTGACATGTTTTGGGGTCTCTGTTGGGTTTTGTTGGGTTCTTGTTTTTCATCATGTTGGAAAAGTTTAACTTGCGTGTTTTGGAGAACATCAGGTAGGTTTAGTGTCGTTTTGGGGTGGATCTATTTTTTTGGGGTTTTCTTTCGTTTTGGGGGGTTATCCCATTCTTTTTTGGGGTGTTTTTGACGTGTCTTGAGGTCTCCATTTGTTTTTTTTTGGGTTTCCATTGGGTTTTCTGGTGGTTGGGAGTGGATTGTACATTTAGGAGAACATCAGGTAGGTTTAAGGGTTTTTTGTGTTGTTAAATCACATTTTTTCTTCTGATTCGGTTCACTTTTGGGGTGTTTTTGACGTGTTTTGTGGTTTCCGTTGCGTTTTGTTGAGTTTTGAGAAATTGACAAATCCTTGAAGTCCCTTTTGATTGCTCACAGGCTATGCGTTGCCACTCCTTCTCCTCCCAGATATAGGACGAGCAATCGGTAATAGTCTGACGGTTGAACCAAGCTGGGAAGCCTCCTTGTGATGTCCTAACCCAGGCCCTAGGAAGGCAGCAGATTTCCCTTAGAGGAGGGTCCCTTCTACATATTGGACCCTCTGTTCCGCTGATTGATAAATCACCCACAACTAAAACTCACCTTTTCTTCCTGCTGCCTGTGGTCACTATATGGGGGGGTTGGCTTTTCCAACCCTGCCAATATCTCTGGTGGAGAGGGATTATAGCCTTTTCCATCCATCGATTGCCTTTCGGCCTCCAGGGCCTTATACCTGTTGCGCAGGTCTACCTGATAGTGTGATATGGTTGAGATTTTGATAAAATTGCAAACACAAACATTAAAGTGATTACTGGTATCTACCACAGCATTATCTACGACTATAGAATCACAATGACTTCTCATGCAAACACAACCTTTCCCAATATATACAAGTACAGTATCAAGGGTTTCATTAGGATGTATCTCAACGTGGCAAATATTTTGCTCAGTGTCAAGACAAATGTCTTGGGATTCCAGCGTGTTACTTTCACAGATGGAACTTTTTTGTTCATGCACAATGCATGCATTTACATCAATTGTTTGTCACTTTCCTCCCTTTTGATGGGCCCATACTTTATGCCCTTTAGGATAAAGTATAGTTCCATTATGATTGAGTCCTAATGCAATGATTGGCTATACATTGTATACGGTGGCATTACTTATAGTAAGTATAAAGGACACAATTTGATCATTTTCTGCATAAAGGGTAAAGTTGACTAATTGCAACCATGCTTGAAAATCTTTTTCAAATTCTGAAGCATTATCCCAAATAAATTTTCGAATTTCAGTGGGCAAAGTTCCTCCTTCTCCCTGTCTCTAATAATAGCTGCTGCTAAAGATTGTATACATTACTGCGTTTGAATACAGCTCCAAGCAAGGGAGGTATTGCCTTGGCTTTTTCCAAGGGCATGTACAATGAATTGATGATATAGAAGCCATTGCTTTGCTAAAGACAATAAGGATGATTTTTATAGGATGATCAAGTTACTGTAGTCAGAAACTAAACCTAACCCTAAACTAACCCTAACACTAACCCAACCCTAAACCTAACCCTAACCCTAACGGCTGCCCGCGGATCTAAACCTAACGCTCAAACCCTAATCCTAACCCTAACCCTAACCCGAACCGAACACTAAAGCTAACCCTAACCCTAACCCTAACCCTATTCCTAACACTAACCCTAACCCTAACCCTAACCCTAATCCAAACAGAACCCTAAACCTTACCCTAAACCTAACCCTAAACCTAACCCTAACCCTAAACCTAACCCTATCATAACCCTAAGCCTAACCCTAACCCTAACACTAACCCTAACGGAACCCTAACCCTAACCCTAACAAAACCCTAAACCTAACCCTAACCCTAACCCTAACCTTAACCCTAACCCTAACCCTAACCCTAACCCTAACCCTAACCCTAACCCTAACCCTAACCCTAAACCTAACCCTAACCCTAACCCTAACCCTAACCCTAATCTAACCCTAACCCTAACCCTAACAAAACCCTAACCCTAACCCTAACCCTAACACTAATCCTAACCCTAACAACACTAACCCTCTAACCCTAACCCTAACCCCTAACCCTAACACTAACCCTAACCCTAACCCGAACCCTAAACCTAACCCTAACCCTAACCCTAACCTTAACCCTAACCCTAACCCTCTAACCCTAACCCTAACGCTTACCCTAATCCTTACCCTACCCTTATCCTTACCATTACTCTATCCTTTACCCTAACTCTTAACCCTAACCCTAACCCTTACCTTAACCCTTACCATAAACCTAACGCTTTGCCTAAACCTAAACCTTATTCTCACCCTCAGCCTTACCCTAACCCTTACCCTTAGCCTTACCCTAACACTTACCCTTGCCCTAACCCTTACCCATACCCTAATCTGAACCCAAACCCTAACCCTAATACTCTCACCCTAACCCTTACTCTAACCCTAACCACAACCCCAACCCCTAACCCCTAACCCTCACCCTAACCCTCTAAACCTACCCCTAACCTATCCCTAACCATAACCCTCTAAGCCTAACCCTAACCCTCTAAGCCTAACAATAACCCCCAACCCCAACCCTCACCCGAAACCCTAACTCTAGCCCCAGCCCTAGCCCCTAACCCTAGTTCCCGAGAACTACATCTCCCGGTATGCTCTGGGCATTCAACATGGCCTCCCGGAAGTCCCGAATCCGAAAACTACATTTCCCGGCATACCATGGGTACGCAACATGGCCTCCCGGACGTCCGGAGTCCCGAGAACTACATCTCCCGGCATGCTCTGGGCACACAACATGGCCTCCCAGTGCCGGAAAACTACACCTACCAGCATTCCCCGCACAGCCAGCATGGCCAATCACAGGCCGAGTGCTCGAGAACTGCATTTACCAGCACTCACTGGAACCCTCACCGCCCTTACAAAAAAAGCCTCAAGCCCTAACATCCAAAAAACCTCGAAACCCCTACAGACCTAACCCAAACTATTTACCACACTAAACCCCTGAAGACCTATGCCTAAAACCCCCAACCCAAAATCTTAGGATGCTCAAAACCCAAACCCAACCCAAAACGTTAGGAATGCTCAAAGCCCTAGCCCAAAAACTTAGGGTGCTCCAAACCCTAACCCCAAAACATTAAGACGCAAAAAACCCTAACCCAAAAACTTAGGGTAATACACCATAAATGTTTGCTCATTGTCTTTTGTATTATAAAAACAAGGAGTTCTGTTTGAGGAGCGGGAGTTGCGAAAGCTCCCTGCTGAAGTAAGGAGCTGCATAATGCTTGCCTAGACATTATGAAAATTCTTTTGCTTAATGTAACAAAAAATAGACCCCCCAACCCATTCTCCTTCTGCATCTCAGTTGCCTCTTTTGTTCAAAGACACTGTTGCAAAGCTCATGTAACCATCTCCTGATAAGTTGCTAAAGTAGTGTATTTACATACATGCCTTCCTGTCTAACGCTGGGCCAACATGACCAAATAATAAAAGAAGTTGAACCACAACGCGGAGGAAGACTACGGCCTTCATCTTCACGACCACCAGAGGGACAGAGACGACCCCCTAGCAACAGTGCGCGCAGTCGCAGAATATACCAGGATGTGCTGCGTAATCCCGGAATTAGCAAAATATAAATAAAAAGGGACTCTGGCGGGGGTGAGGTGCGTGCCGTTGGCAGAGCTGAGACTCCCCGGCCGCCCAGTGCTGTTTTGCTTGATGTTTGCTCACTCAATAAATTCCTTTCTATGATTAATACAATGCTCTATGAAAATTAATTAAGGGGGCAACTTATAACACTTTGGACGCTCAAAACCCTATCCCGAAAACATTAGGACGCTCCAAACTCTATCCAGAAAACTTAGGACTCTCCAAACCCTATTCCAAAAACTTAGGACGCTCAAAACCCTATCCTGGAAACATTAAGATGCTCAAAACCCTTTCCCGAAAACTTAGGATGCTCCAAACCCTATCCTGGAAACATTAAGATGCTCAAAACCCTAACCCAATTACTTAGGATGCTTGAAAGCCTATCCCCAAAAATTAGGGCACACAAAAGCCTAACCCCAAAAATTAAGATGCTCAAAATCCAAACCCCCAAAATTAGGATACTCAAAACCCTGGACCTGGAGAACCTAACCTGAAAAAAACAAAACAAAACAAAACAAAAAAAAGATCTTAAAACCCTAACCGTAAATAACTGACCAAAAATAAAACCTTAAGACTCTAACCCTAAAAAACATATCAACACTACAACCCAAAAAACTCTAATACCCTAACATGCTAACCCTGAAACCCTTAAAACCCTAACCCCCAAATCCTTAAAACCCTAACCGTTAAAACTCCAACCCTAAAAACCTTAAAATCCTAAACATAAACCCTGAAACCCCTTACCCTGAAACCCAACCCTAGTGCCCAATCCCTGAAACCTTAAAACCCTGAATCAATCTGTAGCAAATAGCATAGGCTGAGTCGAGGATCTCAGTACAGTAGCATTATTATTCGAGATTACAATGGCGGGTGTCCCACAAGCAGGAGGGTGCCTACTAATTCCATACACAGTTTATACACTTTTTTTTTCTGCCGAGGACCGGGACCCTCCCGACCCTCCCCTGTTTCCCCTTTAACTGTGCTATTCAAGGTTCATAATCTAGCTGGTGCTTCACAGAAAATACACAGCTGCTGGCCTGTTACAAGTCACATTTCTTTTGAGGTTTTTACTCTTTGAGGTGGTAATGTTTCTTACGCCGTGATTTCCACCTAATTGCTGTAAGGATTCTGGTTGTCTGCGTTTTACAAGGTTGTCTGTTATAATAAATAAAAGTCCCAAATAGGATTACAATCAAAGTTTACAATTCACTGAATGAATAGAGGTAAGCAAACAGTGCTGGGTACGCCGGGAGTCTCTGCTCCACCAAGACGCGCACCAGTTATACACCAGTTACCTCCCTTAAGGGATATAGAGAAGCCCTCTCAGATACTTCCGTCCTGCTTCTCCTGCATGCGGCCGGAGGTCGGTCTAATTCTGGTGCTGTTGGTGGTGGAAGCTGGGGCAACGGTGGTACTGCTGGCGATACCACAGCCACCGGAGGGGGAGCCGCCAGGGGTGGATTGTTAGGATATGGAGGTGGTAGCTTATCCAACGGCTCACGTTTATCTTCTTTTTCTTTTTCATGTTCTTCTTGTTCTTCAAATTTCTTACCTGCTTTTAGTGTAAATATTGAGGCTGGAAAAGGACGTGAAGTCCTCCTGATCCATAATCCTGCATAATCACTTTCTTCCTGGCTAAAAGGTTCCTTTGAATTAACATGGATATTTAAGGCCTGGCAAATCCAGTCTTCGAAGGTTCCAAAAACAGGCCAAAAGACATGTAGTCTTAAAGGCTCCTTTGGCCATTCTGTCACATAATACTGGACCATTTTTAATTTACTTTTTCCTTTTCTGGGGTCCCTATCATTCCAATTTCGAATCGTTATTCCTAATGGACTTTCTGGTGGTATGACTGGTAATTTGCTCCCTTTCTTCTGGTCTCTGGTCTTTGATTTTGTCTGACCCATCTAGGAATTTTACTATGGCAATTCCCATAGCCCTTGGTTACCTTAGTAAGAGTGTCTTGCAGGGGGTCGAGGACCTATCACACACCCACAAATCCTATAGGAATCCCTTCGGTCCTTCACCGGCCAAGTCCCTTGCGGGAGATTGGAACCGCGGTTAGAAGACCTCCACAATCGCTTCGGAACTAAGTTCCATCTCAGTCACACTCTTACACACACAGGCAACCGAACCCCACCCAACCGAACGGTATACGCTTTAAATGCTTACGACTCCGTCATCTTCGTTCGGATCTTCACACACACAATTATGGGCAAAATATAGTGCTGCAGCTGGCAAGGGAGCTGAAAAAAAGAATCAGAAACTTTGCTTACCTTTATTCAGGTTTAAGATGCCATTAGTTCCGACCTGACTCAAACAGCAGCCACCAAATGGTGGGGGTGCCTCTCCTAGATCAAACCAGAAATCAGGAACCAAAGCCCTCCCGGACGAGCGCCCGCTTGTAATAAATGACTGGGTCCCAAATAGGATTGCAATTGAAATTTACAATTTATTAAATGAATAGAGGTAAGCAAGCAGCGCTGGGTGCGCCAGGAGTCTCTGCTCCACCAAGACACACACAAGTTACATTAGGCGGCTGGTTTTTATGCTGCTAGGCTAATACATATTCATTACTACTTCTACAAAAGGCAGGGTTATTCTAATTAGTTCCCAGAATCCAAACCCTCCCACTGGTGCAGGCGTTATCAGTCTCCGGTGGTCCCTCTGGGGGCCGCTCGTACTGAAGGCTCGTAGTCTTCCTCCCAGGCTTTTCTCTTGTCCATCTCCTTTGTCCATCTTGGCTGGATGGCAGACACTTGCATAGTGTCCCATGCAACAGTTGTAATAGTTAGCAGTTATTCTGAAACCCCTTTGTTCTCTTATCCTCTATTGACCGGAATTGCTGGACCATTCCTTTGCAAGATTCAAGAACTATATATATTAACCACTCTGGTTTTCTTAGACTTTTCATCATATCATGCGGCCCTAGCATTGTTCCATATTGACACGAATCAGATGAACTCATTTCACACTGTTAAGCTGTCTTATCACTGCAAGCATATCTCAATACCACCTTCCTTCCCTCTACAGGATGTAACTGCGCAAAAACAACATTTTTATTCCCACAACCTTGATCCCCTTACCCTGAAATCCTTATTCCCCTTAAACCTAACAACTCTAACCACAACCCTAACCCTTATTATCAACCCCCTAACGCTAATGACACTGACCTTAATCTAAACCCCAAACCGCCCCTAACCCCAGACAACCAACAACGAAACACACACACACAAAGATGGAAACTACAAAAAAGGCAAAACCCACGATACAGGCCCCAAATCACAAATACGCAACCAAAATGCTACAGAAAAGCCCCAGATGCAGGCCCCAAATGCTACTGCTAGGCCTCAAAAGCTCAAGATGCATCCCAAAGCAAAAATGCAGACCCCAAACGTTACAGAAAAGCCCCCAAACCCAGGCTGCACAAGTCTACAAGCAGGCCCCAAACTGCCAACAGAAGCAGGCACCAACCACACCCAGATGCAGACCCCAACTGCCCACAAGCAGCTCCTACCCCACCACCCCCTCCCAAGAACTGGACTCCACCCAGACACTGGCCCAAGACCCGGGCCCGTCCCCCGCCATCCCCCCTACCCTCCCCCCCGACACAGGTGTACAAGCAGCTCACAACCCGCCCCTTCAGAGACCGGTCCCACTCCCCCCCCCCCTCCCCAAGACATGGGATGCGGAGGTGTACAACCAACTCCCAACTCCCTCCCCCTCAAAGGGAGGCCCCAAAGACCCCCAAATAGAGGCTCCTAGAGTGAACAAGCACCTCCCAACTCCCCCAGGCACAGGCCCCCCCCCCCCCCCCCCCCAAACACAGGCCACAGAGGTGTATAAACAGCCCAGACCCCCCTCCAAGACCATGGCCCCTATAGTGTACAAGCAGCTCCCAACCACCCACAGATGCAGGCCCCAACCCTTTTCAAAAGGGAGGCACCTAGAATGCATGAGCAACTCCCAACCCCCCTCAAATAAAGACCCCAAAAGTGTACAAGTAGCTCCCCCCCAGAGACAGGACCCAAAGGTGTACAACTAGTTCCCAACACCCCTGAGACACAGGCCACAACCCCCTCCCCAGACACAGGGACCCAAATTCTACAAGCAGCTCCCAACCCCTGCCAGGCAGGCCCCCTACCCTATACAAGCAGCTCCCAACCCTCCCCCCCCGCCCCGAGGGAGGCCCCCAAGCCCCCCACAAACACAGGCCCCTACAGTGTACAGGCAGCTCCCAGCCACCCCCAGATGCTGGCCCCAAAGTTGTACAAACAGCTCCCAGCCACCCTGCAGAAACAGATTCCTACATTGTACAAGCAGTTCCCAGCCCGCTAGACACAGGCCCTGACCCCCCACACATGCAGGCCCCAAAGGTGTACAAGCAGCTCCCACCCCTCCCCCAGACGCAGGTCCCAAGCCCCCCCCCCCAAACACAGGCCCCTACAACCAGCACCCAACCCCCTACCCCCGATGCCAGGCCCAAAGGTGTAGAAGCAGCTCCAAACCTCCTCCCTCAACCCAGGCTCCAACAGTGTACAAGCACCTCCCAACCAACCCTCCCCTTCCCCCCCCCCCCCCCCCCCGCCCCCCGACACAGGCTCCAAAGGAATACAAAGAGCTCCCACCCCTCCCCCAGATGCTGGTCTCAACCCCCCCCCGCCCCCAGAAGCAGGCCCCAAAGGTGTAGAGTCAGCTCCCAACCCCCTCAATGCTGGCCCCTAGGGTCTACAAGCAGCTCCCCCCTTGCCCCCAGATATCGGCCCCCAGACACAGACCCCAAAAGCCTAATCACAGGCCCTGAACTCTAGAGGCAGGCTCCAAAACCCAGGACAAAGCCCCAGTGGTTCGAGACAGGGCCCAAATCCCAGACACAGGCCCCAAACGCTAAACATATGCCAAAAAAAGTATTAGTGCTGGTGCCAAATGTTACAGACAGGCCCAAAAGCCCGAGATGCTCAAGGCTGAGACGTAACTTGGCTTTCTGAATTACTGGAAAGCAGCTTTCATTCTCAGATAATTGTGTGCAGGCTAGATAGGATGGGGCTTCAGGCACCTCTTCACCTGAGGAAACACACTGCCATCAGGCACCGCTGTGCCAGACAAGCTTGTTCTGCCAGAACACCCTACTCAGATGCACTGTGGCATTCAAGTGAACTGCTTTCATGCAAATATAACGACTGATGTTACAACCCACCTTGCCTGTGGCACCTGATGAACAGAAGAGTAAGCCACCGCAGCGCTTCAAAACCATCCCTGCACGTGCCGCTCCTTGTCGCTCTCTGGCCTTATCTCATATCCTTATCCACTTCTGTGGAGAGCCTGCCATGGCACCTGCAAAGCAAGACGGACACCTTTCATAGTCACCTTGTGCTACTTGGTCGTTCTGCTCCAACCCAGCTCATGACCAGCCCCTCTTCTTACACAGCTCTTCAGAGTGCAGTTTGCTCCTTTGAGCCTGTGCGAGACACCTGTGAAAGAAAAAGAAACGCATAGGCCGATGCAGCATCCAAAGACACAGCACAACTAGGTAAGTTACTCTCATCTGCTCCCTTACCTCTGCCGCTTACCAGCCCCCGAGGCAGATGCTTCAATCTACCCTCTTCAAACAGCTACAACACCTCTAAAAGACAAAGAGGGGATGCTTAGAGGAACAGTGAGACCTACAACACAACTGCTACATCTGTTCCTCACTCACCTTGCCAGAGGCAGCTCTGCGTGTGACGTCCCAGGTTGTACACTGCGTTACCTAACCCTTACCGTAACCCTTACCCTAAACCTTCTCACCCTTACCATTACCCAAATCCTTACCTTTACTTTTTCCTTACCCTTACTCTTTAACCATAACCTTACCCTTACCCTATACCTTACTCCAACCCTTCCCCTTACCTTCCCCTTCCCCTTCCCCTTAACCTAACCCTAAACCTTAAAGCTTACCGTAAAGCTTACCCTTTCTGCTACACTTACCCTTAGCCTAAATCTAAACCTTACACTTACCCTTAGCCTAACCCTCACCCTTACCATTACCCATACCCTTATTCTTACTCTTACCCTAACCCTTACCTTTACACTTACGGTTACCATTAACCTTACCCTTACCCTAACACTTATCCTTAACCTAACCCTTACCCTAAACCTTACACTTACTCTTAACATTAACCTTACCCTTAACCTTTAGCTAATACTTAATCTTACGTTTTTCTCACCCTAACCCTATAATTAACCATAACCATTACCCTAACACTTAACCTTACCCTTACAATAAGCCACACAACAACACTTAAATGTACACTTACGCTTAAACTTGCCCTAGCAATTACTCGTACAATTAAAATATTAATTAATTAAATTAAAAAATTTTAATTTAAAATAAATTGAATTAAAAAATTTAAATACCCTTATCCTTATACCTTATCCTTAACCCTCACCCTTATCTTTACCAATACCCTTACTCTTACACTTATTCTTATACATACAACTTACCCTTTTCCTAACACTTAACCCTAACCTAACTCTAACCCTAAACCTTACCTGAACCCTTTCCAGTACCATTACATTAACCCTTACCCTTAACCTAAACCTTACACTTGCTCTTAACCTTAACCTAATACTTACCTTTACGTTTTCCTCACACTAACGCTAAAATTAACCCTAACCATTACCCTAACAGTTACCCCTAACCTAACCCTTACTCTAACACTTACAGTGACCCGTACACTTAAACATACCCTTACACTTACTCTTACCCTAACCCTTACCCTTATCATAACCCATACTCTAACACATACTTCCACCCGTACCCTTACGCTTTCCGTTACCCTAACTCTTACTCTTACCCTTACCCTTACCCTTACCCTTACTCTTACCCTATCCCTTACCCAATCCCTTACCCTATCCCTTACCCTTAACCTAACCCTAAACCTTACCCTTATCCTAACACTTACCCTTACCGTAAACCTTACCCTTTCTGCTACACTTACCCTTAGCCTAAATCTAAACCTTACACTTAACCTTAGCCTAACCCTCACCCTTACCATTACCCATACCCTTATTCTTACTCTTACCCTAACCCTTACCTTTACACTTACGGTTACCATTAACCTTACCCTTACCCTAACACTTATCCTTAACCTAACCCTTACCCTAAACCTTACCCCAACCCTTACCCTGACCCTTACATTAACCCTAACCCTTACCCTAAACCTTACACTTACTCTTAACCTTAACCTTAGCTGTAACCTAATACTTACCCTTACGTTTCCCTCACCCTAACCCTAAAATTAACCCTAACCATTACCCTAACACTTAACCTTACCCTAACCCTAAAATTACTCGTACAATTACCCTTACGCTTACCCTTACCCTTAACCTAAGCCGAAACCATACAGTAAACCTTACCCTTTCTGCTACACTTACCCTTAGCCTAAATCTAAACCTTACTCTTACCCTTAGCCTAATCTTTACCCTTAACCTAACCCTAACCCTAAACCTTATCCCAGCCCTTACCCTGACCCTTACAGTAACCCTAACCCTTACCCTATAACTTACACTTACTCTTAACCGTAACCTTACCCTTAACCATTACCCTAACACTTACCCTTACGTTTCCCTCAACCTAACCCGAAAATTAACCCTAACCATTACCCTAACACTTACCCTTACCCTAACCCTAACCGTAACTCTAACCCTTACTGTAACCCTTACCCTGACCCGTACCCTTACACTTACCCTTACCCTAAGCCTTTCCCTTACCATGACCCATACCCTAACACGTACTTGTAGCCTTAACCTTACCGTTCCCCTTACCCTTACCTTTACTGTCTCTGTTAGCCTTACACTTACACTTAACATAAACCTTAACCTTAACCTAACCCTTATCATAAGCCATACAACAACACTTACATGTAAATTTACGCTTGACTTACCCTAGCAATTACTCGTACAATTACCCTTAACCTTACTATTAAGCTAACCCTAAACCTTACCCTTATGATAACACTTACCCTTATCCTAAACCTTACCCTTTCTGCTGCACTTACCGTTTGCCTAATTCTAAATCTTACCCTAACCCTCACCCTTACCTAAATCTAACCATTACCCTAAGCCTCACCCTTACCCTTACCATTATACTTACTTTTACCCTTAACCTAAACCTTACCCCAACCGTTACCCTGACCCTTACATTAACCCTAACCCTTATGCTAACCCTAACCCTAACCCTAACCCTAACCCTAACCCTAACCCTAACCCTGACCCTGACCCTGACCCTGACCCTAACCCTAACCCTAACCCTAACCCTAACCCTTACTCTAAACCTAACCCTTAACCTAAACCTTACACTTAATCTTATCTTTAACCTTACCCTTAAACTAATACATACCCTTACGTTTCCCTCATCATAACCCTAAAATTAACCGTAACCATTACCCTAACACTTATACTTACCTAACCCTAAACCTTACTCTAACTTTTACCCTGAGCCAGAACCTTAGACTTCCCCTTCCCCTTCCCCTTACTAATACCGTTACCATAACCCTTACCCATACACTTACAGTTACCATTAACCTTACCCTTACCCTAACACTTACCCTTGCCCTATCCCTTACACTTATCTTATCCATACAAATTACGCTTTCCCTAACACTTAACCTTAACCTAACCCTAACCCTAAACCTTACCTGAACCCTTACTCTGACCCTTACATTAACCCTTACCCTAAAACTTACACTTAACCTTAACCTTACCCTTAACCTTAACCTAATACTTACCCTTACTTTTCCCTCACCCTAACCCTAAAATTAACCCTAACCATTACCCCAACACTTACCCTTACCCTAACCCTTACCCTTACCATAACCCATACTCTAACACATACTTCTACCCGTACCCGTACCCTTACGGTAACTCTTACCCTTACCGTAACCCTTACCGTTACCGTTACCGTTACCGTGGCCCTTACCCTTACCCTTACCCTTACCCTTACCCTTACCCTTACCCTTACCCTTACCCTTACCCTTAAACCCTAAACATTACCCTTACCGTAAACCTTACCCTTTCTGCTACACTTACCCTTAGCGTAAATCTAAACCTTACACTTACCCTTAGCCTTACCCTCACCCTTACCCTTACCCATACCCTTATTCTTACCCTTTCCCTAACCCTTACCTTTACACTTACGGTTACCATTAACCTTACCCTTACCCTAACACTTATCCTTAACCTAACCCTTACCCCAACCCTTACCCTGACCCTTACATTAACCCTAACCCTTAGCCTAAACCTTACACTTACTCTTAACCTTAACCTTATCCTTAACATTAACCTAATACTTACGCATACGTTTTCCTGACTTTAACCCTAAAACTAACCCTAACCATTACCCTAACACTTAACCTTACCCTAACCCTAACCCTAACCCTTACTCTAACCCTTACCCTGACCTGTACCCTTACCCTTTACCCTTACCCTTATACTCACCCTAATTCTTACCCATACCATAACCCATACCCTAACACATATTTGTACCCTTAACCTTACCGTTACCCTTAACCTTACCCTTACCCTTACTCTATCCCTTACCCTTACGCTTACCCTTAATATAAACCTTACCCTTGACCTTACCCTTACCATAAGCCATACAACAACACTTACATGTACACTTACGCTTGCACTTACCCTAGCAATTACTCGTACAATTACCCTTACTCTTACCCTTACCCTTAACCTAAGCCGAAACCTTAAACCTTACAGTAAACTTTACCCTTTCTGCTACACTTACCCTTAGCCTAAATCTAAACCTTACACTTACCCTTACCTTAACCCTATACTTACCCTTACGTTTCCCTCACCCTAACCCTAAAATTAATCCTAACCATTATTCTAACACTTACCCTTACCCTAACCCTAACCCTTACTCTTACCCTTACCCTGACCCATACCCTTACACTCACCCTTACCCTTACATTACCCTAACTCTTACCCATACCATAACCCATACCCTAACACATATTTGTACTCTTACCCTTACTCTATCCGTTACCCTTACGCTTACCCTTAACATAAACCTTACCATTAATCTTACTCTTACGCTAACCCTTACCCTTACCCTTATCCTTATCCATACCCTTAACCTTACACCAACCCTTCCCCTTAAGCTGAACCTAACCCTAAACCTTACCCCAAACCTTTCCCTGAACTTTACCCCTTCCCTGAAGCCTTACCCTTAACCTAAACCTTACACTTAATCTTAACCTTAACCTTACACTTAACCTTATGCTAGTACTTAACCTTACATTTTTCTCACCCTAATCCTAAAATTAACCCTAACCATTACCCTAACACTTAACCGTTACACTTACCCTTATTCTATCCATTACTCTTACGCTTTCCCTTAACATAAACCTTACCCTTACCATAAGCCATACATCAACACTTACATGTACACTTACGCTTACACTTATCCTAGCAATTACTCGTACAATTACCCTTAACCTAACCATAAACATTAAGGATAAGCTTAAGGGTCACCCTTAAGGTTAACGTTATCCTAACACTTACACTTAAGTTGAGGATAAGGGTTAGAGTAAGGGTAAGTGTTAGGGTAATGGTTAGGCTAATTTTAGGTTTAGGGTGAGGGAAACATAAGGGTAAGTATTAGGTTAAGTTTAAGGATAAGGTTAAGAGTTATGGTAAGGGTTAGGTTTAATGTAAGGGTAAGGGTTTGGGAAACGTTTAGGATAAGGGTAAGAGAAGGGATAATGGTAAGGGTAAGGATGATGTTTAGTGTAAGGGTTAGATTTAGTTAAGGGTAAGGGTTAGTGTAAGTTTAAGAGTAAGGGTAAGTGTAAGGGTATGTGTAAAAGTACGGGTCATTGTAAGGGTTTGAGTAAGGGTAAGCTTTGGGGCCAGCATCTGGGGGTGGCTGGGAGCTGCCTGTACACTGTAGGGGCCTGTGTTTGTGGGGGCCTTGAAGGCCTCCCTCGGGGCAGGGGGGGGGGAGGGTTGGGAGCTGCTTGTATAGGGTAGGGGGCCTGCCTGGCAGGGGTTGGGAGCTGCTTGTAGAATTTGGGTCGCTGTGTCTGGGGGGGGGGTTGGGGCCTGTGTCTCAGGGGTGTTGGGAACTGGTTGTACACCTTTGGGTCCTGTCTCTGGGGGGGGAGCTACTTGTACCCTTACCATAAGCCGTACTCTAACACATACTTCTACCAGTACCCTTACCCTTACCGTAACCCTTACCTTTACCCTTACTCTTACCCTTACCAAAGCATTACCCTTACCCTTAACGTAAGCCTAAACCTTAACCTTATCCTTACACTTACACTTACCGTAAACCTTACCCTTTCTGCTACACTTACCCTTAGCCTAAATCTAAACCTTACACTTACCCTAACCCTAACACTTACCCTTACCATTACCCATATACTTACTCTTACCCTAACCCTAAATCTTACTCAAACACTTACCCTGACCCTTACATTAACCCTAAACCGTACCCTAAAACTTACACTTACTCTTAACCTTAACCTTACGCTTAACCTTAACCTACTACTTACCCTTTCTTATCCGTCACCATACACCTAAAATTAACCCTAACCATTACCCTAACACTTACCCTTACCCTAACCCAAACCCTAATCCTAACTCTAAACCTTACCCTGACTTGTACACTTATCCTTATCCTTACACTTACCCTAACACTTACCCTTACACTTATCCTTATACATATAACTTACCCTTACCCTAAAACTTAACCTTAACCTAACTCTAACCCTAAACCTTACCTTAACCCTTACTCTGACCCTTACATTAACCCTTACCCTTACCCTAAAACTTACTCTTAACCTTAACCTTACCCTTAACCTTAACCTAATACTTACCCTTCCGTTTCCCTCACCCTAACCCTAAAACTAACCCTAACGATTACCCTAACACCTACCCTTACCCTAACCCTTACTCTAACCCTTACAATGACCCGTACCCTTACACATACACTTACACTTACTCTTACCCTAAACCTTACCCTTACCATAAGCCATATTCTAACAAATTCTACCCGTACCCTTACCCTTACCGTAATCCTTACCCTTTATGTTACCCTAAACCTTACCCTTACCCTAACACTTACCCTTATCGTAAACCTTACCCTTTCTGCTACATTTACCATTAGCCTAAATCTAAACCTTACACTTACCCTTACCTTAACCCAATACTTACCCTTACGTTTCCCTCACCCTAACCCTAAAATTAACCCTAACCATTATTCTAACACTTACCCTTACCCTAACCCTAACCCTTACTCTAACCCTTACCCTGACCCATACCCTTACACTCACCCTTACCCTTACATTACCCTAACTCTTACCCATACCATAACCCATACCCTAACACATATTTGTACCCTTAACCTTACCGTTACCCTTACCCTTACTCTATCCGTTACCCTTACGCTTACCCTTAACATAAACCTTACCATTAATCTTACCCTTACGCTAACCCTTACCCTTACCCTATCCCTTACACTTATCCTTATCCATACCCTTAACCTTACCCCAACCCTTACCCTTAAGCTGAACCTAACCCTAAACCTTACCCCAAACCTTTCCCTGAACCTTACATTAACCCTAACCCTTAACCTAAACCTTACACTTACTCTTAACCTTAACCTTACCCTTAACCTTAAGCTAGTACTTAACCTTACATTTTTCTCACCCTAATCCTAAAATTAACCCTAACCATTACCCTAACACTTAACCGTTACACTTACCCTTATTCTATCCGTTACTCTTACACTTTCCCTTAACATAAACCTTACCCTTTACCTTACCCTTACCATAAGCCATACATCAACACTTATATGTACACTTACGCTTACACTTATCCTAGTAATTACTCGTACAATTACCCTTAATCTAACCATAAACATTAAGGATAAGCTTAAGGGTCACCCTTAAGGTTACCGTTATCCTAACACTTACACTTAAGTTCATGGTAAGGGTTAGAGTAAGGGTAAGTGTTAGGGTAATGGTTAGGCTAATTTTAGGTTTAGGGTGAGGGAAACGTAAGAGTAAGTATTAGGTTACAGCTAAGGTTAAGGTTAAGAGTAAGTGTAAGGTTTAGTGTAAGGATTAGGGTTAATGTAAGGGTCAAGGTAAGGGTTGGGGTAAAGGTTTAGGTAAAGGGTAAAAATATGTATATTGTAAGGGTGAGGGGTTAGGGTAATGGTTAGATTTTAGTTAGATTTAGGTAAGGGTGAGGGTTCGGGTAAGGTTTAGAATTAGGCAAAGGGTAAGTGTAGCAGAAAGGGTAAGGTTTAGGATAAGGGTAAGTGTTAGGATAAGGGTAAGGTTTAGGGTTAGCTTAATAGTAAGGTTAAGGGTAATTGTACGAGTAATTGCTAGGGTAAGTGCAAGCGTAAGTGTACATGTAAGTGTTGTTGTATGGCTTATGGTAAGGGTAAGGTCAAGGGTAAGGTTTATGTTAAGGGTAAGCGTAAGGGTAACGGATAGTGTAAGGGTGAGGGTAAGGTTAAGGGTAACGGTAAGGTTAAGGGTACAAATATGTGTTAGGGTATGGGTAAGAATTAGGGTGAGTATAAGGGTAAGGGTAAGTGTAAGGGTACAGGTCAGGGTAAGTGTAAGAGAAAGGGTTAGGGTTAGGGTAAGGTTAAGTGTTAGGGTAATGGTTAGGGTTAGTTTTAGGGTTAAAGTCAGGAAAACGTATGCATAAGTATTAGGTTAATGTTAAGGGTAAGGTTAAGGTTAAGATTAAGTGTAAGGTTTAGGGTAAGGGTTAGGGTTAATGTAAGGGTCAGGGTAAGGGTTGGGGTAAGGTTTAGGGTAAGGGTTAGGTTAAGGATAAATGTTAGGGTAAGGGTAAGGTTAATGGTAACCGTAAGTGTAAAGGTAAGGGTTCGGGAAAGGGTAAGAATAAGGGTATGGGTAAGGGTAAGGGTGAGGGTTATGCTAAGGGTAAGTGTAAGGTTTAGATTTAGGCTAAGGGTAAGTGTAGCAGAAAGGGTAAGGTTTACGGTAAGGGTAAGTGTTAGGATAAGGGTAAGGTTTAGGGTTAGGGGAAGGGGAAGGGGAAGGGGAAGGGGAAGGGGAAGGGGAAGGGGAAGGGGAAGGGGAAGGGTTACAATAAGTGTAAGGTTTACCGTAAGGGTAAGGGTTACCGTAAGGGTACGGGTACGGGTAGAAGTATGTGTTAGAGTATGGGTTATGGTAAGGGTAAGGGTTAGGGTAAGGGTAAGTGTTGGGGTAATGGTTAGGGTTAATTTTAGGGTTAGGGTGAGGGAAAAGTAAGGGTAAGTATTAGGTTAAGGTTAAGGGTAAGGTTAAGGTTAAGTGTAAGTTTTAGGGTAAGGGTTAATGTAAGGGTCAGGGTAAGGGTTCAGGTAAGGTTTAGAGTTAGGGTTAGGTTAAGGTTAAGTGTTAGGGTAAGGGTAAGGTTAATGGTAACCGTAAGTGTAAGGGTAAGGGTTAGGGTAACGGTATTAGTAAGGGGAAGGGGTAGGGGAAGTCTAAGGTTCTGGCTCAGGGTAAAAGTTAGAGTAAGGGTTAGGGTTAGGTAATGATAAGTGTTAGGGTAATGGTTACGGTTAATTTTAGGGTTATGATGAGGGAAACGTAAGGGTATGTATTAGTTTAAGGGTAAGGTTAAAGATAAGATTAAGTGTAAGGTTTAGGATAAGGCTTAGGGTTAGAGTAAGGGTTTGGGTTAAGGTTAGGGATAGGGTTAGGGTTAGGGTTAATGTAAGGGTCAGGGTAAGGGTTGGGGTAAGGGTTAGGGTTAGGGTTAGGGTAAGGGTTACGATACACCCTTATTCCCATGCTGTGGCAGATGGGTGCATACCCAACAGTTCGTCATATTAGTTACTTGAGAAATTGTTTGTATTAAGGTCAGGTGTAAGTTCTCATCCCAAGTTGCCCACCCCAAATCCGAGAACCGCACCCCTGCAATCATTAGGATCTGGAAAACCGTAATTTTGTTGGTCCAATTGGAGTGGTGGTCCATATCCTCGCCGGGGCCTTCTTCACCCTTGAATTGTGGATCCAAGCTGCTTGCTTCTTAATCTTAATGGCGGTGTGTGTTGTCAGTAATACTTGGTATGCTCCCATCCACTTTCCTTCCATTTTTCCTGCACGGGTTGTCCTGAAAAAGTCTTTATATATATATAATCCCCGAGCTTAAAGGGGTGGATTGGTTGATCCAACCCTCTAGCCCTGGTCCCTAAAACAAATGTATGTACTTTATTTAATTGTTTCTGAAGTTCAGTTATATAAGCATATAAATATTCTGATCCTAACTGCGTTAGGTCCTCTCCACTAAATAGAAATTGCTATGGCCTTCCATATAAGATTTTGAAGGGACTCAAATTTCCTTTTATTCTAGGTTTAACTCTAATTCCAAGTAATGCTAAAGGGAGGGATTGAGGCCATGACAAATTAGCTTCTTATCCAATTTTAGCTATTTATTGTTTAATTAAATGGTTCATTTTTTCTACCTGTCCACTTGCCTGTGGTCTATAAGGAGTATGCAGTTGCCAATCTATCTTTAGAATCTTACTTATCTGGTCTACCACTTGTGCACAAAAATGTGAAACTATCAGAAGACATTGCTACTAGAATCCCAAAGCATGGTATTATTTCATTTAACAAGACTTTAACCACTTCTCTTGCTTTGGTTGTTCGACAGGGAAAGGCTTCAGGCCTTCCTGAAAACGTGTCAGTCAGAACCAGTAAATAATGATACCCCCTTTTTCTAGGGAGTTCTGAAAAATCAATTTGCCACTGTTGCCCCGAGTAATTTCCTTTACCGATTATTCCAAATTTTATTCTATTCTTGGTATTGGGGTTATTGTGTAAGCAAATGCTACATTGTTGAGTTACTTGTTTTATCATATCGTCCCACTAATGTCTGACTCAGGCTCTTATGCAGTGTGCCAGCTCCCCAATGCGTTTTATTGTGTTCTGTAAGAACTATGGGCCATGTCAAACTAGAGGGTATTACTATGTGGTTATCTTTTAAATATACTCATCCATCTGGTTTCATTTTACCTTTCAAATCTTCAATTAATTTTAAGTCTTCTTTTGTATAATTTGGATATAGTTTGGATTTTACCATCTGGTATCAAAGACAATGCCTTCACCTCAGTTATTTCAGCTGCCTGCTTAGCCTCTGCCAATCGATTTTCCAGTTTCAAAATCGGTGTTCCCCTTTTGGTGTCCCTGACAATGCATGACAGCTACCTTTTCTGGTTGTTTTACAGCCTCTAACAATTTTAAAATTTCTTCAGCATACTTTGTGTTTTCACTGAGCGGTCAGCAATCCATGTTCTTTCCAAATTGCTCCATGAGCATGTACCACGCCGAATGTATATTTAGAATCTGTCCAAATATTTACCCTTTTTCCCGCTGCCAGTTCCAATGCTCTCGTGAGAGCAACTATCTCCGCCTTTTGAGCTGATGTTCCAGGGGGTAAAGGCTTAGACTCGATTACCTGCTGAGTAGTTGTTATAGCATATCCAGCTTTACGTTGTCTTTGCGTAACAAAACTGCTCCCATCCGTGAACCAAGTTTCTTCCGCATCTTCCATGGGCTCCTCCTTAAGGTCTGGTCGGCTGGAATACACAGTCTCTAGAGTTTCTAAACAATCGTGAATCACAGCTTGTGCCGGAGCATCACTAAGAAAAGAGGCTAGATTCACAATATGAATTATCACAATCTCCACGTCGTCCTGTTCTACCAATATTGCTTGATATTTCAAAATCATCAATTCTTGTTTAAGTTGTTTAAAGACTTTTTGTGCTTCTCCAGTCCAGACTAACTTTGACTGGTTAATCTTTATCAATTCACATAGAGGCTTTACCAATAGTCCATAATTATAAATCCAAAGGCGACACCAACCTGTCATTCCTAAAAAGGTTTGTAGCTCCTTTACCATTTGAGGTTCTGGAGTCCGGCAAATGACTTCCTTATGTTCAGTTCCTAGTTCTTGTTGTCCTTCCGAAATGTCAAATCCCAGATAGGTCACACTTTGTTGAGCCAGCTGGACTTTCTGTCAAGAGACTTGATATCCATTTAAACCCAGAAAATTAAGACGACTTATAGTCCATTGAATCCAACTCCCTTTACTCTCGGTAGCTATTAAGAGATCATCTACATATTGTAACAAAGCACCTTCAGTGTCCGGAGGTATCCATGTTTCGAGTTCCCTTGCTAATTGGTTTCCAAAACTAGTGGGGCTATTCTTGAATCCTTGAGGTAGTAATGTCCACGTAAGCTGCGTCTTTCTGCCTGAATCGGGATTTTCCCATTCAAAGGCGAATAGGTTTTGGCTTTCTGTGGCTAAGCCTAGGCAGAAGAAGGCATCTTTTAAATCCAGTACGGTAAACCAGACTTGACTATTCTTTAATTTAGTCAGCAAAGTATAAGGGTTTGCCACTACTGGATGTATATGCTCAGTGATTTTATTTATGGCCCTCAAATCCTGAACTAGCCTATAGCTTTTTCATATGCCTTTTTAATTGGCAATATGGGTGCATTGTATTCTGATTCGCATTCAATCAATAATCCATACTGTAAAAATTGATCAATTATCTCTTTAATTCCTTTCCTATCTTCTATCCTCAAAGGATATTACTTAACCTTAACGGGTTTCTCTCCTGGCTTTAATTTAATAATTATTGAGGTCACATTTTTAGCTCTTCCAGGGACTTCGGTAGCCCAAACTCCTGGACATACTTGATCTGTGATCTCTAAAGGTATTTCACTTTTAGGGTCAGTTTGTATTAGTGCCAAGCTTAACACATTTATTAGTTGTTCTTCTCCTGTTCTTAATTCCATTTTCCCTTTTTCAAAGACAATTTCTGCTCCTACTTGCTCTAATAAATCTCTACCTAAGAGTGCCCATGAGGAGCTAGGCATAGATAAAAATCTGTGTATGCCCCATTGTTTCCCTAACTTGTACTTCAAAGGTTCACAAAAATAAGCCTTTTCGGTTACACCTTGTCCTGGTTTCAGTTAGAACAGAGTTAATTTTCTTCCTAGTAGCTGGGAGAATGCTATGTTTTGGCTTAGGATGAGAAGAGTGCTGATAACACCCCGATGTTTTAATTGTTGCAGAGCAATGCTTATACCAAGCCAAGGACATCTCAGCTTCTTGCTCTGTCCTGCCAACAGGCAGGCTGGGGGTGCAGTAAGAGCTGGGAGGGGACAGACCCAGGACAGGTGACCCAAACTAGCCAAAGGGGTATTCCATAGCATCTGACGTCAGGCTAAACAATACATAGGGGTGGCTAGCCAGGGGGAGGGGGCCGGACTGCTCGGGGTTAGGCTGGGCATCGGTCAGCGGGTGGTGAGCAATTGCATTGTGCATCACTTGTTTGTACACATTATTACTAGTGGTACTATTATCATCATTGTATTATTATTATTGTTCTTATTATTGTTCTTATTATTGTTCTTCTTCTTCTTCTTCTTCTTCTTCTTCTTCTTCTTCTTCTTCTTCTTCTTCTTATTATTATTATTATTATTATTATTATTATTATTATTTTGTCTTATTAAACTGTCTTTATCTCAACTCACAGGCTTCACTTTCCATTTCTCTCCCCCGTCCCAGAGAGGGAGGGGGAGGGGGAGCGAACAGCTGCGTGGTGTTTAGCTGCCGGCCGGGTTAAACCATGACACACCTTTTACCCTAACATAATAATTCTGTGAAGGCATTAATGCTTGATTTAGAACTGAATACGTTGCCCCATAGCAATAAGAAATTTCACTTCCATTCCTCCCCTAGCTTCATTATAACCAGTGGAGGATCCGCTAGGGTAGATTCCCCAGGTCCCCGTTATTCCTGTTGAAATCAGGGGTTGATTACCCTAGGAAAAGGCTAGTCAATTTGTCCTCCAAAGCCAGGTCCAAACCGTTTTGTTTTATTTATTTAGTTATTTATTTATTTATTTTCATTACATTTCAGAGTTGGTCCAAAAATTCCATAGGGCTTTCTTTTAGACCTTGTTGGAAGCATATTCTCAATTCCCAATTCATCCAGGTTTTAGTATTTACTTAACCGTTCATAATTTTCAGGATGATTCGGGTCTTAGTGGGGGTCGGTCAGGGGAATGCAATTGTCCACAGTTCCCTGAACGGTCCCATCAGCAATCTGAG
The DNA here is from genome assembly GCF_964211825.1 of Aythya ferina. Classification (NCBI taxonomy): domain Eukaryota; kingdom Metazoa; phylum Chordata; class Aves; order Anseriformes; family Anatidae; genus Aythya; species Aythya ferina. The sequence goes on from NW_028181440.1 coordinate 326,818, forward strand.
CTCGCACATGAACTCAGGTTGTTTTAAGAGTTGACCTCTTTTCTGTTTCTGTGACAACTCTCTCGGACCGATCATGGTCCCTTTGCCCTAAAGGGCTAACACCCATGATTTTAAGATCTCTGCCTCGGGCAGAGGCAGAACTATTAACATTCCTACATCCTCTTTCCCTGCTCATTCAATTTCAAACACCTTTAACACTTTCAACAACCCTTTTAACACTTCCTTTATCTTTCTCCAGCCTGTACTTCTCTAATGCCAACATCAAAGGTTCAGTCAGGGGCCAACTTAATTCCCTACCTTTTCCCACCAAGATGCTGAAACATCAGTATACAACATTTCATCCTGTTCTGCTTCTCAAAAAACAACATTAACTGTAGCAAAATATTATAGTTTAAAGTTCCATTTAGGGGCCACTTTTCTCCACATTCCAGCTTATAAAGCGGCCACCACTGATTACGATATTTTATCAATGTTTTCCTGTTCACACTTCCACCGGCAGATCCTCCAATATCCTTCCAGTGACTTAAAACACATCCTAACACACTTTTCTTTAAAATTTCACTGCTTGTTTGCCCCCCCCAGTTTCCAGTTTACACTTTCAGAATACACATGTTACTTACAAAAGCGTATCACAAAACGTATCACTCACAAAAATACGGGCACGCAATATCTTTCAGTAGCGATGTCACAAAACTACTATTACCAGCAATATTGCCAAAATCACAGTAACAATAGTCAGAGTCAAATTCCACATGCGATAAGTCAGAAAACCGAACTGTGTAACACCGTAACGATATCTTTCTTATAACAATGCCACGAACCTACTATTACCACCAGGAAAATAGCCAAAATCGCAGTAACAAGAACCAGAGTTAAATACCATACTCCATGAGTCAGAAAACCGAAATAGACAACACAATTCCAGATGGACCTTAAAGCGAGCTCCTTCCTTAAGGTCCCCAAACATGTACTTACGGTGCTAACCACAAAGTATATACCAAACACTGCCTCGCAGAAGATCACCTTCTGACTTACAGACAGTTCCAGATGACCGGTCTACCAGAAAACCAAACCAGAATAAAGAATATACTCACTTACAATGATGGGGTCCTTGTCTGCCTCCGCAGTGATCCGGTGAGTCGAGGAGTCCCTCCGGGAAATCCCGGGGGTACCCTAGGGAGTCCTGTTCCCAGCAGGTCCTGCAGTCCGGCAGAGAGGTTGTCCCATCTGGGTCGCCAAATTGATTCAAAGATCGAAGCCGAAATTCCTTTAAGTGGTATATTCTTTATTGCAGCGCTGGATGCACGGGGGATCTCTCCACCTATCGTGCATACCCAAAGCAGAAAGCAGTCTTGAATTTATACAATCAATCTATCAATATTCTACAAGCACCTATACATATGCATTACCTATCCCCGCCTTCCCTCGCTTCTCATGCTAATTAGCCTTTTGGCACCTTGCGCCTGCGCAGAGCCTTCCAAGAATTGTGGGCAGGGGTCTTTGGGACGTGGGCAGGGGTCTTTGGGAGGAAGACCCCGAGTCTTCCTCACAGCGTACTTTTCACCTTTGGTCAGGAATCTGCTGAATTGGCATGTTTCTTAATTGCAAGAGCTGGTTGTTGCCAATTCTCCCGTTTGTTGTATCTTTATAATGAATTCCAATGTCCAGTTTCGAGATTTATAGTCCTTACATTCGTTTCTCTGTCCGCCTGCCGCTTCCTTATCATGAGTTCCAGTGTCTTGTTTCGAGATATACAGTCCTTGTCTGGGGATTGTCCTTGCCTCCCCAATACCTCCTTAATCAATCCCCCCTTTTCTTTTCCCATGCAAATTCTTTTGCATCAGATACTTTCTTTATTTACAGTAACACAACAAAGCAGGCATCTAAACAACATGCACACAAATATTCCTAACACTACTAATACGATTAGAGCAATGAATACTTGTTTCAACCATTGGAAATTGGGCAACCAGGAGGTTAACTTAGTCCATAGTTCACTAAAACTCCATGAAAGATCATCTTTACTGATCTCATGTAGGATCCTGGTCTGCTTCCATATTTTTTCCAGGTCGGTAGAGATCCTTCCACTCTGATCTACATACATACAACAACTTGTGTTTATTACTGTACAGACTCCCCCTCGAGTGGCCAGTAACAAGTCTAGGGCCATCCGATTTTGTAACACTACCTGTGATAAACTAGATATCTCTTCTTGTTGAGCCTTTATAGCATCCAGAATTTTGTTTTCTAACTTCTCTATAATTGCAGAAATATTAACTATTGCCTTTTCCAATTCACTCACTCCTAACCATGGGATAAACCATCGAACGAAACTATGAAAAGGGGTGTGTCTCTCTACCAATGGATTGTTAATTTTTCATCTGATTCTCCGGATATGATTTCTCAAGTAACCTCGAGGCACTACATCATGTACTGTCATATTGGGGACTACCGCTCCAAGAGTGCAAGTTCCCTTCCAATTCTCAGGCAAGACCTTACGGGCTGTATCATTGCATAGCCAATACCACCCTTTTCCTTCTGGAACCGTCCAGCTGGTTGAATTTGCCCAGCCGCTAGTCGTACTAATATCAGTTGTTCAATTACAAGATGTCTGATTTCCCACATAAGTAGTATCCGTATTTATACAATGCTGTTTTCCTATACCCTTAGGCGGGTTACACCTTTGTACACATACATAATAGGATTCTAACGGCATGAAGCTACTCACTTCTAGTTCCAAAACTGCTTAATATTTTCGACCCCAAGACGTGTTTTCCCACAAATTAGTCCAAGATAAGTTTGCAGGCAAGGGAATCCCAATTAACGATACACCCTTATTCGCATGCTGTGGCAGATGGGTGCATACCCAACAGTTTGTCTTATTAGTTACTTGAGAAATTGTTTGTATTAAGGTCAGGTGTAAGTTCTCATCCCAAGTTGCCCACCCCAAATCCGAGAACCGCACCCCTGCAATCATTAGGATCTGGAAAACCGTAATTTTGTTGGTCCAATTGGAGTGGTGGTCTATATCCTCGCCGGGGCCTTCTTCACCCTTGAATTGTGGATCCAAGCTGCTTGCTTCTTAATCTTAATGGCGGTGTGTGTTGTCAGTAATACTTGGTATGGTCCCATCCACTTTCCTTCCATTTTTCCTGTACGGGTTGTCCTGAAAAAGTCTTTATATATATATAATCCCCGAGCTTAAAGGGGTGGATTGGTTGATCCAACCCTCTAGCCCTGGTCCCTAAAACAAATGTATGTACTTTATTTAATTGTTTCTGAAGTTCAGTTATATAAGCATATAAATATTCTGATCCTAACTGCGTTAGGTCCTCTCCACTAAATAGAAATTGCTATGGCCTTCCATATAAGATTTTGAAGGGACTCAAATTTCCTTTTATTCTAGGTTTAACTCTAATTCCAAGTAATGCTAAAGGGAGGGATTGAGGCCATGACAAATTAGCTTCTTATCCAATTTTAGCTATTTATTGTTTAATTAAATGGTTCATTTTTTCTACCTGTCCACTTGCCTGTGGTCTATAAGGAGTATGCAGTTGCCAATCTATCTTTAGAATCTTACTTATCTGGTCTACCACTTGTGCACAAAAATGTGAAACTCTATCAGAAGACATTGCTACTAGAATCCCAAAGCATGGTATTATTTCATTTAACAAGACTTTAACCACTTCTCTTGCTTTGGTTGTTCGACAGGGAAAGGCTTCAGGCCTTCCTGAAAACGTGTCAGTCAGAACCAGTAAATAATGATACCTCCCTTTTCTAGGGAGTTCTGAAAAATCAATTTGCCACTGTTGCCCCGAGTAATTTCCTTTACCGATTATTCCAAATTTTATTCTATTCTTGGTATTGGGGTTATTGTGTAAGCAAATGCTACATTGTTGAGTTACTTGTTTTATCATATCGTCCCACTAATGTCGGACTCAGGCTCTTATGCGGTGTGCCAGCTCCCCAATGCGTTTTATTGTGTTCTGTAAGAACTATGGGCCATGTCAAACTAGAGGGTATTACTATGTGGTTATCTTTTAAATATACTCATCCATCTGGTTTCATTTTACCTTTCAAATCTTCAATTAATTTTAAGTCTTCTTTTGTATAATTTGGATATAGTTTGGATTTTACCGTCTGGTATCAAAGACAATGCCTTCACCTCAGTTATTTCAGCTGCCTGCTTAGCCTCTGCCAATCGATTTTCCAATTTCAAAATCGCTGTTCCCCTTTTGGTGTCCCTGACAATGCATGATAGCTACCTTTTCTGGTTGTTTTACAGCCTCTAACAATTTTAAAATTTCTTCAGCATACTTTGTGTTTTCACTGAGCGGTCAGCAATCCATGTTCTTTCCAAATTGCTCCATGAGCATGTACCACGCCGAATGTATATTTAGGATCTGTCCAAATATTTACCCTTTTTCCCGCTGCCAGTTCCAATGCTCTCGTGAGAGCAACTATCTCCGCCTTTTGAGCTGATGTTCCAGGGGGTAAAGGCTTAGACTCGATTACCTGCTGAGTAGTTGTTATAGCATATCCAGCTTTACGTTGTCTTTGCGTAACAAAACTGCTCCCATCCGTGAACCAAGTTTCTTCCGCATCTTCCATGGGCTCCTCCTTAAGGTCTGGTCGGCTGGAATACACAGTCTCTAGAGTTTCTAAACAATCGTGAATCACAGCTTGTGCCGGAGCATCACTAAGAAAAGAGGCTAGATTCACAATATGAATTATCACAATTTCCACGTCGTCCTGTTCTACCAATATTGCTTGATATTTCAAAATCATCAATTCTTGTTTAAGTTGTTTAAAGACTTTTTGTGCTTCTCCAGTCCAGACTAACTTTGACTGGTTAATCTTTATCAATTCACATAGAGGCTTTACCAATAGTCCATAATTATAAATCCAAAGGCAACACCAACCTGTCATTCCTATAAAGCTTTGTAGCTCCTTTACCATTTGAGGTTCTGGAGTCCGGCAAATGACTTCCTTATGTTCAGTTCCTAGTTCTCGTTGTCCTTCCGAAATGTCAAATCCCAGATAGGTCACACTTTGTTGAGCCAGCTGGACTTTCTGTCAAGAGACTTGATATCCATTTAAACCCAGAAAATTAAGACGACTTATAGTCCATTGAATCCAACTCCCTTTAGTCTCGGTAGCTATTAAGAGATCATCTACATATTGTAACAAAGCACCTTCAGTGTCCGGAGGTATCCATGTTTCGAGTTCCCTTGCTAATTGGTTTCCAAAACTAGTGGGGCTATTCTTGAATCCTTGAGGTAGTAATGTCCACGTAAGCTGCGTCTTTCTGCCTGAATCGGGATTTTCCCATTCAAAGGCGAATAGGTTTTGGCTTTCTGTGGCTAAGCCTAGGCAGAAGAAGGCATCTTTTAAATCCAGTACGGTAAACCAGACTTGACTATTCTTTAATTTAGTCAGCAAAGTATAAGGGTTTGCCACTACTGGATGTATATGCTCAGTGATTTTATTTATGGCCCTCAAATCCTGAACTAGCCTATAGCTTTTTCATCTGCCTTTTTAATTGGCAATATGGGTGCATTGTATTCTGATTCGCATTCAATCAATAATCCATACTGTAAAAACTGATCAATTATCTCTTTAATTCCTTTCCTATCTTCTATCCTCAAAGGATATTACTTAACCTTAACGGGTTTCTCTCCTGGCTTTAATTTAATAATTATTAAGGTCACATTTTTAGCTCTTCCAGGGACTTCGGTAGCCCAAACTCCTGGACATACTTGATCTGTGATCTCTAAAGGTATTTCACTTTTAGGGTCAGTTTGTATTAGTGCCAAGCTTAACACATTTATTAGTTGTTCTTCTCCTGTTCTTAATTCCATTTTCCCTTTTTCAAAGACAATTTCTGCTCCTACTTGCTCTAATAAATCTCTACCTAAGAGTGCCCATGAGGAGCTAGGCATAGATAAAAATCTGTGTATGCCCCATTGTTTCCCTAACTTGTACTTCAAAGGTTCACAAAAATAAGCCTTTTCGGTTACACCTTGTCCTGGTTTCAGTTAGAACAGAGTTAATTTTCTTCCTAGTAGCTGGGAGAATGCTATGTTTTGGCTTAGGATGAGAAGAGTGCTGATAACACCCCGATGTTTCAGTTGTTGCAGAGCAATGCTTATACCAAGCCAAGGACATCTCAGCTTCTTGCTCTGTCCTGCCAACAGGCAGGCTGGGGGTGCAGTAAGAGCTGGGAGGGGACAGACCCAGGACAGGTGACCCAAACTAGCCAAAGGGGTATTCCATAGCATCTGACGTCAGGCTAAACAATACATAGGGGTGGCTAGCCAGGGGGAGGGGGCCGGACTGCTCGGGGTTAGGCTGGGCATCGGTCAGCGGGTGGTGAGCAATTGCATTGTGCATCACTTGTTTGTACACATTATTACTAGTGGTACTATTATCATCATTGTATTATTATTATTGTTTTTATTATTGTTATTATTATTATTATTATTATTATTATTATTTTGTCTTATTAAACTGTCTTTATCTCAACTCACGGGCTTCACTTTCCATTTCTCTCCCCCGTCCCAGAGAGGGAGGGGGAGGGGGAGCGAACAGCTGCGTGGTGTTTAGCTGCCGGCCAGGTTAAACCACGACACACCTTTTACCCTAACATAATAATTCTGTGAAGGCATTAATGCTTGATTTAGAACTGAATACGTTGCCCCATAGCAATAAGAAATTTCACTTCCATTCCTCCCCTAGCTTCATTATAACCAGTGGAGGATCCGCTAGGGTAGATTCCCCAGGTCCCCGTTATTCCTGTTGAAATCAGGGGTTGATTACCCTAGGAAAAGGCTAGTCAATTTGTCCTCCAAAGCCAGGTCCAAACCGTTTTGTTTTATTTATTTAGTTATTTATTTATTTATTTTCATTACATTTCAGAGTTGGTCCAAAAATTCCATAGGGCTTTCTTTTAGACCTTGTTGGAAGCATATTCTCAATTCCCAATTCATCCAGGTTTTAGTATTTACTTAACCGTTCATAATTTTCAGGATGATTCGGGTCTTAGTGGGGGTCGGTCGGGGAATGCAATTGTCCACAGTTCCCTGAACGGTCCCATCAGCAATCTGAGCTCGCACATGAACTCAGGTTGTTTTAAGAGTTGACCTCTTTTCTGTTTCTGTGACAACTCTCTCGGACCGATCATGGTCCCTTTGCCCTAAAGGGCTAACACCCATGATTTTAAGATCTCTGCCTCGGGCAGAGGCAGAACTATTAACATTCCTACATCCTCTTTCCCTGCTCATTCAACTTCAAACACCTTTAACACTTTCAACAACCCTTTTAACACTTCCTTTATCTTTCTCCAGCCTGTACTTCTCTAATGCCAACATCAAAGGTTCAGTCAGGGGCCAACTTAATTCCCTACCTTTTCCCACCAAGATGCTGAAACATCAGTATACAACATTTCATCCTGTTCTGCTTCTCAAAAAACAACATTAACTGTAGCAAAATATTATAGTTTAAAGTTCCGTTTAGGGGCCACTTTTCTCCACATTCCAGCTTATAAAGCGGCCACCACTGATTACGATATTTTATCAATGTTTTCCTGTTCACACTTCCACCGGCAGATCCTCCAATATCCTTCCAGTGACTTAAAACACATCCTAACACACTTTTCTTTAAAATTTCACTGCTTGTTTGCCCCCCCCAGTTTCCAGTTTACACTTTCAGAATACACACGTTACTTACAAAAGCGTATCACAAAACGTATCACTCACAAAAATACGGGCACGCAATATCTTTCAGTAGCGATGTCACAAAACTACTATTACCAGCAATATTGCCAAAATCACAGTAACAATAGTCAGAGTCAAATTCCACATGCGATAAGTCAGAAAACCGAACTGTGTAACACCGTAACGATATCTTTCTTATAACAATGCCACGAACCTACTATTACCACCAGGAAAATAGCCAAAATCGCAGTAACAAGAACCAGAGTTAAATACCATACTCCATGAGTCAGAAAACCAAAACAGACAACACAATTCCAGATGGACCTTAAAGCGAGCTCCTTCCTTAAGGTCCCCAAACATGTACTTACGGTGCTAACCACAAAGTATATACCAAACACTGCCTCGCAGAAGATCACCTTCTGACTTACAGACAGTTCCAGATGACCGGTCTACCAGAAAACCAAACCAGAATAAAGAATATACTCACTTACAATGATGGGGTCCTTGTCTGCCTCCGCAGTGATCCGGTGAGTCAAGGAGTCCCTCCGGGAAATCCCGGGGGTACCCTAGGGAGTCCTGTTCCCAGCAGGTCCTGCAGTCCGGCAGAGAGGTTGTCCCATCTGGGTCGCCAAATTGATTCAAAGATCGAAGCCGAAATTCCTTTAAGTGGTATATTCTTTATTGCAGCGCTGGATGCACGGGGGATCTCTCCACCTATCGTGCATACCCAAAGCAGAAAGCAGTCTTGAATTTATACAATCAATCTATCAATATTCTACAAGCACCTATACATATGCATTACCTATCCCCGCCTTCCCTCGCTTCTCATGCTAATTAGCCTTTTGGCACCTTGCGCCTGCGCAGAGCCTTCCAAGAATTGTGGGCAGGGGTCTTTGGGACGTGGGCAGGGGTCTTTGGGAGGAAGACCCCGAGTCTTCCTCACAGTGTACTTTTCACCTTTGGTCAGGAATCTGCTGAATTGGCATGTTTCTTAATTGCAAGAGCTGGTTGTTGCCAATTCTCCCGTTTGTTGTATCTTTATAATGAATTCCAATGTCCAGTTTCGAGAGTTCTAGTCATTACATTCGTTTCTCTGTCCGCCTGCCGCTTCCTTATCATGAGTTCCAGTATCTTGTTTCGAGATATACAGTCCTTGTCTGGGGATTGTCCTTGCCTCCCCAATAGCTCCTTAATCAGCCTTCACACAATTATCTGAGAATGAAAGCTGCTTTCCAGTAATTCAGAAAGCCAAGTTGTTATAAGTTGCCCCCTTAATTAATTTTCGGAGAGCATTGCATTAATAATAGAAAGGAATTTATTGAGTAAGCAACAGCAAGCAAAACAGCGCTGGGCGGCCGGGGAGTCTCGGCTCCACCAACGGCGCGCACCTCACCCCCGCCAGGGTCCCTTTTTATATCTTGGTAATTCTGGGATTACGCAGCACATCCTGGTATATTCTGCGACTGCGCGCACTGTTGCTAGGGGGTCGTCTCTGTCCCTCTGGTGGTCGTGAAGATGAAGGCCGTAGTCTTCCTCCGCGTTGTGGTTCAACTTCTTTTTTTTTATTTGGTCATGTTGGCCCAGCGTGAGACAGGAATGCAGGATGTTGATACACTAGTTTAGCAACTTATCAGGAGATGGTTACATGAACTTTGCAGCAGTGTCTTTGAACAAAAGAGGCAACTGAGATGCAGAAGGAGAGAAGGGGAGGGGGTTCTCTTTTTTGTTACATTAAGCAAAAGAATTTTCATAGTGTCTAGCCAAGTATTATACATCTTACTTCAGCAGGGAGCTTTTGCAACTCCTGCTCCTCAAACGGAACTCCTTGTTTTATAATACAAAAGACAATGAACAAACATTTATTGTGTATTACAATCCCTCCTTTTTCTTTTAGTTACTCATTTTGTTCATTGAAGCTCTGCAATGCCTGGCTATTAAGAACTAATGTTTCCTCGATTCCTTCGTTGGTACTTATTGGCTCGTATTTGGCATGTATGAGCATTAGATGTGCCGCTTCTAAACATCCCTTTACAATCGCAATCAATTTATTAAAAATACATGGTCCAAAAGTTAGTGCTATTATTAATAACAACAAAGGTCCTGCTATTGTTGATAATAAAGTAGTAAGCCAAGGTGAATAATTAAACCAAGATTCGTACCAGCTCTGTTGGGCTTCATTCTCCTGTTTCCTTTTTTCCAACCCTTCCCTGGGTCTTGCCATTGTATCTCTTACCACTCCAGTGTGATCAGCATACACAGCATTCCTCTTTCAGGGCTGCAAACAGCCCATCCTGTTGAAAAATACCAAATCTAATCCCCTACGATTTTGTAACACTACCTCTGAAGTGACCTGATAGATTTTCCAGGGCCGAGATGGATTGTTCAGTTTGGGTCAGGTCCTCGTCCACAGCAACGCGTAAGGAAGTAAATTCTTGATTTTGTTTAACCAATGAGGCTACCCTGGTCCCCACTCTAGCTCCTCCCAGGATTATTAGGGTGGCCAAAGTTAGAGCCGTGAATGGTTCCCGTCTTTCCAGATGATAACTTGCCACTGTGTGCTGGGTATACATACAATCCTCAGGGTGGTATAGAATCCTTGGTATAATTATCACCTGTATACAAAAATCACGAGACGCATTAAAGAGTTTTAGTGATAGACAAAGAGTTACGCCCACTCATGAACAAACCCACCTAGCGTTGTTGGCTGGGATTAGCCACTCGGTTGATTGTTTTCCATTCTCCATGGTATTACATAGATGACACTTCCCACTAGGAACCGTGCCCACACACCTACCACCTCCAGTGACTTGTGTTAGTGTTACCCTTATGTCTTTTCCCCAACTGCAATGTAGAGGGCTGTTCTTGTTTGTGCGGGTGGGCTCCCCAGGATCCCCAATAGCATCATAATATGAAGGCCTTATACTAAAGCATAATCAACAGTGTTTTGTTACATTTGGGCTTGTTTTGTTTAATAATTGGTAGCTGGCATTCATGACCCCCCCCCATATGTTATTCTCAACTATGTTATCATTCTCAGCTTTACCTGAGCTTGTAGGGCTGCCGAGGGTTGGCACTGTAGTATTTTCCACAGGCTGGATTCCCTGGACATTTTCTGACAATACCTCATTTGTTCCTACTGCCTGGGGCCTATCAGCATCCTCCTTTTTATTAGTATGAGTCCTCCCCTATCTGTTCTGTGTTCGTAAAATCTGACATTTTCCTAGTACCCAGCTAGTATCGTCCAAGTTTGTTATATTTATATATAGAACCTTGCAAATTTCTTTATTTCCATGGAAGGTTCCTGTATACCCTATACCATGCCCTTGCCACCTGTAACGGGGATCCACTTGTCAGTTACAACCTTGCGGCCCATATCCCACTTGTAAGAATTTATTCCGACCAGCCCCGAGTGTCCAGTCCGTAGCAATGGTTTCACACCCCCAGTATGCACAATAATATGCGTTTGGATAATTACAGTACCCCTTTCCTGGGTTAGAACTTGGGCAGAAATAAAATCCTGATAGGTTAAAGCGTGGCTGCACTGACACCAGGTCACATAATGTGATGCGGAAACTGGGAGCACCCGCTGTCGTTGTTTGCTGGATGATGAATTGATCCTCCCATCTGATTAAGCTCCATTTAAAAGGCTGGTGGGGATGCGCAGACCCATAGCTGACCAAAACGATGATACTGACTCCCATGTATCGTAGGAGGTGGTCGGAGCCCATCTAAATTGTCGGCCCCTCAGTCCCCCACCGTTTTCACTTCTCTGCCTCGCTTGTCAGTTCGGTTGTAGCGAACTACAAGGTATCGGTTCTTCTTGGCAGCAGCAGTGTTCTTCAGGGGAACCTACTAGGGAGCCTTCGAAACAGGGCCTCCTCCCCTTCCCACAATACACAGATAATACACAATACTTATCGAGTCCGTCTTAGTGTCAGCTTCAAGTCGTCAGGGCCTGGAGCTGCCTCCCATTTACGTTCCCGGATTGGTCCTTTCACTCGGCCAGCATGCGTCCATCCTTTCTCCGCAGTTCAAATAGCCGTTTCTGTGGTAAGCAAAACAACATAGGGGCCTTCCCCATCGTGGTGTTAAAGAAGTCTCTTTCCAAGTCTTAATTAGAATTGAGGGTGATCAAGTGGCAATTCCGAGTCATAGGGCATACCATATAGCATTTCAAAAGGAGAAATTCCTATACCAGTTCTGGGCTGTGTCCATATGTTTAACAGTGCAAGAGGTAAGCATTTTACCCAAGAAGCCTTAGTTTCCAGCACAAGTTTTGTTAGTTGTTTCTTAATTTCACCATTCATTTGCTCTACCTTTCCAGAAGAGGAGGGGTGCCAGGGGCTGTGAAAATCCCACTCGATCTCTAAGGCCTGCTTTAATCCTTGCAGTAAAGCTTTACACCCATTCAGTCACGTGGTCGATTAGGACAAACAAGTAACTCAGTAAAATCTACCTGTATACTTTGGAAAGGTCAAAGCCCTGGCTCCCGTCCCCCTCTAGATAGGTTACAGAAGACCTTTTTATTTATCCTTTGACATATAGTACATCCTCTGCATGTGTGCTTCCCTAAAGTATATATTCCTACACAGACATGCTTTCTTAGAACAACATCACACATTGCTTGCACCTCCCAATGATTCTTCTGATGTAAAACAGTTATTTGCCTCATTATCACTTTATTCAGCATTTCTCTCCCATCAGGGAGTATCGATTTTCCTTAAAATGATCCACATATTCATAACATTAATACCTCCTTGGGAGGTTGTAATTGCTCCAAAATCTTTTTTAGAATTTATCCAAATAGATAGGTGTCCCTGTAAACCCCTAAAGTAAAATTGTCCACCTATATTGTTGCTTCCGCCCCCATTTCAGGGTCTTTCCAGTCAGAGGTGAATATACGTTTGCTCTCAGGGCCTGAGAGCACTCCATTAATAACACTGTTATTCCAGTCTAACAATTTACTAGTTGAATGCCCAATTTAATCATCAAATCCCTTCCCAACAAGTTAGTTTCCGCCTTGGATACATACAATAATTGCCCAGTGATCATTTTATCCCCTGGTCTCAGCTTGGTATCCCCCAAAAGTGGCACTGTTATCCCAGTCCCTTCTACCCCCATCACATTTAGGGTTTCATTAGTTAATTTAATCCCTGATACTTTACAAGTCAGTAATGACTTAGCTGCTCCAGTGTATTGGGTTTGATGGCAAGGTTTGAGGGTGTGTGAGGGGTGTGGGGGTGGGAAACTGCAGTGGCAGCCCCCGTGAAAAACAAAACAAAACAAAAACAGAAACCTCCCCGTGGTAGATAAGGGACAATTTCATCTGGCCCTAAAGGGGCCCACTGCTGCCCAGAGCCAAGCCATAGCAACATAGTCCGTGCCTCTGTGAGAGCACATCCACGAAAACAAACAAACAAACAAACAAACAAACAAAAACCTGCTGCTCAACAGCAGCTGGGAGAGCGAGAAACCCCCCCCGAAGACACCAAAGTCAGTGCAGAAGGAGGGGGAGGAGGCGCTCCAGGCGCTGGAGCCGAAGCCCCCCTGCGGCCGCTGGAGAGGCCCCTGGTGGAGCGGGCTGTTCCCCCCTCCCTGATGCTTGGGAAACTGAACAAACACCACAACAAATATGCAAATATACCAAAACTTCTAGACTGTTACTTAGATAATACCTACATCACCTTTCCCTGCTCATTCAACTTCGAATACCTTTAACACTTTCCACAAACTTTTTAACACTTCCTTTATCTTTCTCTAGCCTTTACTTTTCTAATGCCGACATCAAAGGCTCAGTCAGGGGCCAACTTAATTCCATACCTTTTCCCTCCAAGATGCTGAAACAACATCAATATACAACATTTCATCCTGTTTTCCTTCTCTCCACAAAAACATTGACTGTAATATGGTGTTATAATTAGTAGTTCCATTTAGGGGCCACTCCGCTCCATCCTCTAGTTTATAAAGTGGCCACCACTGATTACAATATTTGATAAGAGTTCTTTTACTTTCTGTACCCTCTCACCCCACTATATCCCTCCAATGTGTTAGTATACATCCTAGGAGGCTTTTCCTCGGGATTTCTTTGCTTTGAACTTTTCCTATTGTAATCTACAGTGGTTAATATTCCACCGTTTTCCTAGAAGCTCTTTACTAGTCAATCCCAATCCCTCCAAAATCCACAATATACAGATACACAAGTAAAAACAGACCACTGTAAATTAACTGCCTGTAGACAATTACACTGGGGACATTTAAACCTGATGAGCCGATAATATGCCTGGGCAAATTTTGTTCCCTTAGACATACACCTCAATGGCAGTTCTTATATTTACATATTAACATATTAACGTATGTATAAAAGAACACTTTAACAAAAATGCCCGGGCTTTTATATATACAATATACAATGTACAGTTATTATTCCAGTTAGAATTATTCCTCAGCAGCTGCAAACATTATGCCAGTTGCCATTAAAGATCACTTACCCTCCTCCTGTCTCTTTCTTAAAATCTCAGACGTCCCCGGAGTTAATGGGTACTGCCACATATTCCTAGTCACTGGTCCCTGAGTGCTAGAATCAGAGTTGCTATCAGAGTCTCCCCGGGGTTGCAGATTAGGAAGCCCGGGAGTTGGAGGGGCTGCAGGTGGGGATGGTGGAATATAGGGAGGCAGTGGGGCTGGAATCTCTAATTCTCGGTTTATCTTGTGCCTCCCATCCCCTCCTTTTTCTTTTAGAGGATATAAATTGGCTCGAGTTTCCGAGCTGATCCACAAATGTGCATATTCACTTTCTTCCAAACTAAAAGGTTCTTTTGAGTTTACATAAATATTTAGGGCCTGGCAAACCCAATCTTCAAAGGACCCAAATACAGGCCAGTAAAGGTGGTCTCCTCAAATCTGTTTACCACCCCAAACTTCAACACAATAATGTATCATTTTTACTTTATTCCTTCCCCGCCTAAAAGGGGAATCCTCCCAATTTTTAATCATTAATCCCGGGGTAACCTAACATCAGACGTTACCCCGCCCATGGGACCAGAAGGCTTACTCTTCTTCTGTCCCATCTTCTGGAGCGCCTTCACACGCACACACAAATCGCTTCCCCCTTTTCGTGGCCCAGTCCCTCGCGGGATGTGGGAACTGCACTACCGAGGGGTCCGCACTCGCTTCGTCCGCAATTGGACGTCTCACAGCGACACGCTCCAGGATACCCAACCCCAACCGAACGGATCACCGGCCTATACTTACTCACTCCTGAGTCTTCGTTCGGTCTTCGTGCACAAAGATTACTAGGGGTTGCCGGCTTTATTTGCTTGCTGCCGAATTTAGGGTTCGTCGGTGAAGGATTTGAATGAAAGCAGTCCTAGCGAAGGCCGCTGAAATCAGCGGGGCGCCCCCTCCGAAGGTCTTTCAATCAGATTGCCTTCATCCGAGTCACGGCACCAAATTTGTTATAAGTTGCCCCCTTAATTAATTTTCGGAGAGCATTGCATTAATAATAGAAAGGAATTTATTGAGTAAGCAACAGCAAGCAAAACAGCGCTGGGCGGCCGGGGAGTCTCGGCTCCACCAACGGCGCGCACCTCACCCCCGCCAGGGTCCCTTTTTATATCTTGGTAATTCTGGGATTACGCAGCACATCCTGGTATATTCTGCGACTGCGCGCACTGTTGCTAGGGGGTCGTCTCTGTCCCTCTGGTGGTCGTGAAGATGAAGGCCGTAGTCTTCCTCCGCGTTGTGGTTCAACTTCTTTTTTTTTATTTGGTCATGTTGGCCCAGCGTGAGACAGGAATGCAGGATGTTGATACACTAGTTTAGCAACTTATCAGGAGATGGTTACATGAACTTTGCAGCAGTGTCTTTGAACAAAAGAGGCAACTGAGATGCAGAAGGAGAGAAGGGGAGGGGGTTCTCTTTTTTGTTACATTAAGCAAAAGAATTTTCATAGTGTCTAGCCAAGTATTATACATCTTACTTCAGCAGGGAGCTTTTGCAACTCCTGCTCCTCAAACGGAACTCCTTGTTTTATAATACAAAAGACAATGAACAAACATTTATTGTGTATTACAAAGTTACGTCTCAGCCTTGAGCATCTCGGGCTTTTGGGCCTGTCTGTAACATTTGGCACCAGCACTAATACTTCTTTTGGCATATGTTTAGCGTTTGGGGCCTGTGTCTGGGATTTGGGCCCTGTCTCGAACCACTGGGGCTTTGTCCTGGGTTTTGGAGCCTGCCTCTAGAGTTCAGGGCCTGTGATTAGGCTTTTGGGGTCTGTGTCTGGGGGCCGGTATCTGGGGGCAAGGGGGGAGCTGCTTGTAGACCCTAGGGGCCAGCATTGAGGGGGTTGGGAGCTGACTCTACACCTTTGGGGCCTGCTTCTGGGGGCGGGGGGGGGTTGAGACCTGCATCTGGGGGAGGGGTGGGAGCTCTTTGTATTCCTTTGGAGCCTGTGTCGGGGGGCGGGGGGGAAGGGGAGGGTTGGTTGGGAGCTGCTTGTACACTGTTGGAGCCTGGGTTGAGGGAGGAGGTTTGGAGCTGCTTCTACACCTTTGGGCCTGGCATCGGGGGTAGGGGGTTGGGTGCTGGTTGTAGGGGCCTGTGTTTGGGGGGGGGGCTTGGGACCTGCGTCTGGGGGAGGGGTGGGAGCTGCTTGTACACCTTTGGGGCCTGCATGTGTGGGGGGTCAGGGCCTGTGTCTAGCGGGCTGGGAACTGCTTGTACAATGTAGGAATCTGTTTCTGCAGGGTGGCTGGGAGCTGTTTGTACAACTTTGGGGCCAGCATCTGGGGGTGGCTGGGAGCTGCCTGTACACTGTAGGGGCCTGTGTTTGTGGGGGCCTTGAAGGCCTCCCTCGGGGCAGGGGGGGGGGAGGGTTGGGAGCTGCTTGTATAGGGTAGGGGGCCTGCCTGGCAGGGGTTGGGAGCTGCTTGTAGAATTTGGGTCGCTGTGTCTGGGGGGGGGGTTGGGGCCTGTGTCTCAGGGGTGTTGGGAACTGGTTGTACACCTTTGGGTCCTGTCTCTGGGGGGGGAGCTACTTGTACCCTTACCATAAGCCGTACTCTAACACATACTTCTACCAGTACCCTTACCCTTACCGTAACCCTTACCTTTACCCTTACTCTTACCCTTACCAAAGCATTACCCTTACCCTTAACGTAAGCCTAAACCTTAACCTTATCCTTACACTTACACTTACCGTAAACCTTACCCTTTCTGCTACACTTACCCTTAGCCTAAATCTAAACCTTACACTTACCCTAACCCTAACACTTACCCTTACCATTACCCATATACTTACTCTTACCCTAACCCTAAATCTTACTCAAACACTTACCCTGACCCTTACATTAACCCTAAACCGTACCCTAAAACTTACACTTACTCTTAACCTTAACCTTACGCTTAACCTTAACCTACTACTTACCCTTTCTTATCCGTCACCATACACCTAAAATTAACCCTAACCATTACCCTAACACTTACCCTTACCCTAACCCAAACCCTAATCCTAACTCTAAACCTTACCCTGACTTGTACACTTATCCTTATCCTTACACTTACCCTAACACTTACCCTTACACTTATCCTTATACATATAACTTACCCTTACCCTAAAACTTAACCTTAACCTAACTCTAACCCTAAACCTTACCTTAACCCTTACTCTGACCCTTACATTAACCCTTACCCTTACCCTAAAACTTACTCTTAACCTTAACCTTACCCTTAACCTTAACCTAATACTTACCCTTCCGTTTCCCTCACCCTAACCCTAAAACTAACCCTAACGATTACCCTAACACCTACCCTTACCCTAACCCTTACTCTAACCCTTACAATGACCCGTACCCTTACACATACACTTACACTTACTCTTACCCTAAACCTTACCCTTACCATAAGCCATATTCTAACAAATTCTACCCGTACCCTTACCCTTACCGTAATCCTTACCCTTTATGTTACCCTAAACCTTACCCTTACCCTAACACTTACCCTTATCGTAAACCTTACCCTTTCTGCTACATTTACCATTAGCCTAAATCTAAACCTTACACTTACCCTTACCTTAACCCAATACTTACCCTTACGTTTCCCTCACCCTAACCCTAAAATTAACCCTAACCATTATTCTAACACTTACCCTTACCCTAACCCTAACCCTTACTCTAACCCTTACCCTGACCCATACCCTTACACTCACCCTTACCCTTACATTACCCTAACTCTTACCCATACCATAACCCATACCCTAACACATATTTGTACCCTTAACCTTACCGTTACCCTTACCCTTACTCTATCCGTTACCCTTACGCTTACCCTTAACATAAACCTTACCATTAATCTTACCCTTACGCTAACCCTTACCCTTACCCTATCCCTTACACTTATCCTTATCCATACCCTTAACCTTACCCCAACCCTTACCCTTAAGCTGAACCTAACCCTAAACCTTACCCCAAACCTTTCCCTGAACCTTACATTAACCCTAACCCTTAACCTAAACCTTACACTTACTCTTAACCTTAACCTTACCCTTAACCTTAAGCTAGTAGTTAACCTTACATTTTTCTCACCCTAATCCTAAAATTAACCCTAACCATTACCCTAACACTTAACCGTTACACTTACCCTTATTCTATCCGTTACTCTTACACTTTCCCTTAACATAAACCTTACCCTTTACCTTACCCTTACCATAAGCCATACATCAACACTTATATGTACACTTACGCTTACACTTATCCTAGTAATTACTCGTACAATTACCCTTAACCTAACCATAAACATTAAGGATAAGCTTAAGGGTCACCCTTAAGGTTACCGTTATCCTAACACTTACACTTAAGTTCATGGTAAGGGTTAGAGTAAGGGTAAGTGTTAGGGTAATGGTTAGGCTAATTTTAGGTTTAGGGTGAGGGAAACGTAAGAGTAAGTATTAGGTTACAGCTAAGGTTAAGGTTAAGAGTAAGTGTAAGGTTTAGTGTAAGGATTAGGGTTAGGGTAAGGGTCAAGGTAAGGGTTGGGGTAAAGGTTTAGGTAAAGGGTAAAAATATGTATATTGTAAGGGTGAGGGGTTAGGGTAATGGTTAGATTTTAGTTAGATTTAGGTAAGGGTGAGGGTTCGGGTAAGGTTTAGAATTAGGCAAAGGGTAAGTGTAGCAGAAAGGGTAAGGTTTAGGATAAGGGTAAGTGTTAGGATAAGGGTAAGGTTTAGGGTTAGCTTAATAGTAAGGTTAAGGGTAATTGTACGAGTAATTGCTAGGGTAAGTGCAAGCGTAAGTGTACATGTAAGTGTTGTTGTATGGCTTATGGTAAGGGTAAGGTCAAGTGTAAGGTTTATGTTAAGGGTAAGCGTAAGGGTAACGGATAGAGTAAGGGTAAGGGTAAGGTTAACGGTAACGGTAAGGTTAAGGGTACAAATATGTGTTAGGGTATGGGTTATGGTATGGGTAAGAATTAGGGTAAGTAAAAGGGTAAGGGTAAGTGTAAGGGTACAGGTCAGGGTAAGGGTTAGAGTAAGGGTTAGGGTTAGGGTAAGGTTAAGTGTTAGGGTAATGGTTAGGGTTAGTTTTAGGGTTAAAGTCAGGAAAATGTATGCGTAAGTATTAGGTGAATGTTAAGGGTAAGGTTAAGGTTAAGAGTAAGGGTAAGGTTTAGGGTAAGGGTTAGGGTTAATGTAAGGGTCAGGGTAAGGGTTGGGGTAAGGTTTAGGGTAAGGGTTAGGTTCAGGATAAGTGTTAGGGTAAGGGTAAGGTTAATGGTAACCATAAGTGTAAAGGTAAGGGTTAGGGTAAGGGTAAGAATAAGGGTATGGGTAACGGTAAGGGCGAGGGTTAGGCTAAGGGTAAGTGTAAGGTTTAGATTTAGGCTAAGGGTAAGTGTAGCAGAAAGGGTAAGGTTTACGGTAAGGGTAAGTGTTAGGATAAGGATAAGGTTTAGGGTTAGGTTAAGGGTAATGGTAAGGGTAACGGTAAGGGTAAGGGTAACGGTAAGGGTAAGGGTAACGGTAACGGTAAGGGTAAGGGTAACGGTAACGGTAAGGGTAAGGGTTACGGTAAGGGTACGGTTACGGGTAGAAGTATGTGTTAGAGTATGGGTTATGGTAAGGGTAAGGGTTAGAGTAAGGGTTAGGGTGAGGGTAATGGTTAGGGTTAATTTTAGGGTTAGGGTGAGGGAAAAGTAAGGGTAAGTATTAGGTTAAGGTTAAGGGTAAGGTTAAGGTTAAGTTTTAGGGTTAGGGTTAATGTAAGGGTCAGGGTAAGGGTTCAGGTAAGGTTTAGGGTTAGGGTTAGGTTAAGGTTAAGTGTTAGGGTAAGGGTAAGGTAAATGGTAACCGTAAGTGTAAGGGTAAGGGTTAGGGTAAAGGGAAGAGTAAGGGGAAGGGGAAGGGGAAGTCTAAGGGTCCGGGTCCGGGTAAAAGTTAGAGTAAGGGTTAGGGTTAGGCAAGGATAAGTGTTCAGGTAATGGTTACGGTTAATTTTAGGGTTATGGTGAGGGAAACGTAAGGGTATGTATTAGTTTAAGGGTAAGGTTAAAGGTAAGATTAAGTGTAAGGTTTAGGTTAAGGGTTAGGATTAGAGTTAGGGTTAGGGTAAGGGTTAGGGTTAATGTAAGGGTCAGGGTAAGGGTTGGGGTAAGGTTTAGGTCAAGGGTAAAAGTAAGTATAATGCTAAGGGTAAGGGTGAGGGTTAGGGTAAGGTTTAGAATTAGGCAAAGGGTAAGTGTAGCAAAAAGGGTAAGGTTTAGGATAAGGGTAAGTGTTAGGATAAGGGTAAGGTTTAGGGTTAACTTAATAGTAAGGTTAAGGGTAATTGTACGAGTAATTGCTAGGGTAAGTGCAAGCGTAAGTGTACATGTAACTGTTGTTGTATGGCTTATGATAAGGGTGTGAGGAATGTTTTAACAATTCGTGTCCATAAAGAACAATTCTGTTTGAATCCTGTCTGCCTCTGGGCCCTGCACTGGCAATTTAATTCTTGAACCTCAGCTGCAGTGTGTCCCAGTCTCCCCCTCATTCTAGTCAATTTATCACTCCTTAAATTTATGAACCTGTTTGCTTTTGTTATTCCGGACTTCTATTTCTAACACTGCTATAGATGTGTCTGTGAATGGCTGGGGAAGAATGTTTCAATTACTCGTGAAGCTGTTTGTGTTTGATGTCTGGGAGTTTCAGAACAACTGATAACAACTAGTGACTGTTATGGGATACTATGCGGATCTTTGGTATCTGGTTAGGGGGGCCGAGAGATTAAGAGGAAGGAAAAAGAAGCTGAAGGACGGCTGGGAGACAAGTCTTGAAGAGAATGTTCTATAAACTTGGTATGGTGCCAAGTAAGTACAAAGGGGGAGAGGAAGACTATGAGCTGATTAAGGAGGTACTGGGGAGGTATTGGGGAGGCAAGGGCAATCCCCAGACATGGACTGTATATCTCGAAACAAGACACTGGAACTCATGATAAGGAAGCGGCAGACGGACAGAGAAACGAATGTAAGGACTATAAATCTTGAAACTGGACATTGGAATTCATTATAAAGATACAACAAACGGAAGAATTAGCAACAACCAGCTCTTGCAATTAAGAAACCTGCCAATTCAGCAGATTCCTGACCAAAGGTGAAAAGTACACTGTGAGGAAGACTCGGGGTCTTCCTCCCAAAGACCCCTGCCCACGTCCCAAAGACCCCTGCCCACAATTCTTGGAAGGCTCTACGCAGGCGCAAGGTGCCAAAAGGCTAATTAGCATGAGAAGCGAGGGAAGGCGGGGATAGGTAATGCATATGTATAGGCACTTGTAGAATATTGATAGATTGATTGTATAAATTCAAGACTGCTTTCTGCTTTGGGTATGCACGATAGGTGGAGAGATCCCCCGTGCATCCAGCGCAGCAATAAAGAATATACCACTTAAAGGAATTTCGGCTTCGATCTTTGAATCAACCTGGCACCCCAGATGGGACGACCTCTCTGCCGGACCGCAGGACCCGCTGGGGACAGGACTCCCTAGGGTACCCCCGGGATTTCCCGGAGGGACTCCTCGACTCACCGGATCACTGCAGAGGCAGACAAGGACCCCATCATTGTAAGTGAGTATATTCTTTATTCTGGTTTGGTTTTCTGGTAGACCGGTCATCTAGGACTGTCCAGTAAGTCGGAAGGTGACTTCTGCAGGACAGTATTTGGTATATACTTTGTGGTTAGTACCGCAAGTATATCTGGGGACCTTGGGGTCCATCTGTATCTGGAACTGTCTGTAAGTCAGAAGGTCATCTTCTGCGAGGCAGTGTTTGGTATATACTTTGTGGTAAGCACCATAAGTATATTTGGGGACCTTAAGGAAAGAGCTCGCTTTAAGGTCCATCTGGAATTGTGTTGTCTATTTCGGTTTTCTGACTCATGGAGTATGGTATTTAACTTTGGTTATTGTTACTGTGATTTTGGCTATTTTTCTGGTGGTAATAGTAGGTTCGTGGCATTGTTATAAGAGAGATATCGTTACGGTGTTACACAGTTCGGTTTTCTGACTTATCGCATGTGGAATTTGACTCTGACTATTGTTACTGTGATTTTGGCAATATTGCTGGTAATAGTAGTTTTGTGGCATCGCTACTGAAAGATAATGCGTGCCCGTATTTTTGTGAGTGATATGTTTTGTGATACGCTTTTGCAAGTAACATGTGTATTCTGAAAGTGTAAACTGGAAACTGGGGGGGCAAACAAGCAGTGAAATTTTAAAGAAAAGTGTGTTAGGATGTGTTTTAAGTCACTGGAAAGATATTGGAGGATCTGCCGGTGGAAGTGTGAACAGGAAAACATTGATAAAATATCGTAATCAGTGGTGGCCGCTTTATAAGCTGGAATGTGGAGAAAAGTGGCCCCTAAATGGAACTTTAAACTATAATATTTTGCTACAGTTAATGTTGGTTTTTTTGAGAAGCAGAACAGGATGAAATGTTGTATACTGATGTTTCAGCATCTTGGTGGGAAAAGGTACGGAATTAAGTTGGCCCCTGACTGAGCCTTTGATGTTGGCATTAGAGAAGTACAGGCTGGAGAAAGATAAAGGAAGTGTTAAAAGGGTTGATGAAAGTGTTAAAGGTGTTTGAAGTTGAATGAGCAGGGAAAGAGGATGTAGGAATGTTAATAGTTCTGCCTCTGCCCGAGGCAGAAATCTTAAAATCATGGGTGTTAGCCCTTTAGGGCAAAGGGACCATGATCGGTCCGAGAGAGTTGTCACAGAAACAGAAAAACAGTTAACTCTTAAAACAACCTGAGTTCATGTGCGAGCTCAGATTGCCGATGGGACCGTTCAGGGAACTGTGGACAATTGCATTCCCCTGACCGACCCCCGCTAAGACCCAAATCATCCTGAAAATTATGAACGGTTAAGTAAATACTAAAACCTGGATGAATTGGGAATTGAGAATATGCTTCCAACAAGGTCTAAAAGAAAGCCCTATGGAATTTTTAGACCAACTCTGAAATGTAGTGAAAATAAATAAATAAATAAATAAATAAAACAAAACGGTTTGGACCTGGCTTCGGAGGACAAATTGACTAGCCTTTTCCTAGGATAATCGACCCCTGATTTCAACAGGAATAATGGGGACCTGTGGAATCTACCCTAGTACCTCCGCTGGTTATAATGAAGCTAGGGGAGGAATGGAAGTGAAATTTCTTATTGCTATGGGGCAACGTATTCAGTTCTAAATCAAGCATTAATGCCTTCACAGAATTATTATGTTAGGGTAAAAGGTGTGTTGTGGTTTAACCCGGCCGACAGCTAAACACCACGCAGCTGTTCGCTCCCCCTCCCCCTCCCTCTCTGGGACGGGGGAGAGAAATGGAAAGTGAAGCCCGTGAGTTGAGATAAAGACAGTTTAATAAGACAAAATAATAATAATAATAATAATAATAATAATAATAATAATAATACAATGATGATAATAGTACCACTAGTAATAATGTGTACAAACAAGTGATGCACAATGCAATTGCTCACCACCCGCTGACCGATCTCCAGCCTAACCCCGAGCAGTCCGGCCCCCTCCCCCTGGCTAGCCACCCCTATGTATTGTTTAGCCTGACGTCAGATGCTATGGAATACCCCTCTGGCTAGTTTGGGTCACCTGTCCTGGGTCTGTCCCCTCCCAGCTCTTACTGCACCCCCAGCCTGCCTGTTGGCAGGACAGAGCAAGAAGCTGAGATGTCCTTGGCTTGGTATAAGCATTGCTCTGCAACAATTGAAACATCGGGGTGTTATCAGCACTCTTCTCATCCTAAGCCAAAACATAGCATTCTCCCAGCTACTAGGAAGAAAATTAACTCTGTTCTAACTGAAACCAGGACAAGGTGTAACCGAAAAGGCTTATTTTTGTGAACCTTTGAAGTACAAGTTAGGGAAACAACGGGGCATACACAGATTTTTATCTATGCCTAGCTCCTCATGGGCACTCTTAGGTAGAGATTTATTAGAGCAAGTAGGAGCAGAAATTGTCTTTGAAAAAGGGAAAATGGAATTAAGAACAGGAGAAGAACAACTAATAAATGTGTTAAGCTTGGCACTAATACAAACTGACCCTAAAAGTGAAATACCTTTAGAGATCACAGATCAAGTATGTCCAGGAGTTTGGGCTACCGAAGTCCCTGGAAGAGCTAAAAATGTGACCTTAATAATTATTAAATTAAAGCCAGGAGAGAAACCCGTTAAGGTTAAGTAATATCCTTTGAGGATAGAAGATAGGAAAGGAATTAAAGAGATAATTGATAAAGTTTTACAGTATGGATTATTGATTGAATGTGAATCAGAATACAATTCAGCCATATTGCCAATTAAAAAGGCAGATGAAAAAGCTATAGGCTAGTTCAGGATTTGAGGGCCATAAATAAAATCACTGAGGATATACATCCAGTAGTGGCAAACCCTTATACTTTGCTGACTAAATTAAAGAATAGTCAAGTCTGGTTTACCGTACTCGATTTAAAAGATGCCTTCTTCTGCCTAGGCTTAGCCACAGAAAGCCAAAACCTATTCGCCTTTGAATGGGAAAATCCCGATTCAGGCAGAAAGACGCAGCTTACGTGGACATTACTACCTCAAGGATTCAAGAATAGCCCCACTAGTTTTGGAAACCAATTAGCAAGGGAACTCGAAACATGGATACCTCCGGACACTGAAGGTGCTTTGTTACAATATGTAGATGATCTCTTAATAGCTACCGAGACTAAAGGGAGTTGGATTCAATGGACTATAAGTCGTCTTAATTTTCTGGGTTTAAATGGATATCAAGTCTCTTGACAGAAAGTCCAGCTGGCTCAACAAAGTGTGACCTATCTGGGATTTGACATTTCGGAAGGACAACGAGAACTAGGAACTGAACATAAGGAAGTCATTTGCCGGACTCCAGAACCTCAAATGGTAAAGGAGCTACAAAGCTTTATAGGAATGACAGGTTGGTGTTGCCTTTGGATTTATAATTATGGACTATTGGTAAAGCCTCTATGTGAATTGATAAAGATTAACCAGTCAAAGTTAGTCTGGACTGGAGAAGCACAAAAAGTCTTTAAACAACTTAAACAAGAATTGATGATTTTGAAATATCAAGCAATATTGGTAGAACAGGACGACGTGGAAATTGTGATAATTCATATTGTGAATCTAGCCTCTTTTCTTAGTGATGCTCCGGCACAAGCTGTGATTCACGATTGTTTAGAAACTCTAGAGACTGTGTATTCCAGCCGACCAGACCTTAAGGAGGAGCCCATGGAAGATGCGGAAGAAACTTGGTTCACGGATGGGAGCAGTTTTGTTACGCAAAGACAACGTAAAGCTGGATATGCTATAACAACTACTCAGCAGGTAATCGAGTCTAAGCCTTTACCCCCTGGAACATCAGCTCAAAAGGCGGAGATAGTTGCTCTCACGAGAGCATTGGAACTGGCAGCGGGAAAAAGGGTAAATATTTGGACAGATCCTAAATATACATTCGGCGTGGTACATGCTCATGGAGCAATTTGGAAAGAACATGGATTGCTGACCGCTCAGTGAAAACACAAAGTATGCTGAAGAAATTTTAAAATTGTTAGAGGCTGTAAAACAACCAGAAAAGGTAGCTATCATGCATTGTCAGGGACACCAAAAGGGGAACAGCGATTTTGAAATTGGAAAATCGATTGGCAGAGGCTAAGCAGGCAGCTGAAATAACTGAGGTGAAGGCATTGTCTTTGATACCAGACGGTAAAATCCAAACTATATCCAAATTATACAAAAGAAGACTTAAAATTAATTGAAGATTTGAAAGGTAAAATGAAACCAGATGGATGAGTATATTTAAAAGATAACCACATAGTAATACCCTCTAGTTTGACATGGCCCATAGTTCTTACAGAACACAATAAAACGCATTGGGGAGCTGGCACACCGCATAAGAGCCTGAGTCCGACATTAGTGGGACGATATGATAAAACAAGTAACTCAACAATGTAGCATTTGCTTACACAATAACCCCAATACCAAGAATAGAATAAAATTTGGAATAATCGGTAAAGGAAATTATTCGGGGCAACAGTGGCAAATTGATTTTTCAGAACTCCCTAGAAAAGGGGGGTATCATTATTTACTGGTTCTGACTGACACGTTTTCAGGAAGGCCTGAAGCCTTTCCCTGTCGAACAACCAAAGCAAGAGAAGTGGTTAAAGTCTTGTTAAATGAAATAATACCATGCTTTGGGATTCTAGTAGCAATGTCTTCTGATAGAGTTTCACATTTTTGTGCACAAGTGGTAGACCAGATAAGTAAGATTCTAAAGATAGATTGGCAACTGCATACTCCTTATAGACCACAGGCAAGTGGACAGGTAGAAAAAATGAACCATTTAATTAAACAATAAATAGCTAAAATTGGATAAGAAGCTAATTTGTCATGGCCTCAATCCCTCCCTTTAGCATTACCTGGAATTAGATTTAAACCTAGAATAAAAGGAAATTTGAGTCCCTTCAAAATCTTATATGGAAGGCCATAGCAATTTCTATTTAGTGGAGAGGACCTAACGCAGTTAGGATCAGAACATTTATATGCTTATATAACTGAACTTCAGAAACAATTAAATAAAGTACATACATTTGTTTTAGGGACCAGGGCTAGAGGGTTGGATCAACCAATCCACCCCTTTAAGCTCGGGGATTTTATTTTTATAAAGACTTTTTCAGGACAACCCGTGCAGGAAAAATGGAAGGAAAGTGGATGGGAGCATACCAAGTATTACTGACAACACACACCGCCATTAAGATTAAGAAGCAAGCAGCTTGGATCCACAATTCAAGGGTGAAGAAGGCCCCGGCGAGGATATGGACCACCACTCCAATTGGACCAACAAAATTACGGTTTTCCAGATCCTAATGATTGCAGGGGTGCGGTTCTCGGATTTGGGGTGGGCAACTTGGGATGAGAACTTACACCTGACCTTAATACAAACAATTTCTCAAGTAACTAATAAGACGAACTGTTGGGTATGCACCCATCTGCCACAGCATGGGAATAAGGGTGTATCGTTAATTGGGATTCCCTTGCCTGCAAACTTATCTTGGACTAATTTGTGGGAAAACACATCTCGGGGTCGAAAACATTAAGCAGTTTTGGAACTAGAAGTGAGTAGCTTCATGCCGTTAGAATCCTATTATGTATGTGTACAAAGGTGTAACCCGCCTAAGGGTATAGGAAAACAGCATTGTATAAATACGGATACTACTTATGTGGGAAATCAGACATCTTGTAATTGAACAATTGATATTAGTACGACTAGCGGCTGGACAAATTCAACCAGCTGGACGGTTCCAGAAGGAAAAGGGTGGTATTGGCTATGCAATGATACAGCCCGTAAGGTCTTGCCTGAGAATTGGAAGGGAACTTGCACTCTTGGAGCGGTAGTCCCCAATATGACAGTACATGATGTAGTGCCTCGAGGTTACTTGAGAAATCATATCCGGAGAATCAGATGAAAAATTAACAATCCATTGATAGAGAGACACACCCCTTTTCATAGTTTTGTGCGATGGTTTATCCCATGGTTAGGAGTGAGTGAATTGGAAAAGGCAATAGTTAATATTTCTGCAATTATAGAGAAGTTAGAAAACAAAATTCTGGATGCTATAAAGGCTCAACAAGAAGAGATATCTAGTTTATCACAGGTAGTATTCCAAAATCGGATGGCCCTAGACTTGTTACTGGCCACTCAAGGGGGAGTCTGTACAGTAATAAACACAAGTTGTTGTATGTATGTAGATCAGAGTGGAAGGATCTCTACCGACCTGGAAGAAATATGGAAGCAGACAAGGATCCTACATGAGATCAGTAAAGATGATCTTTCATGGAGTTTTAGTGAACTATGGACTAAGTTAACCTCCTGGTTGCCCAATTTCCAATGGTTGAAACAAGTATTCATTGCTCTAATCGTATTAGTAGTGTTAGGAATATTTGTGTGCATGTTGTTTAGATGCCTGCTTTGTTGTGTTACTGTAAATAATGGAAGTATCTGATGCAAAAGAATTTGCATGGGAAAAGAAAAGGGGGGATTGATTAAGGAGGTATTGAGGAGGCAAGGACAATCCCCAGACAAGGACTGTATATCTCGAAACAAGACACTGGAACTCATGATAAGGAAGCGGCAGGCGGACAGAGAAACGAATGTAAGGACTATAAATCTCGAAACTGGACATTGGAATTCATTATAAAGATACAACAAACGGGAGAATTAGCAACAACCAGCTCTTGCAATTAAGAAACATGCCAATTCAGCAGATTCCTGACCAAAGGTGAAAAGTACGCTGTGAGGAAGACTCGGGGTCTTCCTCCCAAAGACCCCTGCCCACGTCCCAAAGACCCCTGCCCACAATTCTTGGAAGGCTCTGCGCAGGCGCAAGGTGCCAAAAGGCTAATTAGCATGAGAAGCGAGGGAAGGCGGGGATAGGTAATGCATATGTATAGGTGCTTGTAGAATATTGATAGATTGATTGTATAAATTCAAGACTGCTTTCTGCTTTGGGTATGCACGATAGGTGGAGAGATCCCCCGTGCATCCAGCGCTGCAATAAAGAATATACCACTTAAAGGAATTTCGGCTTCGATCTTTGAATCAATTTGGCGACCCAGATGGGACAACCTCTCTGCCGGACTGCAGGACCTGCTGGGAACAGGACTCCCTAGGGTACCCCCGGGATTTCCCGGAGGGACTCCTTGACTCACCGGATCACTGCGGAGGCAGACAAGGACCCCATCATTGTAAGTGAGTATATTCTTTATTCTGGTTTGGTTTTCTGGTAGACCGGTCATCTGGAACTGTCTGTAAGTCAGAAGGTGATCTTCTGCGAGGCAGTGTTTGGTATATACTTTGTGGTTAGCACCGTAAGTACATGTTTGGGGACCTTAAGGAAGGAGCTCGCTTTAAGGTCCATCTGGAATTGTGTTGTCTATTTCGGTTTTCTGACTCATGGAGTATGGTATTTAACTCTGGTTCTTGTTACTGCGATTTTGGCTATTTTCCTGGTGGTAATAGTAGGTTCGTGGCATTGTTATAAGAAAGATATCGTTACGGTGTTACACAGTTCGGTTTTCTGACTTCTCGCATGTGGAATTTGACTCTGACTATTGTTACTGTGATTTTGGCAATATTGCTGGTAATAGTAGTTTTGTGGCATCGCTACTGAAAGATATTGCGTGCCCGTATTTTTGTGAGTGATACGTTTTGTGATACGCTTTTGTAAGTAACGTGTGTATTCTGAAAGTGTAAACTGGAAACTGGGGGGGCAAACAAGCAGTGAAATTTTAAAGAAAAGTGTGTTAGGATGTGTTTTAAGTCACTGGAAGGATATTGGAGGATCTGCCGGTGGAAGTGTGAACAGGAAAACATTGATAAAATATCGTAATCAGTGGTGGCCGCTTTATAAGCTGGAATGTGGAGAAAAGTGGCCCCTAAACGGAACTTTAAACTATAATATTTTGCTACAGTTAATGTTGTTTTTTGAGAAGCAGAACAGGATGAAATGTTGTATACTGATGTTTCAGCATCTTGGTGGGAAAAGGTAGGGAATTAAGTTGGCCCCTGACTGAACCTTTGATGTTGGCATTAGAGAAGTACAGGCTGGAGAAAGATAAAGGAAGTGTCAAAAGGGTTGTTGAAAGTGTTAAAGGTGTTTGAAGTTGAATGAGCAGGGAAAGAGGATGTAGGAATGTTAATAGTTCTGCCTCTGCCCGAGGCAGAGATCTTAAAATCATGGGTGTTAGCCCTTTAGGGCAAAGGGACCATGATCGGTCCGAGAGAGTTGTCACAGAAACAGAAAAGAGGTCAACTCTTAAAACAACCTGAGTTCATGTGCGAGCTCAGATTGCTGATGGGACCGTTCAGGGAACTGTGGACAATTGCATTCCCCGACCGACCCCCACTAAGACCCGAATCATCCTGAAAATTATGAACGGTTAAGTAAATACTAAAACCTGGATGAATTGGGAATTGAGAATATGCTTCCAACAAGGTCTAAAAGAAAGCCCTATGGAATTTTTGGACCAACTCTGAAATGTAATGAAAATAAATAAATAAATAACTAAATAAATAAAACAAAACGGTTTGGACCTGGCTTTGGAGGACAAATTGACTAGCCTTTTCCTAGGGTAATCAACCCCTGATTTCAACAGGAATAACGGGGACCTGGGGAATCTACCCTAGCGGATCCTCCACTGGTTATAATGAAGCTAGGGGAGGAATGGAAGTGAAATTTCTTATTGCTATGGGGCAACGTATTCAGTTCTAAATCAAGCATTAATGCCTTCACAGAATTATTATGTTAGGGTAAAAGGTGTGTCGTGGTTTAACCTGGCCGGCAGCTAAACACCACGCAGCTGTTCGCTCCCCCTCCCCCTCCCTCTCTGGGATGGGGGAGAGAAATGGAAAGTGAAGCCCGTGAGTTGAGATAAAGACAGTTTAATAAGACAAAATAATAATAATAATAATAATAATAATAATAATAATAATAATAATAATAATAATAATAATAATAATAATACAATGATGATAATAGTACCACTAGTAATAATGTGTACAAACAAGTGATGCACAATGCAATTGCTCACCACCCGCTGACCGATGCCCAGCCTAACCCCGAGCAGTCCGGCCCCCTCCCCCTGGCTAGCCACCCCTATGTATTGTTTAGCCTGACGTCAGATGCTATGGAATACCCCTTTGGCTAGTTTGGGTCACCTGTCCTGGGTCTGTCCCCTCCCAGCTCTTACTGCACCCCCAGCCTGCCTGTTGGCAGGACAGAGCAAGAAGCTGAGATGTCCTTGGCTTGGTATAAGCATTACTCTGCAACAACTGAAACATCGGGGTGTTATCAGCACTCTTCTCATCCTAAGCCAAAACATAGCATTCTCCCAGCTACTAGGAAGAAAATTAACTCTGTTCTAACTGAAACCAGGACAAGGTGTAACCGAAAAGGCTTATTTTTGTGAACCTTTGAAGTACAAGTTAGGGAAACAACGGGGCATACACAGATTTTTATCTATGCCTAGCTCCTCATGGGCACTCTTAGGTAGAGATTTATTAGAGCAAGTAGGAGCAGAAATTGTCTTTGAAAAAGGGAAAATGGAATTAAGAACAGGAGAAGAACAACTAATAAATGTGTTAAGCTTGGCACTAATACAAACTGACCCTAAAAGTGAAATACCTTTAGAGATCACAGATCAAGTATGTCCAGGAGTTTGGGCTACCGAAGTCCCTGGAAGAGCTAAAAATGTGACCTTAATAATTATTAAATTAAAGCCAGGAGAGAAACCCGTTAAGGTTAAGTAATATCCTTTGAGGATAGAAGATAGGAAAGGAATTAAAGAGATAATTGATCAGTTTTTACAGTATGGATTATTGATTGAATGCGAATCAGAATACAATGCACCCATATTGCCAATTAAAAAGGCAGATGAAAAAGCTATAGGCTAGTTCAGGATTTGAGGGCCATAAATAAAATCACTGAGCATATACATCCAGTAGTGGCAAACCCTTATACTTTGCTGACTAAATTAAAGAATAGTCAAGTCTGGTTTACCGTACTGGATTTAAAAGATGCCTTCTTCTGCCTAGGCTTAGCCACAGAAAGCCAAAACCTATTCGCCTTTGAATGGGAAAATCCCGATTCAGGCAGAAAGACGCAGCTTACGTGGACATTACTACCTCAAGGATTCAAGAATAGCCCCACTAGTTTTGGAAACCAATTAGCAAGGGAACTCGAAACATGGATACCTCCGGACACTGAAGGTGCTTTGTTACAATATGTAGTATGTAGATGATCTCTTAATAGCTACCGAGACTAAAGGGAGTTGTATTCAATGGACTATAAGTCGTCTTAATTTTCTGGGTTTAAATGGATATCAAGTCTCTTGACAGAAAGTCCAGCTGGCTCAACAAAGTGTGACCTATCTGGGATTTGACATTTTGGAAGGACAACGAGAACTAGGAACTGAACATAAGGAAGTCATTTGCCGGACTCCAGAACCTCAAATGGTAAAGGAGCTACAAAGCTTTTTAGGAATGACAGGTTGGTGTCGCCTTTGGATTTATAATTATGGACTATTGGTAAAGCCTCTATGTGAATTGATAAAGATTAACCAGTCAAAGTTAGTCTGGACTGGAGAAGCACAAAAAGTCTTTAAACAACTTAAACAAGAATTGATGATTTTGA
This sequence comes from Aythya ferina, assembly GCF_964211825.1. Taxonomy (NCBI): domain Eukaryota; kingdom Metazoa; phylum Chordata; class Aves; order Anseriformes; family Anatidae; genus Aythya; species Aythya ferina. The sequence goes on from NW_028181440.1 coordinate 359,263, forward strand.
AATATCAAGCAATATTGGTAGAACAGGACGACGTGGAGATTGTGATAATTCATATTGTGAATCTAGCCTCTTTTCTTAGTGATGCTCCGGCACAAGCTGTGATTCACGATTGTTTAGAAACTCTAGAGACTGTGTATTCCAGCCGACCAGACCTTAAGGAGGAGCCCATGGAAGATGCGGAAGAAACTTGGTTCACGGATGGGAGCAGTTTTGTTACGCAAAGACAACGTAAAGCTGGATATGCTATAACAACTACTCAGCAGGTAATCGAGTCTAAGCCTTTACCCCCTGGAACATCAGCTCAAAAGGCGGAGATAGTTGCTCTCACGAGAGCATTGGAACTGGCAGCGGGAAAAAGGGTAAATATTTGGACAGATTCTAAATATACATTCGGCGTGGTACATGCTCATGGAGCAATTCGGAAAGAACATGGATTGCTGACCGCTCAGTGAAAACACAAAGTATGCTGAAGAAATTTTAAAATTGTTAGAGGCTGTAAAACAACCAGAAAAGGTAGCTATCATGCATTGTCAGGGACACCAAAAGGGGAACAGCGATTTTGAAATTGGAAAATCGATTGGCAGAGGCTAAGCAGGCAGCTGAAATAACTGAGGTGAAGGCATTGTCTTTGATACCAGACGGTAAAATCCAAACTATATCCAAATTATACAAAAGAAGACTTAAAATTAATTGAAGATTTGAAAGGTAAAATGAAACCAGATGGATGAGTATATTTAAAAGATAACCACATAGTAATACCCTCTAGTTTGACATGGCCCATAGTTCTTACAGAACACAATAAAACGCATTGGGGAGCTGGCACACCGCATAAGAGCCTGAGTCCGACATTAGTGGGACGATATGATAAAACAAGTAACTCAACAATGTAGCATTTGCTTACACAATAACCCCAATACCAAGAATAGAATAAAATTTGGAATAATCGGTAAAGGAAATTATTCGGGGCAACAGTGGCAAATTGATTTTTCAGAACTCCCTAGAAAAGGGGGGTATCATTATTTACTGGTTCTGACTGACACGTTTTCAGGAAGGCCTGAAGCCTTTCCCTGTCGAACAACCAAAGCAAGAGAAGTGGTTAAATTCTTGTTAAATGAAATAATACCATGCTTTGGGATTCTAGTAGCAATGTCTTCTGATAGAGTTTCACATTTTTGTGCACAAGTGGTAGACCAGATAAGTAAGATTCTAAAGATAGATTGGCAACTGCATACTCCTTATAGACCACAGGCAAGTGGACAGGTAGAAAAAATGAACCATTTAATTAAACAATAAATAGCTAAAATTGGATAAGAAGCTAATTTGTCATGGCCTCAATCCCTCCCTTTAGCATTACTTGGAATTAGATTTAAACCTAGAATAAAAGGAAATTTGAGTCCCTTCAAAATCTTATATGGAAGGCCATAGCAATTTCTATTTAGTGGAGAGGACCTAACGCAGTTAGGATCAGAACATTTATATGCTTATATAACTGAACTTCAGAAACAATTAAATAAAGTACATACATTTGTTTTAGGGACCAGGGCTAGAGGGTTGGATCAACCAATCCACCCCTTTAAGCTCGGGGATTTTATTTTTATAAAGACTTTTTCAGGACAACCCGTGCAGGAAAAATGGAAGGAAAGTGGATGGGAGCATACCAAGTATTACTGACAACACACACCGCCATTAAGATTAAGAAGCAAGCAGCTTGGATCCACAATTCAAGGGTGAAGAAGGCCCCGGCGAGGATATGGACCACCACTCCAATTGGACCAACAAAATTACGGTTTTCCAGATCCTAATGATTGCAGGGGTGCGGTTCTCGGATTTGGGGTGGGCAACTTGGGATGAGAACTTACACCTGACCTTAATACAAACAATTTCTCAAGTAACTAATAAGACGAACTGTTGGGTATGCACCCATCTGCCACAGCATGGGAATAAGGGTGTATCGTTAATTGGGATTCCCTTGCCTGCAAACTTATCTTGGACTAATTTGTGGGAAAACACATCTCGGGGTCGAAAACATTAAGCAGTTTTGGAACTAGAAGTGAGTAGCTTCATGCCGTTAGAATCCTATTATGTATGTGTACAAAGGTGTAACCCGCCTAAGGGTATAGGAAAACAGCATTGTATAAATACGGATACTACTTATGTGGGAAATCAGACATCTTGTAATTGAACAATTGATATTAGTACGACTAGCGGCTGGACAAATTCAACCAGCTGGACGGTTCCAGAAGGAAAAGGGTGGTATTGGCTATGCAATGATACAGCCCGTAAGGTCTTGCCTGAGAATTGGAAGGGAACTTGCACTCTTGGAGCGGTAGTCCCCAATATGACAGTACATGATGTAGTGCCTCGAGGTTACTTGAGAAATCATATCCGGAGAATCAGATGAAAAATTAACAATCCATTGGTAGAGAGACACACCCCTTTTCATAGTTTTGTGCGATGGTTTATCCCATGGTTAGGAGTGAGTGAATTGGAAAAGGCAATAGTTAATATTTCTGCAATTATAGAGAAGTTAGAAAACAAAATTCTGGATGCTATAAAGGCTCAACAAGAAGAGATATCTAGTTTATCACAGGTAGTATTCCAAAATCGGATGGCCCTAGACTTGTTACTGGCCACTCAAGGGGGAGTCTGTACAGTAATAAACACAAGTTGTTGTATGTATGTAGATCAGAGTGGAAGGATCTCTACCGACCTGGAAGAAATATGGAAGCAGACAAGGATCCTACATGAGATCAGTAAAGATGATCTTTCATGGAGTTTTAGTGAACTATGGACTAAGTTAACCTCCTGGTTGCCCAATTTCCAATGGTTGAAACAAGTATTCATTGCTCTAATCGTATTAGTAGTGTTAGGAATATTTGTGTGCATGTTGTTTAGATGCCTGCTTTGTTGTGTTACTGTAAATAATGGAAGTATCTGATGCAAAAGAATTTGCATGGGAAAAGAAAAGGGGGGATTGATTAAGGAGGTATTGGGGAGGCAAGGACAATCCCCAGACAAGGACTGTATATCTCGAAACAAGACACTGGAACTCATGATAAGGAAGCGGCAGGCGGACAGAGAAACGAATGTAAGGACTATAAATCTCGAAACTGGACATTGGAATTCATTATAAAGATACAACAAACGGGAGAATTAGCAACAACCAGCTCTTGCAATTAAGAAACATGCCAATTCAGCAGATTCCTGACCAAAGGTGAAAAGTACGCTGTGAGGAAGACTCGGGGTCTTCCTCCCAAAGACCCCTGCCCACGTCCCAAAGACCCCTGCCCACAATTCTTGGAAGGCTCTGCGCAGGCGCAAGGTGCCAAAAGGCTAATTAGCATGAGAAGCGAGGGAAGGCGGGGATAGGTAATGCATATGTATAGGTGCTTGTAGAATATTGATAGATTGATTGTATAAATTCAAGACTGCTTTCTGCTTTGGGTATGCACGATAGGTGGAGAGATCCCCCGTGCATCCAGCGCTGCAATAAAGAATATACCACTTAAAGGAATTTCGGCTTCGATCTTTGAATCAATTTGGCGACCCAGATGGGACAACCTCTCTGCCGGACTGCAGGACCTGCTGGGAACAGGACTCCCTAGGGTACCCCCGGGATTTCCCGGAGGGACTCCTTGACTCACCGGATCACTGCGGAGGCAGACAAGGACCCCATCATTGTAAGTGAGTATATTCTTTATTCTGGTTTGGTTTTCTGGTAGACCGGTCATCTGGAACTGTCTGTAAGTCAGAAGGTGATCTTCTGCGAGGCAGTGTTTGGTATATACTTTGTGGTTAGCACCGTAAGTACATGTTTGGGGACCTTAAGGAAGGAGCTCGCTTTAAGGTCCATCTGGAATTGTGTTGTCTATTTCGGTTTTCTGACTCATGGAGTATGGTATTTAACTCTGGTTCTTGTTACTGCGATTTTGGCTATTTTCCTGGTGGTAATAGTAGGTTCGTGGCATTGTTATAAGAAAGATATCGTTACGGTGTTACACAGTTCGGTTTTCTGACTTCTCGCATGTGGAATTTGACTCTGACTATTGTTACTGTGATTTTGGCAATATTGCTGGTAATAGTAGTTTTGTGGCATCGCTACTGAAAGATATTGCGTGCCCGTATTTTTGTGAGTGATACGTTTTGTGATACGCTTTTGTAAGTAACGTGTGTATTCTGAAAGTGTAAACTGGAAACTGGGGGGGCAAACAAGCAGTGAAATTTTAAAGAAAAGTGTGTTAGGATGTGTTTTAAGTCACTGGAAGGATATTGGAGGATCTGCCGGTGGAAGTGTGAACAGGAAAACATTGATAAAATATCGTAATCAGTGGTGGCCGCTTTATAAGCTGGAATGTGGAGAAAAGTGGCCCCTAAACGGAACTTTAAACTATAATATTTTGCTACAGTTAATGTTGTTTTTTGAGAAGCAGAACAGGATGAAATGTTGTATACTGATGTTTCAGCATCTTGGTGGGAAAAGGTAGGGAATTAAGTTGGCCCCTGACTGAACCTTTGATGTTGGCATTAGAGAAGTACAGGCTGGAGAAAGATAAAGGAAGTGTTAAAAGGGTTGTTGAAAGTGTTAAAGGTGTTTGAAGTTGAATGAGCAGGGAAAGAGGATGTAGGAATGTTAATAGTTCTGCCTCTGCCCGAGGCAGAGATCTTAAAATCATGGGTGTTAGCCCTTTAGGGCAAAGGGACCATGATCGGTCCGAGAGAGTTGTCACAGAAACAGAAAAGAGGTCAACTCTTAAAACAACCTGAGTTCATGTGCGAGCTCAGATTGCTGATGGGACCGTTCAGGGAACTGTGGACAATTGCATTCCCCGACCGACCCCCACTAAGACCCGAATCATCCTGAAAATTACGAACGGTTAAGTAAATACTAAAACCTGGATGAATTGGGAATTGAGAATATGCTTCCAACAAGGTCTAAAAGAAAGCCCTATGGAATTTTTGGACCAACTCTGAAATGTAATGAAAATAAATAAATAAATAACTAAATAAATAAAACAAAACGGTTTGGACCTGGCTTTGGAGGACAAATTGACTAGCCTTTTCCTAGGGTAATCAACCCCTGATTTCAACAGGAATAACGGGGACCTGGGGAATCTACCCTAGCGGATCCTCCACTGGTTATAATGAAGCTAGGGGAGGAATGGAAGTGAAATTTCTTATTGCTATGGGGCAACGTATTCAGTTCTAAATCAAGCATTAATGCCTTCACAGAATTATTATGTTAGGGTAAAAGGTGTGTCGTGGTTTAACCTGGCCGGCAGCTAAACACCACGCAGCTGTTCGCTCCCCCTCCCCCTCCCTCTCTGGGATGGGGGAGAGAAATGGAAAGTGAAGCCCGTGAGTTGAGATAAAGACAGTTTAATAAGACAAAATAATAATAATAATAATAATAATAATAATAATAATAATAATAATAATAATAATAATAATACAATGATGATAATAGTACCACTAGTAATAATGTGTACAAACAAGTGATGCACAATGCAATTGCTCACCACCCGCTGACCGATGCCCAGCCTAACCCCGAGCAGTCCGGCCCCCTCCCCCTGGCTAGCCACCCCTATGTATTGTTTAGCCTGACGTCAGATGCTATGGAATACCCCTTTGGCTAGTTTGGGTCACCTGTCCTGGGTCTGTCCCCTCCCAGCTCTTACTGCACCCCCAGCCTGCCTGTTGGCAGGACAGAGCAAGAAGCTGAGATGTCCTTGGCTTGGTATAAGCATTGCTCTGCAACAATTGAAACATCGGGGTGTTATCAGCACTCTTCTCATCCTAAGCCAAAACATAGCATTCTCCCAGCTACTAGGAAGAAAATTAACTCTGTTCTAACTGAAACCAGGACAAGGTGTAACCGAAAAGGCTTATTTTTGTGAACCTTTGAAGTACAAGTTAGGGAAACAACGGGGCATACACAGATTTTTATCTATGCCTAGCTCCTCATGGGCACTCTTAGGTAGAGATTTATTAGAGCAAGTAGGAGCAGAAATTGTCTTTGAAAAAGGGAAAATGGAATTAAGAACAGGAGAAGAACAACTAATAAATGTGTTAAGCTTGGCACTAATACAAACTGACCCTAAAAGTGAAATACCTTTAGAGATCACAGATCAAGTATGTCCAGGAGTTTGGGCTACCGAAGTCCCTGGAAGAGCTAAAAATGTGACCTTAATAATTATTAAATTAAAGCCAGGAGAGAAACCCGTTAAGGTTAAGTAATATCCTTTGAGGATAGAAGATAGGAAAGGAATTAAAGAGATAATTGATAAAGTTTTACAGTATGGATTATTGATTGAATGTGAATCAGAATACAATTCAGCCATATTGCCAATTAAAAAGGCAGATGAAAAAGCTATAGGCTAGTTCAGGATTTGAGGGCCATAAATAAAATCACTGAGGATATACATCCAGTAGTGGCAAACCCTTATACTTTGCTGACTAAATTAAAGAATAGTCAAGTCTGGTTTACCGTACTGGATTTAAAAGATGCCTTCTTCTGCCTAGGCTTAGCCACAGAAAGCCAAAACCTATTCGCCTTTGAATGGGAAAATCCCGATTCAGGCAGAAAGACGCAGCTTACGTGGACATTACTACCTCAAGGATTCAAGAATAGCCCCACTAGTTTTGGAAACCAATTAGCAAGGGAACTCGAAACATGGATACCTCCGGACACTGAAGGTGCTTTGTTACAATATGTAGATGATCTCTTAATAGCTACCGAGACTAAAGGGAGTTGGATTCAATGGACTATAAGTCGTCTTAATTTTCTGGGTTTAAATGGATATCAAGTCTCTTGACAGAAAGTCCAGCTGGCTCAACAAAGTGTGACCTATCTGGGATTTGACATTTCGGAAGGACAACGAGAACTAGGAACTGAACATAAGGAAGTCATTTGCCGGACTCCAGAACCTCAAATGGTAAAGGAGCTACAAAGCTTTATAGGAATGACAGGTTGGTGTTGCCTTTGGATTTATAATTATGGACTATTGGTAAAGCCTCTATGTGAATTGATAAAGATTAACCAGTCAAAGTTAGTCTGGACTGGAGAAGCACAAAAAGTCTTTAAACAACTTAAACAAGAATTGATGATTTTGAAATATCAAGCAATATTGGTAGAACAGGACGACGTGGAAATTGTGATAATTCATATTGTGAATCTAGCCTCTTTTCTTAGTGATGCTCCGGCACAAGCTGTGATTCACGATTGTTTAGAAACTCTAGAGACTGTGTATTCCAGCCGACCAGACCTTAAGGAGGAGCCCATGGAAGATGCGGAAGAAACTTGGTTCACGGATGGGAGCAGTTTTGTTACGCAAAGACAACGTAAAGCTGGATATGCTATAACAACTACTCAGCAGGTAATCGAGTCTAAGCCTTTACCCCCTGGAACATCAGCTCAAAAGGCGGAGATAGTTGCTCTCACGAGAGCATTGGAACTGGCAGCGGGAAAAAGGGTAAATATTTGGACAGATCCTAAATATACATTCGGCGTGGTACATGCTCATGGAGCAATTTGGAAAGAACATGGATTGCTGACCGCTCAGTGAAAACACAAAGTATGCTGAAGAAATTTTAAAATTGTTAGAGGCTGTAAAACAACCAGAAAAGGTAGCTATCATGCATTGTCAGGGACACCAAAAGGGGAACAGCGATTTTGAAATTGGAAAATCGATTGGCAGAGGCTAAGCAGGCAGCTGAAATAACTGAGGTGAAGGCATTGTCTTTGATACCAGACGGTAAAATCCAAACTATATCCAAATTATACAAAAGAAGACTTAAAATTAATTGAAGATTTGAAAGGTAAAATGAAACCAGATGGATGAGTATATTTAAAAGATAACCACATAGTAATACCCTCTAGTTTGACATGGCCCATAGTTCTTACAGAACACAATAAAACGCATTGGGGAGCTGGCACACCGCATAAGAGCCTGAGTCCGACATTAGTGGGACGATATGATAAAACAAGTAACTCAACAATGTAGCATTTGCTTACACAATAACCCCAATACCAAGAATAGAATAAAATTTGGAATAATCGGTAAAGGAAATTATTCGGGGCAACAGTGGCAAATTGATTTTTCAGAACTCCCTAGAAAAGGGGGGTATCATTATTTACTGGTTCTGACTGACACGTTTTCAGGAAGGCCTGAAGCCTTTCCCTGTCGAACAACCAAAGCAAGAGAAGTGGTTAAAGTCTTGTTAAATGAAATAATACCATGCTTTGGGATTCTAGTAGCAATGTCTTCTGATAGAGTTTCACATTTTTGTGCACAAGTGGTAGACCAGATAAGTAAGATTCTAAAGATAGATTGGCAACTGCATACTCCTTATAGACCACAGGCAAGTGGACAGGTAGAAAAAATGAACCATTTAATTAAACAATAAATAGCTAAAATTGGATAAGAAGCTAATTTGTCATGGCCTCAATCCCTCCCTTTAGCATTACCTGGAATTAGATTTAAACCTAGAATAAAAGGAAATTTGAGTCCCTTCAAAATCTTATATGGAAGGCCATAGCCATTTCTATTTAGTGGAGAGGACCTAACGCAGTTAGGATCAGAACATTTATATGCTTATATAACTGAACTTCAGAAACAATTAAATAAAGTACATACATTTGTTTTAGGGACCAGGGCTAGAGGGTTGGATCAACCAATCCACCCCTTTAAGCTCGGGGATTTTATTTTTATAAAGACTTTTTCAGGACAACCCGTGCAGGAAAAATGGAAGGAAAGTGGATGGGAGCATACCAAGTATTACTGACAACACACACCGCCATTAAGATTAAGAAGCAAGCAGCTTGGATCCACAATTCAAGGGTGAAGAAGGCCCCGGCGAGGATATGGACCACCACTCCAATTGGACCAACAAAATTACGGTTTTCCAGATCCTAATGATTGCAGGGGTGCGGTTCTCGGATTTGGGGTGGGCAACTTGGGATGAGAACTTACACCTGACCTTAATACAAACAATTTCTCAAGTAACTAATAAGACGAACTGTTGGGTATGCACCCATCTGCCACAGCATGGGAATAAGGGTGTATCGTTAATTGGGATTCCCTTGCCTGCAAACTTATCTTGGACTAATTTGTGGGAAAACACATCTCGGGGTCGAAAACATTAAGCAGTTTTGGAACTAGAAGTGAGTAGCTTCATGCCGTTAGAATCCTATTATGTATGTGTACAAAGGTGTAACCCGCCTAAGGGTATAGGAAAACAGCATTGTATAAATACGGATACTACTTATGTGGGAAATCAGACATCTTGTAATTGAACAATTGATATTAGTACGACTAGCGGCTGGACAAATTCAACCAGCTGGACGGTTCCAGAAGGAAAAGGGTGGTATTGGCTATGCAATGATACAGCCCGTAAGGTCTTGCCTGAGAATTGGAAGGGAACTTGCACTCTTGGAGCGGTAGTCCCCAATATGACAGTACATGATGTAGTGCCTCGAGGTTACTTGAGAAATCATATCCGGAGAATCAGATGAAAAATTAACAATCCATTGGTAGAGAGACACACCCCTTTTCATAGTTTTGTGCGATGGTTTATCCCATGGTTAGGAGTGAGTGAATTGGAAAAGGCAATAGTTAATATTTCTGCAATTATAGAGAAGTTAGAAAACAAAATTCTGGATGCTATAAAGGCTCAACAAGAAGAGATATCTAGTTTATCACAGGTAGTATTCCAAAATCGGATGGCCCTAGACTTGTTACTGGCCACTCAAGGGGGAGTCTGTACAGTAATAAACACAAGTTGTTGTATGTATGTAGATCAGAGTGGAAGGATCTCTACCGACCTGGAAGAAATATGGAAGCAGACAAGGATCCTACATGAGATCAGTAAAGATGATCTTTCATGGAGTTTTAGTGAACTATGGAATAAGTTAACCTCCTGGTTGCCCAATTTCCAATGGTTGAAACAAGTATTCATTGCTCTAATCGTATTAGTAGTGTTAGGAATATTTGTGTGCATGTTGTTTAGATGCCTGCTTTGTTGTGTTACTGTAAATAATGGAAGTATCTGATGCAAAAGAATTTGCATGGGAAAAGAAAAGGGGGGATTGATTAAGGAGGTATTGGGGAGGCAAGGACAATCCCCAGACAAGGACTGTATATCTCGAAACAAGACACTGGAACTCATGATAAGGAAGCGGCAGGCGGACAGAGAAACGAACGTAAGGACTATAAATCTCGAAACTGGACATTGGAATTCATTATAAAGATACAACAAACGGGAGAATTAGCAACAACCAGCTCTTGCAATTAAGAAACATGCCAATTCAGCAGATTCCTGACCAAAGGTGAAAAGTACGCTGTGAGGAAGACTCGGGGTCTTCCTCCCAAAGACCCCTGCCCACGTCCCAAAGACCCCTGCCCACAATTCTTGGAAGGCTCTGCGCAGGCGCAAGGTGCCAAAAGGCTAATTAGCATGAGAAGCGAGGGAAGGCGGGGATAGGTAATGCATATGTATAGGTGCTTGTAGAATATTGATAGATTGATTGTATAAATTCAAGACTGCTTTCTGCTTTGGGTATGCACGATAGGTGGAGAGATCCCCCGTGCATCCAGCACTGCAATAAAGAATATACCACTTAAAGGAATTTCGGCTTCGATCTTTGAATCAATTTGGCGACCCAGATGGGACAACCTCTCTGCCGGACTGCAGGACCTGCTGGGAACAGGACTCCCTAGGGTACCCCCGGGATTTCCCGGAGGGACTCCTTGACTCACCGGATCACTGCGGAGGCAGACAAGGACCCCATCATTGTAAGTGAGTATATTCTTTATTCTGGTTTGGTTTTCTGGTAGACCGGTCATCTGGAACTGTCTGTAAGTCAGAAGGTGATCTTCTGCGAGGCAGTGTTTGGTATATACTTTGTGGTTAGCACCGTAAGTACATGTTTGGGGACCTTAAGGAAGGAGCTCGCTTTAAGGTCCATCTGGAATTGTGTTGTCTATTTCGGTTTTCTGACTCATGGAGTATGGTATTTAACTCTGGTTCTTGTTACTGCGATTTTGGCTATTTTCCTGGTGGTAATAGTAGGTTCGTGGCATTGTTATAAGAAAGATATCGTTACGGTGTTACACAGTTCGGTTTTCTGACTTCTCGCATGTGGAATTTGACTCTGACTATTGTTACTGTGATTTTGGCAATATTGCTGGTAATAGTAGTTTTGTGGCATCGCTACTGAAAGATATTGCGTGCCCGTATTTTTGTGAGTGATACGTTTTGTGATACGCTTTTGTAAGTAACGTGTGTATTCTGAAAGTGTAAACTGGAAACTGGGGGGGCAAACAAGCAGTGAAATTTTAAAGAAAAGTGTGTTAGGATGTGTTTTAAGTCACTGGAAGGATATTGGAGGATCTGCCGGTGGAAGTGTGAACAGGAAAACATTGATAAAATATCGTAATCAGTGGTGGCCGCTTTATAAGCTGGAATGTGGAGAAAAGTGGCCCCTAAACGGAACTTTAAACTATAATATTTTGCTACAGTTAATGTTGTTTTTTGAGAAGCAGAACAGGATGAAATGTTGTATACTGATGTTTCAGCATCTTGGTGGGAAAAGGTAGGGAATTAAGTTGGCCCCTGACTGAACCTTTGATGTTGGCATTAGAGAAGTACAGGCTGGAGAAAGATAAAGGAAGTGTTAAAAGGGTTGTTGAAAGTGTTAAAGGTGTTTGAAGTTGAATGAGCAGGGAAAGAGGATGTAGGAATGTTAATAGTTCTGCCTCTGCCCGAGGCAGAGATCTTAAAATCATGGGTGTTAGCCCTTTAGGGCAAAGGGACCATGATCGGTCCGAGAGAGTTGTCACAGAAACAGAAAAGAGGTCAACTCTTAAAACAACCTGAGTTCATGTGCGAGCTCAGATTGCTGATGGGACCGTTCAGGGAACTGTGGACAATTGCATTCCCCGACCGACCCCCACTAAGACCCGAATCATCCTGAAAATTATGAACGGTTAAGTAAATACTAAAACCTGGATGAATTGGGAATTGAGAATATGCTTCCAACAAGGTCTAAAAGAAAGCCCTATGGAATTTTTGGACCAACTCTGAAATGTAATGAAAATAAATAAATAAATAACTAAATAAATAAAACAAAACGGTTTGGACCTGGCTTTGGAGGACAAATTGACTAGCCTTTTCCTAGGGTAATCAACCCCTGATTTCAACAGGAATAACGGGGACCTGGGGAATCTACCCTAGCGGATCCTCCACTGGTTATAATGAAGCTAGGGGAGGAATGGAAGTGAAATTTCTTATTGCTATGGGGCAACGTATTCAGTTCTAAATCAAGCATTAATGCCTTCACAGAATTATTATGTTAGGGTAAAAGGTGTGTCGTGGTTTAACCTGGCCGGCAGCTAAACACCACGCAGCTGTTCGCTCCCCCTCCCCCTCCCTCTCTGGGACGGGGGAGAGAAATGGAAAGTGAAGCCCGTGAGTTGAGATAAAGACAGTTTAATAAGACAAAATAATAATAATAATAATAATAATAATAATAACAATAATAAAAACAATAATAATAATACAATGATGATAATAGTACCACTAGTAATAATGTGTACAAACAAGTGATGCACAATGCAATTGCTCACCACCCGCTGACCGATGCCCAGCCTAACCCCGAGCAGTCCGGCCCCCTCCCCCTGGCTAGCCACCCCTATGTATTGTTTAGCCTGACGTCAGATGCTATGGAATACCCCTTTGGCTAGTTTGGGTCACCTGTCCTGGGTCTGTCCCCTCCCAGCTCTTACTGCACCCCCAGCCTGCCTGTTGGCAGGACAGAGCAAGAAGCTGAGATGTCCTTGGCTTGGTATAAGCATTGCTCTGCAACAACTGAAACATCGGGGTGTTATCAGCACTCTTCTCATCCTAAGCCAAAACATAGCATTCTCCCAGCTACTAGGAAGAAAATTAACTCTGTTCTAACTGAAACCAGGACAAGGTGTAACCGAAAAGGCTTATTTTTGTGAACCTTTGAAGTACAAGTTAGGGAAACAATGGGGCATACACAGATTTTTATCTATGCCTAGCTCCTCATGGGCACTCTTAGGTAGAGATTTATTAGAGCAAGTAGGAGCAGAAATTGTCTTTGAAAAAGGGAAAATGGAATTAAGAACAGGAGAAGAACAACTAATAAATGTGTTAAGCTTGGCACTAATACAAACTGACCCTAAAAGTGAAATACCTTTAGAGATCACAGATCAAGTATGTCCAGGAGTTTGGGCTACCGAAGTCCCTGGAAGAGCTAAAAATGTGACCTTAATAATTATTAAATTAAAGCCAGGAGAGAAACCCGTTAAGGTTAAGTAATATCCTTTGAGGATAGAAGATAGGAAAGGAATTAAAGAGATAATTGATCAGTTTTTACAGTATGGATTATTGATTGAATGCGAATCAGAATACAATGCACCCATATTGCCAATTAAAAAGGCAGATGAAAAAGCTATAGGCTAGTTCAGGATTTGAGGGCCATAAATAAAATCACTGAGCATATACATCCAGTAGTGGCAAACCCTTATACTTTGCTGACTAAATTAAAGAATAGTCAAGTCTGGTTTACCGTACTGGATTTAAAAGATGCCTTCTTCTGCCTAGGCTTAGCCACAGAAAGCCAAAACCTATTCGCCTTTGAATGGGAAAATCCCGATTCAGGCAGAAAGACGCAGCTTACGTGGACATTACTACCTCAAGGATTCAAGAATAGCCCCACTAGTTTTGGAAACCAATTAGCAAGGGAACTCGAAACATGGATACCTCCGGACACTGAAGGTGCTTTGTTACAATATGTAGATGATCTCTTAATAGCTACCGAGACTAAAGGGAGTTGGATTCAATGGACTATAAGTCGTCTTAATTTTCTGGGTTTAAATGGATATCAAGTCTCTTGACAGAAAGTCCAGCTGGCTCAACAAAGTGTGACCTATCTGGGATTTGACATTTCGGAAGGACAACGAGAACTAGGAACTGAACATAAGGAAGTCATTTGCCGGACTCCAGAACCTCAAATGGTAAAGGAGCTACAAAGCTTTATAGGAATGACAGGTTGGTGTTGCCTTTGGATTTATAATTATGGACTATTGGTAAAGCCTCTATGTGAATTGATAAAGATTAACCAGTCAAAGTTAGTCTGGACTGGAGAAGCACAAAAAGTCTTTAAACAACTTAAACAAGAATTGATGATTTTGAAATATCAAGCAATATTGGTAGAACAGGACGACGTGGAAATTGTGATAATTCATATTGTGAATCTAGCCTCTTTTCTTAGTGATGCTCCGGCACAAGCTGTGATTCACGATTGTTTAGAAACTCTAGAGACTGTGTATTCCAGCCGACCAGACCTTAAGGAGGAGCCCATGGAAGATGCGGAAGAAACTTGGTTCACGGATGGGAGCAGTTTTGTTACGCAAAGACAACGTAAAGCTGGATATGCTATAACAACTACTCAGCAGGTAATCGAGTCTAAGCCTTTACCCCCTGGAACATCAGCTCAAAAGGCGGAGATAGTTGCTCTCACGAGAGCATTGGAACTGGCAGCGGGAAAAAGGGTAAATATTTGGACAGATCCTAAATATACATTCGGCGTGGTACATGCTCATGGAGCAATTTGGAAAGAACATGGATTGCTGACCGCTCAGTGAAAACACAAAGTATGCTGAAGAAATTTTAAAATTGTTAGAGGCTGTAAAACAACCAGAAAAGGTAGCTATCATGCATTGTCAGGGACACCAAAAGGGGAACAGCGATTTTGAAATTGGAAAATCGATTGGCAGAGGCTAAGCAGGCAGCTGAAATAACTGAGGTGAAGGCATTGTCTTTGATACCAGACGGTAAAATCCAAACTATATCCAAATTATACAAAAGAAGACTTAAAATTAATTGAAGATTTGAAAGGTAAAATGAAACCAGATGGATGAGTATATTTAAAAGATAACCACATAGTAATACCCTCTAGTTTGACATGGCCCATAGTTCTTACAGAACACAATAAAACGCATTGGGGAGCTGGCACACCGCATAAGAGCCTGAGTCCGACATTAGTGGGACGATATGATAAAACAAGTAACTCAACAATGTAGCATTTGCTTACACAATAACCCCAATACCAAGAATAGAATAAAATTTGGAATAATCGGTAAAGGAAATTACTCGGGGCAACAGTGGCAAATTGATTTTTCAGAACTCCCTAGAAAAGGGAGGTATCATTATTTACTGGTTCTGACTGACACGTTTTCAGGAAGGCCTGAAGCCTTTCCCTGTCGAACAACCAAAGCAAGAGAAGTGGTTAAAGTCTTGTTAAATGAAATAATACCATGCTTTGGGATTCTAGTAGCAATGTCTTCTGATAGAGTTTCACATTTTTGTGCACAAGTGGTAGACCAGATAAGTAAGATTCTAAAGATAGATTGGCAACTGCATACTCCTTATAGACCACAGGCAAGTGGACAGGTAGAAAAAATGAACCATTTAATTAAACAATAAATAGCTAAAATTGGATAAGAAGCTAATTTGTCATGGCCTCAATCCCTCCCTTTAGCATTACTTGGAATTAGAGTTAAACCTAGAATAAAAGGAAATTTGAGTCCCTTCAAAATCTTATATGGAAGGCCATAGCAATTTCTATTTAGTGGAGAGGACCTAACGCAGTTAGGATCAGAATATTTATATGCTTATATAACTGAACTTCAGAAACAATTAAATAAAGTACATACATTTGTTTTAGGGACCAGGGCTAGAGGGTTGGATCAACCAATCCACCCCTTTAAGCTCGGGGATTATATATATATAAAGACTTTTTCAGGACAACCCGTACAGGAAAAATGGAAGGAAAGTGGATGGGACCATACCAAGTATTACTGACAACACACACCGCCATTAAGATTAAGAAGCAAGCAGCTTGGATCCACAATTCAAGGGTGAAGAAGGCCCCGGCGAGGATATAGACCACCACTCCAATTGGACCAACAAAATTACGGTTTTCCAGATCCTAATGATTGCAGGGGTGCGGTTCTCGGATTTGGGGTGGGCAACTTGGGATGAGAACTTACACCTGACCTTAATACAAACAATTTCTCAAGTAACTAATAAGACAAACTGTTGGGTATGCACCCATCTGCCACAGCATGCGAATAAGGGTGTATCGTTAATTGGGATTCCCTTGCCTGCAAACTTATCTTGGACTAATTTGTGGGAAAACACGTCTTGGGGTCGAAAATATTAAGCAGTTTTGGAACTAGAAGTGAGTAGCTTCATGCCGTTAGAATCCTATTATGTATGTGTACAAAGGTGTAACCCGCCTAAGGGTATAGGAAAACAGCATTGTATAAATACGGATACTACTTATGTGGGAAATCAGACATCTTGTAATTGAACAACTGATATTAGTACGACTAGCGGCTGGGCAAATTCAACCAGCTGGACGGTTCCAGAAGGAAAAGGGTGGTATTGGCTATGCAATGATACAGCCCGTAAGGTCTTGCCTGAGAATTGGAAGGGAACTTGCACTCTTGGAGCGGTAGTCCCCAATATGACAGTACATGATGTAGTGCCTCGAGGTTACTTGAGAAATCATATCCGGAGAATCAGATGAAAAATTAACAATCCATTGGTAGAGAGACACACCCCTTTTCATAGTTTCGTTCGATGGTTTATCCCATGGTTAGGAGTGAGTGAATTGGAAAAGGCAATAGTTAATATTTCTGCAATTATAGAGAAGTTAGAAAACAAAATTCTGGATGCTATAAAGGCTCAACAAGAAGAGATATCTAGTTTATCACAGGTAGTGTTACAAAATCGGATGGCCCTAGACTTGTTACTGGCCACTCGAGGGGGAGTCTGTACAGTAATAAACACAAGTTGTTGTATGTATGTAGATCAGAGTGGAAGGATCTCTACCGACCTGGAAAAAATATGGAAGCAGACCAGGATCCTACATGAGATCAGTAAAGATGATCTTTCATGGAGTTTTAGTGAACTATGGACTAAGTTAACCTCCTGGTTGCCCAATTTCCAATGGTTGAAACAAGTATTCATTGCTCTAATCGTATTAGTAGTGTTAGGAATATTTGTGTGCATGTTGTTTAGATGCCTGCTTTGTTGTGTTACTGTAAATAAAGAAAGTATCTGATGCAAAAGAATTTGCATGGGAAAAGAAAAGGGGGGATTGATTAAGGAGGTATTGGGGAGGCAAGGACAATCCCCAGACAAGGACTGTATATCTCGAAACAAGACACTGGAACTCATGATAAGGAAGCGGCAGGCGGACAGAGAAACGAATGTAAGGACTATAAATCTCGAAACTGGACATTGGAATTCATTATAAAGATACAACAAACGGGAGAATTGGCAACAACCAGCTCTTGCAATTAAGAAACATGCCAATTCAGCAGATTCCTGACCAAAGGTGAAAAGTACGCTGTGAGGAAGACTCGGGGTCTTCCTCCCAAAGACCCCTGCCCACGTCCCAAAGACCCCTGCCCACAATTCTTGGAAGGCTCTGCGCAGGCGCAAGGTGCCAAAAGGCTAATTAGCATGAGAAGCGAGGGAAGGCGGGGATAGGTAATGCATATGTATAGGTGCTTGTAGAATATTGATAGATTGATTGTATAAATTCAAGACTGCTTTCTGCTTTGGGTATGCACGATAGGTGGAGAGATCCCCCGTGCATCCAGCGCTGCAATAAAGAATATACCACTTAAAGGAATTTCGGCTTCGATCTTTGAATCAATTTGGCGACCCAGATGGGACAACCTCTCTGCCGGACTGCAGGACCTGCTGGGAACAGGACTCCCTAGGGTACCCCCGGGATTTCCCGGAGGGACTCCTCGACTCACCGGATCACTGCGGAGGCAGACAAGGACCCCATCATTGTAAGTGAGTATATTCTTTATTCTGGTTTGGTTTTCTGGTAGACCGGTCATCTGGAACTGTCTGTAAGTCAGAAGGTGATCTTCTGCGAGGCAGTGTTTGGTATATACTTTGTGGTTAGCACCGTAAGTACATGTTTGGGGACCTTAAGGAAGGAGCTCGCTTTAAGGTCCATCTGGAATTGTGTTGTCTATTTCGGTTTTCTGACTCATGGAGTATGGTATTTAACTCTGGTTCTTGTTACTGCGATTTTGGCTATTTTCCTGGTGGTAATAGTAGGTTCGTGGCATTGTTATAAGAAAGATATCGTTACGGTGTTACACAGTTCGGTTTTCTGACTTATCGCATGTGGAATTTGACTCTGACTATTGTTACTGTGATTTTGGCAATATTGCTGGTAATAGTAGTTTTGTGACATCGCTACTGAAAGATATTGCGTGCCCGTATTTTTGTGAGTGATACGTTTTGTGATACGCTTTTGTAAGTAACATGTGTATTCTGAAAGTGTAAACTGGAAACTGGGGGGGGCAAACAAGCAGTGAAATTTTAAAGAAAAGTGTGTTAGGATGTGTTTTAAGTCACTGGAAGGATATTGGAGGATCTGCCGGTGGAAGTGTGAACAGGAAAACATTGATAAAATATCGTAATCAGTGGTGGCCGCTTTATAAGCTGGAATGTGGAGAAAAGTGGCCCCTAAATGGAACTTTAAACTATAATATTTTGCTACAGTTAATGTTGTTTTTTGAGAAGCAGAACAGGATGAAATGTTGTATACTGATGTTTCAGCATCTTGGTGGGAAAAGGTAGGGAATTAAGTTGGCCCCTGACTGAACCTTTGATGTTGGCATTAGAGAAGTACAGGCTGGAGAAAGATAAAGGAAGTGTTAAAAGGGTTGTTGAAAGTGTTAAAGGTGTTTGAAATTGAATGAGCAGGGAAAGAGGATGTAGGAATGTTAATAGTTCTGCCTCTGCCCGAGGCAGAGATCTTAAAATCATGGGTGTTAGCCCTTTAGGGCAAAGGGACCATGATCGGTCCGAGAGAGTTGTCACAGAAACAGAAAAGAGGTCAACTCTTAAAACAACCTGAGTTCATGTGCGAGCTCAGATTGCTGATGGGACCGTTCAGGGAACTGTGGACAATTGCATTCCCCTGACCGACCCCCACTAAGACCCGAATCATCCTGAAAATTATGAACGGTTAAGTAAATACTAAAACCTGGATGAATTGGGAATTGAGAATATGCTTCCAACAAGGTCTAAAAGAAAGCCCTATGGAATTTTTGGACCAACTCTGAAATGTAATGAAAATAAATAAATAAATAACTAAATAAATAAAACAAAACGGTTTGGACCTGGCTTTGGAGGACAAATTGACTAGCCTTTTCCTAGGGTAATCAACCCCTGATTTCAACAGGAATAACGGGGACCTGGGGAATCTACCCTAGCGGATCCTCCACTGGTTATAATGAAGCTAGGGGAGGAATGGAAGTGAAATTTCTTATTGCTATGGGGCAACGTATTCAGTTCTAAATCAAGCATTAATGCCTTCACAGAATTATTATGTTAGGGTAAAAGGTGTGTCATGGTTTAACCCGGCCGGCAGCTAAACACCACGCAGCTGTTCGCTCCCCCTCCCCCTCCCTCTCTGGGACGGGGGAGAGAAATGGAAAGTGAAGCCTGTGAGTTGAGATAAAGACAGTTTAATAAGACAAAATAATAATAATAATAATAATAAGAAGAAGAAGAAGAAGAAGAAGAAGAAGAAGAAGAAGAAGAAGAAGAAGAAGAAGAAGAAGAACAATAATAAGAACAATAATAAGAACAATAATAATAATACAATGATGATAATAGTACCACTAGTAATAATGTGTACAAACAAGTGATGCACAATGCAATTGCTCACCACCCGCTGACCGATGCCCAGCCTAACCCCGAGCAGTCCGGCCCCCTCCCCCTGGCTAGCCACCCCTATGTATTGTTTAGCCTGACGTCAGATGCTATGGAATACCCCTTTGGCTAGTTTGGGTCACCTGTCCTGGGTCTGTCCCCTCCCAGCTCTTACTGCACCCCCAGCCTGCCTGTTGGCAGGACAGAGCAAGAAGCTGAGATGTCCTTGGCTTGGTATAAGCATTGCTCTGCAACAATTAAAACATCGGGGTGTTATCAGCACTCTTCTCATCCTAAGCCAAAACATAGCATTCTCCCAGCTACTAGGAAGAAAATTAACTCTGTTCTAACTGAAACCAGGACAAGGTGTAACCGAAAAGGCTTATTTTTGTGAACCTTTGAAGTACAAGTTAGGGAAACAATGGGGCATACACAGATTTTTATCTATGCCTAGCTCCTCATGGGCACTCTTAGGTAGAGATTTATTAGAGCAAGTAGGAGCAGAAATTGTCTTTGAAAAAGGGAAAATGGAATTAAGAACAGGAGAAGAACAACTAATAAATGTGTTAAGCTTGGCACTAATACAAACTGACCCTAAAAGTGAAATACCTTTAGAGATCACAGATCAAGTATGTCCAGGAGTTTGGGCTACCGAAGTCCCTGGAAGAGCTAAAAATGTGACCTCAATAATTATTAAATTAAAGCCAGGAGAGAAACCCGTTAAGGTTAAGTAATATCCTTTGAGGATAGAAGATAGGAAAGGAATTAAAGAGATAATTGATCAATTTTTACAGTATGGATTATTGATTGAATGCGAATCAGAATACAATGCACCCATATTGCCAATTAAAAAGGCATATGAAAAAGCTATAGGCTAGTTCAGGATTTGAGGGCCATAAATAAAATCACTGAGCATATACATCCAGTAGTGGCAAACCCTTATACTTTGCTGACTAAATTAAAGAATAGTCAAGTCTGGTTTACCGTACTGGATTTAAAAGATGCCTTCTTCTGCCTAGGCTTAGCCACAGAAAGCCAAAACCTATTCGCCTTTGAATGGGAAAATCCCGATTCAGGCAGAAAGACGCAGCTTACGTGGACATTACTACCTCAAGGATTCAAGAATAGCCCCACTAGTTTTGGAAACCAATTAGCAAGGGAACTCGAAACATGGATACCTCCGGACACTGAAGGTGCTTTGTTACAATATGTAGATGATCTCTTAATAGCTACCGAGAGTAAAGGGAGTTGGATTCAATGGACTATAAGTCGTCTTAATTTTCTGGGTTTAAATGGATATCAAGTCTCTTGACAGAAAGTCCAGCTGGCTCAACAAAGTGTGACCTATCTGGGATTTGACATTTCGGAAGGACAACGAGAACTAGGAACTGAACATAAGGAAGTCATTTGCCGGACTCCAGAACCTCAAATGGTAAAGGAGCTACAAACCTTTTTAGGAATGACAGGTTGGTGTCGCCTTTGGATTTATAATTATGGACTATTGGTAAAGCCTCTATGTGAATTGATAAAGATTAACCAGTCAAAGTTAGTCTGGACTGGAGAAGCACAAAAAGTCTTTAAACAACTTAAACAAGAATTGATGATTTTGAAATATCAAGCAATATTGGTAGAACAGGACGACGTGGAGATTGTGATAATTCATATTGTGAATCTAGCCTCTTTTCTTAGTGATGCTCCGGCACAAGCTGTGATTCACGATTGTTTAGAAACTCTAGAGACTGTGTATTCCAGCCGACCAGACCTTAAGGAGGAGCCCATGGAAGATGCGGAAGAAACTTGGTTCACGGATGGGAGCAGTTTTGTTACGCAAAGACAACGTAAAGCTGGATATGCTATAACAACTACTCAGCAGGTAATCGAGTCTAAGCCTTTACCCCCTGGAACATCAGCTCAAAAGGCGGAGATAGTTGCTCACACGAGAGCATTGGAACTGGCAGCGGGAAAAAGGGTAAATATTTGGACAGATTCTAAATATACATTCGGCGTGGTACATGCTCATGGAGCAATTTGGAAAGAACATGGATTGCTGACCGCTCAGTGAAAACACAAAGTATGCTGAAGAAATTTTAAAATTGTTAGAGGCTGTAAAACAACCAGAAAAGGTAGCTGTCATGCATTGTCAGGGACACCAAAAGGGGAACACCGATTTTGAAACTGGAAAATCGATTGGCAGAGGCTAAGCAGGCAGCTGAAATAACTGAGGTGAAGGCATTGTCTTTGATACCAGATGGTAAAATCCAAACTATATCCAAATTATACAAAAGAAGACTTAAAATTAATTGAAGATTTGAAAGGTAAAATGAAACCAGATGGATGAGTATATTTAAAAGATAACCACATAGTAATACCCTCTAGTTTGACATGGCCCATAGTTCTTACAGAACACAATAAAACGCATTGGGGAGCTGGCACACTGCATAAGAGCCTGAGTCAGACATTAGTGGGACGATATGATAAAACAAGTAACTCAACAATGTAGCATTTGCTTACACAATAACCCCAATACCAAGAATAGAATAAAATTTGGAATAATCGGTAAAGGAAATTACTCGGGGCAACAGTGGCAAATTGATTTTTCAGAACTCCCTAGAAAAAGGGGGTATCATTATTTACTGGTTCTGACTGACACGTTTTCAGGAAGGCCTGAAGCCTTTCCCTGTCGAACAACCAAAGCAAGAGAAGTGGTTAAAGTCTTGTTAAATGAAATAATACCATGCTTTGGGATTCTAGTAGCAATGTCTTCTGATAGTTTCACATTTTTGTGCACAAGTGGTAGACCAGATAAGTAAGATTCTAAAGATAGATTGGCAACTGCATACTCCTTATAGACCACAGGCAAGTGGACAGGTAGAAAAAATGAACCATTTAATTAAACAATAAATAGCTAAAATTGGATAAGAAGCTAATTTGTCATGGCCTCAATCCCTCCCTTTAGCATTACTTGGAATTAGAGTTAAACCTAGAATAAAAGGAAATTTGAGTCCCTTCAAAATCTTATATGGAAGGCCATAGCAATTTCTATTTAGTGGAGAGGACCTAACGCAGTTAGGATCAGAATATTTATATGCTTATATAACTGAACTTCAGAAACAATTAAATAAAGTACATACATTTGTTTTAGGGACCAGGGCTAGAGGGTTGGATCAACCAATCCACCCCTTTAAGCTCGGGGATTATATATATATAAAGACTTTTTCAGGACAACCCGTGCAGGAAAAATGGAAGGAAAGTGGATGGGAGCATACCAAGTATTACTGACAACACACACCGCCATTAAGATTAAGAAGCAAGCAGCTTGGATCCACAATTCAAGGGTGAAGAAGGCCCCGGCGAGGATATGGACCACCACTCCAATTGGACCAACAAAATTACGGTTTTCCAGATCCTAATGATTGCAGGGGTGCGGTTCTCGGATTTGGGGTGGGCAACTTGGGATGAGAACTTACACCTGACCTTAATACAAACAATTTCTCAAGTAACTAATATGACGAACTGTTGGGTATGCACCCATCTGCCACAGCATGGGAATAAGGGTGTATCGTAACCCTTACCCTAACCCTAACCCTAACCCTTACCCCAACCCTTACCCTGACCCTTACATTAACCCTAACCCTAACCCTATCCCTAACCTTAACCCAAACCCTTACTCTAACCCTAAGCCTTATCCTAAACCTTACACTTAATCTTATCTTTAACCTTACCCTTAAACTAATACATACCCTTACGTTTCCCTCATCATAACCCTAAAATTAACCGTAACCATTACCCTAACACTTATCATTACCTAACCCTAACCCTTACTCTAACTTTTACCCTGAGCCAGAACCTTAGACTTCCCCTACCCCTTCCCCTTACTAATACCGTTACCCTAACCCTTACCCTTACACTTACGGTTACCATTAACCTTACCCTTACCCTAACACTTAACCTTAACCTAACCCTAACTCTAAACCTTACCTGAACCCTTACCCTGACCCTTACATTAACCCTTACCCTAAAACTTACACTTAACCTTAACCTTACCCTTAACCTTAACCTAATACTTACCCTTACTTTTCCCTCACCCTAACCCTAAAATTAACCCTAACCATTACCCCAACACTTACCCTTACCCTAACCCTTACCCTTACCATAACCCATACTCTAACACATACTTCTACCCGTACCCGTACCCTTACGGTAACCCTTACCCTTACGGTAAACCTTACACTTATTGTAACCCTTCCCCTTCCCCTTCCCCTTCCCCTTCCCCTTCCCCTTCCCCTTCCCCTTCCCCTTCCCCTAACCCTAAACCTTACCCTTATCCTAACACTTACCCTTACCGTAAACCTTACCCTTTCTGCTACACTTACCCTTAGCCTAAATCTAAACCTTACACTTACCCTTAGCATAACCCTCACCCTTACCCTTACCCATACCCTTATTCTTACCCTTTCCCGAACCCTTACCTTTACACTTACGGTTACCATTAACCTTACCCTTACCCTAACATTTATCCTTAACCTAACCCTTACCCTAAACCTTACCCCAACCCTTACCCTGACCCTTACATTAACCCTAACCCTTACCCTAAACCTTACACTTAATCTTAACCTTAACCTTACCCTTAACATTAACCTAATACTTATGCATACGTTTTCCTGACTTTAACCCTAAAACTAACCCTAACCATTACCCTAACACTTAACCTTACCCTAACCCTAACCCTTTCTCTTACACTTACCCTGACCTGTACCCTTACACTTACCCTTACCCTTATACTCACCCTAATTCTTACCCATACCCTAACACATATTTGTACCCTTAACCTTACCGTTACCCTTAACCTTACCCTCACCCTTACACTATCCGTTACCCTTACGCTTACCCTTAACATAAACCTTACCCTTGACCTTACCCTTACCATAAGCCATACAACAACACTTACATGTACACTTACGCTTGCACTTACCCTAGCAATTACTCGTACAATTACCCTTAACCTTACTATTAAGCTAACCCTAAACCTTACCCTTATCCTAACACTTACCCTTATCCTAAACCTTACCCTTTCTGCTACACTTACCCTTTGCCTAATTCTAAACCTTACCCGAACCCTCACCCTTACCTAAATCTAACTAAAATCTAACCATTACCCTAACCCCTCACCCTTACAATATACATATTTTTACCCTTTACCTAAACCTTTACCCCAACCCTTACCTTGACCCTTACATTAACCCTAATCCTTACACTAAACCTTACACTTACTCTTAACCTTAACCTTAGCTGTAACCTAATACTTACTCTTACGTTTCCCTCACCCTAAACCTAAAATTAGCCTAACCATTACCCTAACACTTACCCTTACTCTAACCCTTACCATGAACTTAAGTGTAAGTGTTAGGATAACGGTAACCTTAAGGGTGACCCTTAAGCTTATCCTTAATGTTTATGGTTAGATTAAGGGTAATTGTACGAGTAATTACTAGGATAAGTGTAAGCGTAAGTGTACATATAAGTGTTGATGTATGGCTTATGGTAAGGGTAAGGTAAAGGGTAAGGTTTATGTTAAGGGAAAGTGTAAGAGTAACGGATAGAATAAGGGTAAGTGTAACGGTTAAGTGTTAGGGTAATGGTTAGGGTTAATTTTAGGATTAGGGTGAGAAAAATGTAAGGTTAAGTACTAGCTTAAGGTTAAGGGTAAGGTTAAGGTTAAGAGTAAGTGTAAGGTTTAGGTTAAGGGTTAGGGTTAATGTAAGGTTCAGGGAAAGGTTTGGGGTAAGGTTTAGGGTTAGGTTCAGCTTAAGGGTAAGGGTTGGGGTAAGGTTAAGGGTATGGATAAGGATAAGTGTAAGGGATAGGGTAAGGGTAAGGGTTAGCGTAAGGGTAAGATTAATGGTAAGGTTTATGTTAAGGGTAAGCGTAAGGGTAACGGATAGAGTAAGGGTAAGGGTAACGGTAAGGTTAAGGGTACAAATATGTGTTAGGGTATGGGTTATGGTATGGGTAAGAGTTAGGGTAATGTAAGGGTAAGGGTGAGTGTAAGGGTATGGGTCAGGGTAAGGGTTAGAGTAAGGGTTAGGGTTAGGGTAAGGGTAAGTGTTAGAATAATGGTTAGGGTTAATTTTAGGGTTAGGGTGAGGGAAACGTAAGGGTAAGTATTGGGTTAAGGTAAGGGTAAGTGTAAGGTTTAGATTTAGGCTAATGGTAAATGTAGCAGAAAGGGTAAGGTTTACGATAAGGGTAAGTGTTAGGGTAAGGGTAAGGTTTAGGGTAACATAAAGGGTAAGGATTACGGTAAGGGTAAGGGTACGGGTAGAATTTGTTAGAATATGGCTTATGGTAAGGGTAAGGTTTAGGGTAAGAGTAAGTGTAAGTGTATGTGTAAGGGTACGGGTCATTGTAAGGGTTAGAGTAAGGGTTAGGGTAAGGGTAGGTGTTAGGGTAATCGTTAGGGTTAGTTTTAGGGTTAGGGTGAGGGAAACGGAAGGGTAAGTATTAGGTTAAGGTTAAGGGTAAGGTTAAGGTTAAGAGTAAGTTTTAGGGTAAGGGTAAGGGTTAATGTAAGGGTCAGAGTAAGGGTTAAGGTAAGGTTTAGGGTTAGAGTTAGGTTAAGGTTAAGTTTTAGGGTAAGGGTAAGTTATATGTATAAGGATAAGTGTAAGGGTAAGTGTTAGGGTAAGTGTAAGGATAAGGATAAGTGTACAAGTCAGGGTAAGGTTTAGAGTTAGGATTAGGGTTTGGGTTAGGGTAAGGGTAAGTGTTAGGGTAATGGTTAGGGTTAATTTTAGGTGTATGGTGACGGATAAGAAAGGGTAAGTAGTAGGTTAAGGTTAAGCGTAAGGTTAAGGTTAAGAGTAAGTGTAAGTTTTAGGGTACGGTTTAGGGTTAATGTAAGGGTCAGGGTAAGTGTTTGAGTAAGATTTAGGGTTAGGGTAAGAGTAAGTATATGGGTAATGGTAAGGGTAAGTGTTAGGGTTAGGGTAAGTGTAAGGTTTAGATTTAGGCTAAGGGTAAGTGTAGCAGAAAGGGTAAGGTTTACGGTAAGTGTAAGTGTAAGGATAAGGTTAAGGTTTAGGCTTACGTTAAGGGTAAGGGTAATGCTTTGGTAAGGGTAAGAGTAAGGGTAAAGGTAAGGGTTACGGTAAGGGTAAGGGTACTGGTAGAAGTATGTGTTAGAGTACGGCTTATGGTAAGGGTACAAGTAGCTCCCCCCCCAGAGACAGGACCCAAAGGTGTACAACCAGTTCCCAACACCCCTGAGACACAGGCCCCAACCCCCCCCCCAGACACAGCGACCCAAATTCTACAAGCAGCTCCCAACCCCTGCCAGGCAGGCCCCCTACCCTATACAAGCAGCTCCCAACCCTCCCCCCCCCCTGCCCCGAGGGAGGCCTTCAAGGCCCCCACAAACACAGGCCCCTACAGTGTACAGGCAGCTCCCAGCCACCCCCAGATGCTGGCCCCAAAGCTTACCCTTACTCAAACCCTTACAATGACCCGTACTTTTACACATACCCTTACACTTACCCTTACTCTTAAACTTACACTAACCCTTACCCTTAACTAAATCTAACCCTTACACTAAACATCATCCTTACCCTTACCATTATCCCTTCTCTTACCCTTATCCTAAACGTTTCCCAAACCCTTACCCTTACATTAAACCTAACCCTTACCATAACTCTTAACCTTATCCTTAAACTTAACCTAATACTTACCCTTATGTTTCCCTCACCCTAAACCTAAAATTAGCCTAACCATTACCCTAACACTTACCCTTACTCTAACCCTTATCCTCAACTTAAGTGTAAGTGTTAGGATAACGTTAACCTTAAGGGTGACCCTTAAGCTTATCCTTAATGTTTATGGTTAGGTTAAGGGTAATTGTACGAGTAATTGCTAGGATAAGTGTAAGCGTAAGTGTACATGTAAGTGTTGATGTATGGCTTATGGTAAGGGTAAGGTTTATGTTAAGGGAAAGCGTAAGAGTAATGGATAGAATAAGGGTAAGTGTAACGGTTAAGTGTTAGGGTAATGGTTAGGGTTAATTTTAGGATTAGGGTGAGAAAAATGTAAGGTTAAGTACTAGCATAAGGTTAAGTGTAAGGTTAAGGTTAAGATTAAGTGTAAGGTTTAGGTTAAGGGTAAGGCTTCAGGGAAGGGGTAAAGTTCAGGGAAAGGTTTGGGGTAAGGTTTAGGGTTAGGTTCAGCTTAAGGGGAAGGGTTGGTGTAAGGTTAAGGGTATGGATAAGGATAAGGGTAAGGGTAAGGGTTAGCGTAAGAGTAAGATTAATGGTAAGGTTTATGTTAAGGGTAAGCGTAAGGGTAACGGATAGAGTAAGGGTAAGAGTACAAATATGTGTTAGGGTATGGGTTATGGTATGGGTAAGAGTTAGGGTAATGTAAGGGTAAGGGTGAGTGTAAGGGTATGGGTCAGGGTAAGGGTAAGAGTAAGGGTTAGGGTTAGGGTAAGGGTAAGTGTTAGAATAATGGTTAGGATTAATTTTAGGGTTAGGGTGAGGGAAACGTAAGGGTAAGTATAGGGTTAAGGTAAGGGTAAGTGTAAGGTTTAGATTTAGGCTAAGGGTAAGTGTAGCAGAAAGGGTAAAGTTTACTGTAAGGTTTAAGGTTTCGGCTTAGGTTAAGGGTAAGGGTAAGAGTAAGGGTAATTGTACGAGTAATTGCTAGGGTAAGTGCAAGCGTAAGTGTACATGTAAGTGTTGTTGTATGGCTTATGGTAAGGGTAAGGTCAAGGGTAAGGTTTATATTAAGGGTAAGCGTAAGGGTAAGGGATAGAGTAAGGGTAAGGGTAAGGTTAAGGGTAACGGTAAGGTTAAGGGTACAAATATGTGTTAGGGTATGGGTTATGGTATGGGTAAGAATTAGGGTGAGTATAAGGGTAAGGGTAAAGGGTAAGGGTACAGGTCAGGGTAAGGGTTAGAGTAAGGGTTAGGGTTAGGGTTAGGGTAAGGTTAAGTGTTAGGGTAATGGTTAGGGTTAGTTTTAGGGTTAAAGTCAGGAAAACGTATGCGTAAGTATTAGGTTAATGTTAAGGATAAGGTTAAGGTTAAGAGTAAGTGTAAGGTTTAGGCTAAGGGTTAGGGTTAATGTAAGGGTCAGGGTAAGGGTTGGGGTAAGGGTTAGGTTAAGGATAAGTGTTAGGGTAAGGGTAAGGTTAATGGTAACCGTAAGTGTAAAGGTAAGGGTTAGGGAAAGGGTAAGAATAAGGGTATGGGTAAGGGTAAGGGTGAGGGTAAGGCTAAGGGTAAGTGTAAGGTTTAGATTTACGCTAAGGGTAAGTGTAGCAGAAAGGGTAAGGTTTACGGTAAGGGTAATGTTTAGGGTTTAAGGGTAAGGGTAAGGGTAAGGGTAAGGGTAAGGGTAAGGGTAAGGGTAAGGGTAAGGGTAAGGGCCACGGTAACGGTAACGGTAACGGTAAGGGTTACGGTAAGGGTAAGAGTTACCGTAAGGGTACGGGTACGGGTAGAAGTATGTGTTAGAGTATGGGTTATGGTAAGGGTAAGGGTTAGGGTAAGGGTAAGTGTTGGGGTAATGGTTAGGGTTAATTTTAGGGTTAGGGTGAGGGAAAAGTAAGGGTAAGTATTAGGTTAAGGTTAAGGGTAAGGTTAAGGTTAAGTGTAAGTTTTAGGGTAAGGGTTAATGTAAGGGTCAGAGTAAGGGTTCAGGTAAGGTTTAGGGTTAGGGTTAGGTTAAGGTTAAGTGTTAGGGAAAGCGTAATTTGTATGGATAAGATAAGTGTAAGGGATAGGGCAAGGGTAAGTGTTAGGGTAAGGGTAAGGTTAATGGTAACTGTAAGTGTATGGGTAAGGGTTATGGTAACGGTATTAGTAAGGGGAAGGGGAAGGGGAAGTCTAAGGTTCTGGCTCAGGGTAAAAGTTAGAGTAAGGTTTAGGGTTAGGTAAGTATAAGTGTTAGGGTAATGGTTACGGTTAATTTTAGGGTTATGATGAGGGAAACGTAAGGGTATGTATTAGTTTAAGGGTAAGGTTAAAGATAAGATTAAGTGTAAGGTTTAGGTTAAGGGTTAGGTTTAGAGTAAGGGTTAGGGTTAGGGTTAGGGTTAGGGTTAGGGTCAGGGTCAGGGTCAGGGTCAGGGTTAGGGTTAGGGTTAGGGTTAGGGTTAGGGTTAGGGTTAGGGTTAGCATAAGGGTTAGGGTTAATGTAAGGGTCAGGGTAACGGTTGGGGTAAGGTTTAGGTTAAGGGTAAAAGTAAGTATAATGGTAAGGGTAAGGGTGAGGCTTAGGGTAATGGTTAGATTTAGGTAAGGGTGAGGGTTAGGGTAAGATTTAGAATTAGGCAAACGGTAAGTGCAGCAGAAAGGGTAAGGTTTAGGATAAGGGTAAGTGTTATCATAAGGGTAAGGTTTAGGGTTAGCTTAATAGTAAGGTTAAGGGTAATTGTACGAGTAATTGCTAGGGTAAGTCAAGCGTAAATTTACATGTAAGTGTTGTTGTATGGCTTATGATAAGGGTTAGGTTAAGGTTAAGGTTTATGTTAAGTGTAAGTGTAAGGCTAACAGAGACAGTAAAGGTAAGGGTAAGGGGAACGGTAAGGTTAAGGCTACAAGTACGTGTTAGGGTATGGGTCATGGTAAGGGAAAGGCTTAGGGTAAGGGTAAGTGTAAGGGTACGGGTCAGGGTAAGGGTTACAGTAAGGGTTAGAGTTACGGTTAGGGTTAGGGTAAGGGTAAGTGTTAGGGTAATGGTTAGGGTTAATTTTCGGGTTAGGTTGAGGGAAACGTAAGGGTAAGTGTTAGGGTAATGGTTAAGGGTAAGGTTACGGTTAAGAGTAAGTGTAAGTTATAGGGTAAGGGTTAGGGTTACTGTAAGGGTCAGGGTAAGGGCTGGGATAAGGTTTAGGGTTAGGGTTAGGTTAAGGGTAAAGATTAGGCTAAGGGTAAGAGTAAGGTTTAGATTTAGGCTAAGGGTAAGTGTAGCAGAAAGGGTAAGGTTTACTGTATGGTTTCGGCTTAGGTTAAGGGTAAGGGTAAGCGTAAGGGTAATTGTACGAGTAATTTTAGGGTTAGGGTAAGGTTAAGTGTTAGGGTAATGGTTAGGGTTAATTTTAGGGTTAGGGTGAGGGAAACGTAAGGGTAAGTATTAGGTTACAGCTAAGGTTAAGGTTAAGAGTAAGTGTAAGGTTTAGGGTAAGGGTTAGGGTTAATGTAAGGGTCAGGGTAAGGGTTGGGGTAAGGTTTAGGGTAAGGGTTAGGTTAAGGATAAGTGTTAGGGTAAGGGTAAGGTTAATGGTAACCGTAAGTGTAAAGGTAAGGGTTAGGGTAAGAGTAAGAATAAGGGTATGGGTAATGGTAAGGGTGAGGGTTAGGCTAAGGTTAAGTGTAAGGTTTAGATTTAGGCTAAGGGTAAGTGTAGCAGAAAGGGTAAGGTTTACGGTAAGGGTAAGTGTTAGGATAAGGGTAAGGTTTAGGGTTAGGTTAAGGGTAAGGGATAGGGTAAGGGATTGGGTAAGGGATAGGGTAAGAGTAAGGGTAAGGGTAAGGGTAAGGGTAAGAGTAAGAGTTAGGGTAACGGAAAGCGTAAGGGTACGGGTGGAAGTATGTGTTAGAGTATGGGTTATGATAAGGGTAAGGGTTAGGGTAAGAGTAAGTGTAAGGGTATGTTTAAGTGTACGGGTCACTGTAAGTGTTAGAGTAAGGGTTAGGTTAGGGGTAACTGTTAGGGTAATGGTTAGGGTTAATTTTAGCGTTAGTGTGAGGAAAACGTAAAGGTAAGTATTAGGTTAAGGTTAAGAGCAAGTGTAAGGTTTAGGTTAAGGGTAAGGGTTAATGTAATGGTACTGGAAAGGGTTCAGGTAAGGTTTAGGGTTAGAGTTAGGTTAGGGTTAAGTGTTAGGAAAAGGGTAAGTTGTATGTATAAGAATAAGTGTAAGAGTAAGGGTATTGGTAAAGATAAGGGTGAGGGTTAAGGATAAGGTATAAGGATAAGGGTATTTAAATTTTTTAATTCAATTTATTTTAAATTAAAATTTTTTAATTTAATTAATTAATATTTTAATTGTACGAGTAATTGCTAGGGCAAGTTTAAGCGTAAGTGTACATTTAAGTGTTGTTGTGTGGCTTATTGTAAGGGTAAGGTTAAGTGTTAGGGTAATGGTTATGGTTAATTATAGGGTTAGGGTGAGAAAAACGTAAGATTAAGTATTAGCTAAAGGTTAAGGGTAAGGTTAATGTTAAGAGTAAGTGTAAGGTTTAGGGTAAGGGTTAGGTTAAGGATAAGTGTTAGGGTAAGGGTAAGGTTAATGGTAACCGTAAGTGTAAAGGTAAGGGTTAGGGTAAGAGTAAGAATAAGGGTATGGGTAATGGTAAGGGTGAGGGTTAGGCTAAGGGTAAGTGTAAGGTTTAGATTTAGGCTAAGGGTAAGTGTAGCAGAAAGGGTAAGCTTTACGGTAAGCTTTAAGGTTTAGGGTTAGGTTAAGGGGAAGGGGAAGGGGAAGGTAAGGGGAAGGGTTGGAGTAAGGTATAGGGTAAGGGTAAGGTTATGGTTAAAGAGTAAGGGTAAGGAAAAAGTAAAGGTAAGGATTTGGGTAATGGTAAGGGTGAGAAGGTTTAGGGTAAGGGTTACGGTAAGGGTTAGGTAACGCAGTGTACAACCTGGGACGTCACACGCAGAGCTGCCTCTGGCAAGGTGAGTGAGGAACAGATGTAGCAGTTGTGTTGTAGGTCTCACTGTTCCTCTAAGCATCCCCTCTTTGTCTTTTAGAGGTGTTGTAGCTGTTTGAAGAGGGTAGATTGAAGCATCTGCCTCGGGGGCTGGTAAGCGGCAGAGGTAAGGGAGCAGATGAGAGTAACTTACCTAGTTGTGCTGTGTCTTTGGATGCTGCATCGGCCTATGCGTTTCTTTTTCTTTCACAGGTGTCTCGCACAGGCTCAAAGGAGCAAACTGCACTCTGAAGAGCTGTGTAAGAAGAGGGGCTGGTCATGAGCTGGGTTGGAGCAGAACGACCAAGTAGCACAAGGTGACTATGAAAGGTGTCCGTCTTGCTTTGCAGGTGCCATGGCAGGCTCTCCACAGAAGTGGATAAGGATATGAGATAAGGCCAGAGAGCGACAAGGAGCGGCACGTGCAGGGATGGTTTTGAAGCGCTGCGGTGGCTTACTCTTCTGTTCATCAGGTGCCACAGGCAAGGTGGGTTGTAACATCAGTCGTTATATTTGCATGAAAGCAGTTCACTTGAATGCCACAGTGCATCTGAGTAGGGTGTTCTGGCAGAACAAGCTTGTCTGGCACAGCGGTGCCTGATGGCAGTGTGTTTCCTCAGGTGAAGAGGTGCCTGAAGCCCCATCCTATCTAGCCTGCACACAATTATCTGAGAATGAAAGCTGCTTTCCAGTAATTCAGAAAGCCAAGTTACGTCTCAGCCTTGAGCATCTCGGGCTTTTGGGCCTGTCTGTAACATTTGGCACCAGCACTAATACTTTTTTTGGCATATGTTTAGCGTTTGGGGCCTGTGTCTGGGATTTGGGCCCTGTCTCGAACCACTGGGGCTTTGTCCTGGGTTTTGGAGCCTGCCTCTAGAGTTCAGGGCCTGTGATTAGGCTTTTGGGGTCTGTGTCTGGGGGCCGATATCTGGGGGCAAGGGGGGAGCTGCTTGTAGACCCTAGGGGCCAGCATTGAGGGGGTTGGGAGCTGACTCTACACCTTTGGGGCCTGCTTCTGGGGGCGGGGGGGGGTTGAGACCAGCATCTGGGGGAGGGGTGGGAGCTCTTTGTATTCCTTTGGAGCCTGTGTCGGGGGGCGGGGGGGGGGGGGGGGGGGAAGGGGAGGGTTGGTTGGGAGGTGCTTGTACACTGTTGGAGCCTGGGTTGAGGGAGGAGGTTTGGAGCTGCTTCTACACCTTTGGGCCTGGCATCGGGGGTAGGGGGTTGGGTGCTGGTTGTAGGGGCCTGTGTTTGGGGGGGGGGGCTTGGGACCTGCGTCTGGGGGAGGGGTGGGAGCTGCTTGTACACCTTTGGGGCCTGCATGTGTGGGGGGTCAGGGCCTGTGTCTAGCGGGCTGGGAACTGCTTGTACAATGTAGGAATCTGTTTCTGCAGGGTGGCTGGGAGCTGTTTGTACAACTTTGGGGCCAGCATCTGGGGGTGGCTGGGAGCTGCCTGTACACTGTAGGGGCCTGTGTTTGTGGGGGGCTTGGGGGCCTCCCTCGGGGCGGGGGGGGAGGGTTGGGAGCTGCTTGTATAGGGTAGGGGGCCTGCCTGGCAGGGGTTGGGAGCTGCTTGTAGAATTTGGGTCCCTGTGTCTGGGGAGGGGGTTGTGGCCTGTGTCTCAGGGGTGTTGGGAACTAGTTGTACACCTTTGGGTCCTGTCTCTGGGGGGGAGCTACTTGTACACTTTTGGGGTCTTTATTTGAGGGGGGTTGGGAGTTGCTCATGCATTCTAGGTGCCTCCCTTTTGAAAAGGGTTGGGGCCTGCATCTGTGGGTGGTTGGGAGCTGCTTGTACACTATAGGGGCCATGGTCTTGGAGGGGGGTCTGGGCTGTTTATACACCTCTGTGGCCTGTGTTTGGGGGGGGGGGGGGGGGGGCCTGTGCCTGGGGGAGTTGGGAGGTGCTTGTTCACTCTAGGAGCCTCTATTTGGGGGTCTTTGGGGCCTCCCTTTGAGGGGGAGGGAGTTGGGAGTTGGTTGTACACCTCCGCATCCCATGTCTTGGGGAGGGGGGGGGGGAGTGGGACCGGTCTCTGAAGGGGCGGGTTGTGAGCTGCTTGTACACCTGTGTCGGGGGGGAGGGTAGGGGGGATGGCGGGGGACGGGCCCGGGTCTTGGGCCAGTGTCTGGGTGGAGTCCAGTTCTTGGGAGGGGGTGGTGGGGTAGGAGCTGCTTGTGGGCAGTTGGGGTCTGCATCTGGGTGTGGTTGGTGCCTGCTTCTGTTGGCAGTTTGGGGCCTGCTTGTAGACTTGTGCAGCCTGGGTTTGGGGGCTTTTCTGTAACGTTTGGGGTCTGCATTTTTGCTTTGGGATGCATCTTGAGCTTTTGAGGCCTAGCAGTAGCATTTGGGGCCTGCATCTGGGGCTTTTCTGTAGCATTTTGGTTGCGTATTTGTGATTTGGGGCCTGTATCGTGGGTTTTGCCTTTTTTGTAGTTTCCATCTTTGTGTGTGTGTGTTTCGTTGTTGGTTGTCTGGGGTTAGGGGCGGTTTGGGGTTTAGATTAAGGTCAGTGTCATTAGCGTTAGGGGGTTGATAATAAGGGTTAGGGTTGTGGTTAGAGTTGTTAGGTTTAAGGGGAATAAGGATTTCAGGGTAAGGGGATCAAGGTTGTGGGAATAAAAATGTTGTTTTTGCGCAGTTACATCCTGTAGAGGGAAGGAAGGTGGTATTGAGATATGCTTGCAGTGATAAGACAGCTTAACAGTGTGAAATGAGTTCATCTGATTCGTGTCAATATGGAACAATGCTAGGGCCGCATGATATGATGAAAAGTCTAAGAAAACCAGAGTGGTTAATATATATAGTTCTTGAATCTTGCAAAGGAATGGTCCAGCAATTCCGGTCAATAGAGGATAAGAGAACAAAGGGGTTTCAGAATAACTGCTAACTATTACAACTGTTGCATGGGACACTATGCAAGTGTCTGCCATCCAGCCAAGATGGACAAAGGAGATGGACAAGAGAAAAGCCTGGGAGGAAGACTACGAGCCTTCAGTACGAGCGGCCCCCAGAGGGACCACCGGAGACTGATAACGCCTGCACCAGTGGGAGGGTTTGGATTCTGGGAACTAATTAGAATAACCCTGCCTTTTGTAGAAGTAGTAATGAATATGTATTAGCCTAGCAGCATAAAAACCAGCCGCCTAATGTAACTTGTGTGTGTCTTGGTGGAGCAGAGACTCCTGGCGCACCCAGCGCTGCTTGCTTACCTCTATTCATTTAATAAATTGTAAATTTCAATTGCAATCCTATTTGGGACCCAGTCATTTATTACAAGCGGGCGCTCGTCCGGGAGGGCTTTGGTTCCTGATTTCTGGTTTGATCTAGGAGAGGCACCCCCACCATTTGGTGGCTGCTGTTTGAGTCAGGTCGGAACTAATGGCATCTTAAACCTGAATAAAGGTAAGCAAAGTTTCTGATTCTTTTTTTCAGCTCCCTTGCCAGCTGCAGCACTATATTTTGCCCATAATTGTGTGTGTGAAGATCCGAACGAAGATGACGGAGTCGTAAGCATTTAAAGCGTATACCGTTCGGTTGGGTGGGGTTCGGTTGCCTGTGTGTGTAAGAGTGTGACTGAGATGGAACTTAGTTCCGAAGCGATTGTGGAGGTCTTCTAACCGCGGTTCCAATCTCCCGCAAGGGACTTGGCCGGTGAAGGACCGAAGGGATTCCTATAGGATTTGTGGGTGTGTGATAGGTCCTCGACCCCCTGCAAGACACTCTTACTAAGGTAACCAAGGGCTATGGGAATTGCCATAGTAAAATTCCTAGATGGGTCAGACAAAATCAAAGACCAGAGACCAGAAGAAAGGGAGCAAATTACCAGTCATACCACCAGAAAGTCCATTAGGAATAACGATTCGAAATTGGAATGATAGGGACCCCAGAAAAGGAAAAAGTAAATTAAAAATGGTCCAGTATTATGTGACAGAATGGCCAAAGGAGCCTTTAAGACTACATGTCTTTTGGCCTGTTTTTGGAACCTTCGAAGACTGGATTTGCCAGGCCTTAAATATCCATGTTAATTCAAAGGAACCTTTTAGCCAGGAAGAAAGTGATTATGCAGGATTATGGATCAGGAGGACTTCACGTCCTTTTCCAGCCTCAATATTTACACTAAAAGCAGGTAAGAAATTTGAAGAACAAGAAGAACATGAAAAAGAAAAAGAAGATAAACGTGAGCCGTTGGATAAGCTACCACCTCCATATCCTAACAATCCACCCCTGGCGGCTCCCCCTCCGGTGGCTGTGGTATCGCCAGCAGTACCACCGTTGCCCCAGCTTCCACCACCAACAGCACCAGAATTAGACCGACCTCCGGCCGCATGCAGGAGAAGCAGGACGGAAGTATCTGAGAGGGCTTCTCTATATCCCTTAAGGGAGGTAACTGGTGTATAACTGGTGCGCGTCTTGGTGGAGCAGAGACTCCCGGCGTACCCAGCACTGTTTGCTTACCTCTATTCATTCAGTGAATTGTAAACTTTGATTGTAATCCTATTTGGGACTTTTATTTATTATAACAGACAAGCTTGTAAAACGCAGACAACCAGAATCCTTACAGCAATTAGGTGGAAATCACGGCGTAAGA
The DNA here is from genome assembly GCF_964211825.1 of Aythya ferina. NCBI lineage: Eukaryota > Metazoa > Chordata > Aves > Anseriformes > Anatidae > Aythya > Aythya ferina. The sequence continues at coordinate 396,324 of NW_028181440.1, forward strand.
AACATTACCACCTCAAAGAGTAAAAACCTCAAAAGAAATGTGACTTGTAACAGGCCAGCAGCTGTGTATTTTCTGTGAAGCACCAGCTAGATTATGAACCTTGAATAGCACAGTTAAAGGGGAAACAGGGGAGGGTCCCGGTCCTCGGCAGAAAAAAAAAGTGTATAAACTGTGTATGGAATTAGTAGGCACCCTCCTGCTTGTGGGACACCCGCCATTGTAATCTCGAATAATAATGCTACTGTACTGAGATCCTCGACTCAGCCTATGCTATTTGCTACAGATTGATTCAGGGTTTTAAGGTTTCAGGGATTGGGCACTAGGGTTGGGTTTCAGGGTAAGGGGTTTCAGGGTTTATGTTTAGGATTTTAAGGTTTTTAGGGTTGGAGTTTTAACGGTTAGGGTTTTAAGGATTTGGGGGTTAGGGTTTTAAGGGTTTCAGGGTTAGCGTGTTAGGGTATTAGAGTTTTTTGGGTTGTAGTGTTGATATGTTTTTTAGGGTTAGAGTCCTAAGGTTTTATTTTTGGTCAGTTATTTACGGTTAGGGTTTTAAGATCTTTTTTTTTTTTTTTTTTTTTTCAGGTTAGGTTCTCCAGGTCCAGGGTTTTGAGTATCCTAATTTTGGGGGTTTGGATTTTGAGCATCTTAATTTTGGGGGTTAGGCTTTTGTGTGCCCTAATTTTTTGGGATCGGCTTTCAAGCATCCTAAGTAGTTGGGTTAGGGTTTTGAGCATCTTAATATTTTGGGTCTGGGTAATGAGCATCCTCAGTTTTCAGGATAGGGTTTTGAGCATCTTAATGTTTCCAGGATAGGGTTTGGAGCGTCCTAGTGTTTTGGGTTGGGGCTTTGAGCGTCCTAATGTTTTTGGGTTAGGGTTTGGAGCGTCCTAAATTTTCAGGATAGGGTTCTGAGCATCTCAGTGTTTCCAGGATAGGGTTTTGAGCGTCCTAAGTTTTTGGGATAGGTCTTTGAGCTTCCTAATGTTTTCCGGATAGGGTTTGGAGCATCTTAATGTTTTGGGTTTGGGTTTTGAGCGTCCGAATGTTTTTGGGTTAGGGCTTGGAGCGTCCTGTTTTCGGGATAGGGTTTGGAGCGTCCTAGTGTTTTCGGGATAGGGTTTTGAGCGTCCAAAGTTTTTGGGTTTGGGTTTTGAGCGTCCAAAGTGTTATAAGTTTCCCCCTTAATTAATTTTCAGAGAGCATTGTATTAATCATACAAAGGAATTTATTGAGAAAGCAAACATCAAGCAAAACAGCACTGGGCAGCCGGGGAGTCTCAGCTCCGCCAACGGCACGCACCTCACCCCCGCCAAGGTCCCTTTTTATATCTTGCTAATTCCGGGATTACGCATCCTGGTATATTCTGCGACTGCGCGCACTGTTGCGCGGAAAAGAATTTTTAAGAATTTAAATCTCTTTAAAAAGAAAATTAAGCAAAAGAATTTTCATAGTGTCTAGGCAAGCATTATGCAGCTCCTTACTTCAGCAGGGAGCTTTCGCAACTCCCGCTCCTCAAACAGAACTCCTTGTTTTTATAATACAAAAGACAATGAGCAAACATTTATGGTGTATTACCCTAAGTTTTTGGGTTAGGGTTTTTTGCGTCTTAATGTTTTGGGGTTAGGGTTTGGAGCGCCCTAAGTTTTTGGGCTAGGGCTTTGAGCATTCCTAACGTTTTGGGTTGGGTTTGGGTTTTGAGCATCCTAAGATTTTGGGTTGGGGGTTTTAGGCATAGGTCTTCAGGGGTTTAGTGTGGTAAATAGTTTGGGTTAGGTCTGTAGGGGTTTTGAGGTTTTTTGGATGTTAGGGCTTGAGGCTTTTTTTGTAAGGGCGGTGAGGGTTCCAGTGAGTGCTGGTAAATGCAGTTCTCGAGCACTCGTCCTGTGATTGGCCATGCTGGCTGTGCGGGGAATGCTGGTAGGTGTAGTTTTCCGGCACTGGGAGGCCATGTTGTGTGCCCAGAGCATGCCGGGAGATGTAGTTCTCGGGACTCCGGACTTCCGGGAGGCCATGTTGCGTACCCAGAGTATGCCGGGAAATGTAGTTTTTGGATTCGGGATTTCCGGGAAGCCATGTTGAATGCCCAGAGCGTACCGGGAGATGTAGTTCTCGGGAGCTAGGGTTAGGGTTAGGGGCTAGGGCTGGGGCTAGAGTTAGGGTTTCGGGTGAGGGTTGGGGTTGGGGGTTATTGTTAGGGTTAGGGCTAGGGTTAGGGGTTAGGGTTAGGGTTAGGATTAGGGTTAGGGTTAGGGGTTAGTGTTAGGGTTAGGGTTAGAGGGTTAGGGTTGTTAGTGTTAGGATTAGGGTTAGGGTTAGGGTTAGGGTTAGGGTTAGGGTTAAGGTTAGGGTTAGGGTTAGGGTTAGGGTTAGGGTTAGGGTTAGGGTTAGGGTTAGGGTTAGGGTTAGGGTTAGGTTAGGTTTAGGTTTAGGTTTAGGGTTAGGGTTAGGTTTAGGGTTAGGGTTAGGGTAAGGTTTAGGGTTCTGTTTGGATTAGGGTTAGGGTTAGGGTTAGGGTTAGTGTTAGGAATAGTGTTAGGGTTAGGGTTAGGGTTACGTTAGGGTTAGGTTTAGGGTAAGGGTTAGGGTTAGGTTTAGCTTTAGTGTTCGGGTTAGGGTTAGGGTTAGGGTTAGGATTAGGGTTTGAGCGTTAGGTTTAGATCCGCGGGCAGCCGTTAGGGTTAGGGTTAGGTTTAGGGTTGGGTTAGTGTTAGGGTTAGGTTAGGGTTAGGTTTAGTTTCTGACTACAGTAACTCGATCATCCAATAAAAATCATCCTTATTGTCTTTAGCAAAGCAATGGCTTCTATACCATCAATTAATTGTACATGCCCTTGGAAAAAGCCAAGGCAATACCTCCCTTGCTTGGAGCTGTATCCAAACGCAGTAAGGTATACAATCTTTAGCAGCAGCTATTATTAGAGACAGGGAGAAGGAGGAACTTTGCCCACTGAAATTTGAAAATTTATTTGGGATAATGCTTCAGAATTTGAAAAAGATTTTCAAGCATGGTTGCAATTAGTCAACTTTACCCTTTATGCAGAAAATGATCAAATTGTGTCCTTTATACTTACTATAAGTAATGCCACCGTATACAATGTATAGCCAATCATTGCATTAGGACTCAATCATAATGGAACTATACTTTATACTAAAGGGCATAAAGTGTGGGCCCATCAAAAGGGAGGAAAGTGGCAAACAATTGATGTAAATGCATGCATTGTGCGTGAACAAAAAAGTTCCATCTGTGAAAGTAACACGCTGGAATCCCAAGACATTTGTCTTGACACTGAGCAAAATATTTGACACGTTGAGATATATCCTAATGAAACCCTTGATACTGTACTTGTATATATTGGGAAAGGTTGTGTTTGCATGAGAAGTCATTGTGATTCTATAGTCGTAGATAATGCTGTGGTAGATACCAGTAATCACTTTAATGTTTGTGTTTGCAATTTTATCAAAATCTCAACCATATCACACTATCAGGTAGACCTGCGCAACAGGTATAAGGCCCTGGAGGCCGAAAGGCAATCGATGGATGGAAAAGGCTATAATCCCTCTCCACCAGAGATATTGGCAGGGTTGGAAAAGCCAACCCCCCCGTATAGTGACCACAGGCAGCAGGAAGAAAAGGTGAGTTTTAGTTGTGGGTGATTTATCAATCAGCGGAACAGAGGGTCCAATATGTAGAAGGGACCCTCCTCTAAGGGAAATCTGCTGCCTTCCTAGGGCCTGGGTTAGGACATCACAAGGAGGCTTCCCAGCTTGGTTCAACCGTCAGACTATTACCGATTGCTCGTCCTATATCTGGGAGGAGAAGGAGTGGCAACGCATAGCCTGTGAGCAATCAAAAGGGACTTCAAGGATTTGTCAATTTGTCAAAACTCAACGAAACGCAACGGAAACCACAAAACACGTCAAAAACACCCCAAAAGCGAACCGAATCAGAAGAAAAAAAGTGATTTAACAACCCAAAAAACCCTTAAACCTACCTGATGTTTTCCTAAATGTACAATCCACTCCCAACCACCAGAAAACCCAATGGAAACCCAAAAAAAACAAATGGAGACCTCAAAACACGTCAAAAACACCCCAAAAAAGAATGGGATAACCCCCCAAAACGAAAGAAAACCCCCCAAAAATAGATCCACCCCAAAAAAAGCCTAAACCTACCTGAAGTTCTCCAAAACCCACAATTTACACTTTTCCACCACCATGACAACAGAAAACGCAACGAAACCCAACAGAGACACCAAAACATGTCAAAAACACCCCAAAAAAGAACGGGATCACCCCCAAAACTGGAAGAAAATTCCCCCCCAAAGAATTTACAATTTTCACCATGATGACCAACATGAACCAAACGAAAACCCAAAAGGAGACACCAAAACACGTCAAAAACACCCCAAAAAAGAAAGGGATCACTCGTAAACTGGAAGAAAATCCCCAAAAAGCACAGATCCAATCCCCAAACCAACCTAAACCTACCTGATGTTCTCCAAAACCCACAAATTTACCCTTTTCCACCATGATGACCACGGAAAACACAACGAAACCCAATGGAGACCCCAAAACACGTAAAAAACACCCCAAAAATGAATTGGATAAGCCCCCCCCCAAAAAAAAAAACAGAAGAAAACACCATATATCGTGAATCCACCCCAAAAGTCCCCCTAAACCTACCTGATGTTCTCCAAAACCCACTATTTACACTTTTCCACCATGATGACCACGGAAAACCCAATGAAACCCAACGGAGAACCCAAAACATGTCAGAAACACCCCAAAAAAGAACGGGATCACCCCAAAACTGGAACAAAATCCCCCAAAACCATAGATCCACTCCCAAAACACCCTAAATCTACCTGATGTTCTCCAAAACCCACAATTTACACTTTTCCACCATGATGACCACGGAAAACCCAACGAAACCCAACGGAGACCCCAAAACACGTCAAAAACACACCAAAAATGAATTCGATCACCCCCCCCCCCAAAAAAAAACAGAAGAAAACCCCATATATCATGAATCCACCCCAAAAGTCCCCCAAAACCTACCTGATGTTCTCCAAAACCCACTATTTACACTTTTCCACCATGATGACCACGAGAAACCCAATGAAACCCAACGGAGACCCCAAAACACGTCAAAAACACGCCGAAAAACAACTGGATAATTAGAAAAAAACAGAAGAAAACCCTAAAAACCATGAATCTGCCCCAAAAGTCCTCATAAACCTACCTGATGTTCTCCAAAACCCACAATTTACACTTTTCCAGCATGATGACCACGGAAAACCCAACGAAACCCAACGGAGAACCCAAAACACGTCCAAAACACCCCAAACAAGAACAGGATCACCCCCAAAACCAAAGAAAACCCCCAAAAGCACGGATCCAATCCCAAAACCACTCTAAACGTACCTGCTGTTCTCCAAATCCAAATGTCCACTCCCAACCACCATAAAACCCATTAGGAACTCAACGAAACCCAACGGAAACCCCAAAAACACCTCAAAAACACCCCAGAAAAGAACTGGATCAGAAGAAAAAACACCAAACACTATGAATTTCCCCGCAAAACCACCCTAAACTCACCTGATCTTCTTCAAAACCCACAATCCACTCCCATTTACCTTAAGGACCAACGAGAATCCAACTAAAACCCAACGGAGACCCCAAAACAAGTCAAAAACACCCCAAACAAGAACAGGATAACCCCTAAAAAAGAAAGAAAACCCCAAAAAACATAGATCCACCCCAAAAACACACTAAACCTACCTGATGTTCTCCAAATCCCAAAGTCCACTCCCAACAAATTTAAAACACATTAGGAAATCAACGAAACGCAACAAAAAACCCCAAAACACGTCAAAAACACCACAAAAAAAAGCGGGATCACCCCCAAAACCGAAAGAAAACCCTAAAAGCCGTTGATCCACCCCAAAAGTCCCCCTAAACCTACCTAATGTTCTCCAATACCCACAATTTACACTTTTCCACCATGATGACCACGGAAAACCCAACGATACCCAACGGAGAACACAAACCACGTCAAAAACACCCCAAAAAAGAACGGGATCACCCCAAAACTGGAACAAAATACCCCAAAACCATAGATCCACCCAAAAACGACACTAAACCTACCTGATGTTCTCCAAATCCCAAAGTCCACTCCCAACAAACTTAAAACGCATTAGGAAATCCACGAAATGCAACGGAAACCCCAAAACACGTCAAAAACATCACAAAAAAAAGCGGGATCACCCACAATACCGAAAGAAAACCCTAAAAGCCGTTGATCCACTCCAAAAGTCCCCCTAAACCTACCTGATGTTCTCCAAAACCCACTATTCAGCCTTTTCCACCAAAATGAACAAGGAAAACACAACGAAACAAAACAGAGACCACAAAACACGTCAAAAACACCCCAAACAAGAACGGAATCACCCCCAAAACTGGAAGAAAATCCCCCAAAAACATAGATCCACCCCAAAAAGACAGTAAACCTACCTGATGTTCTCCAAAACCCACAATTTACACTTTTCCAACATGATGACCAACAAGAACCCAGCAAAACCCAACGGAGACCCCAAAACACGTCAAAAACACCCCAAAAATGAATTCGATCACCCCCCCAAAAAAAACAGAAGAAAACCCCAAATACCATGAATCCACCCCAAAAGTCCCCCTAAACCTACCTGATGTTCTCCAAAACCCACAATTTACACTTTTCCACCATGATGACCACGGAAAACACAACGAAACCCAACGGAGAACCCAAAACATGTCCAAAACACCCCAAAAAAGAATTGGATCACCCCAAAACTGGAACAAAATCCTCCAAAACCATAGATCCACCCAAAAAACACCCTAAATCTACCTGATGTTCTCCAAAACCCACAATTTAAACTTTTCCACCATGATGACCACGAAAAACCCAATGAAACCCAACGGAGACCCCAAAACACGTCAAAAACATGACAAAAACAACTGGATCACTAGAAAAACAACAGAAGAAAACCCTAAAAACCATGAATCTGCCCCAGAAGTCCTCATAAACCTACCTGATGTTCTCCAAAACCAACAATTTACACTTTTCCAGCATGATGACCACGGAAAACCCAACAAAACCCAACGGAGAACCCAAAACACGTCCAAAACACCCCAAACAAGAACAGGATCACCCCCCAAAACGAAAGAAAACCCCAAAAAGCACGGATCCAATCCCAAAACCACTCTAAACGTACCTGATGTTCTCCAAATCCAAATGTCCACTCCCAACCACCATAAAACCCATTAGGAACTCAACGAAACCCAACGGAAACCCCAAAAACACCTCAAAAACACCCCAGAAAAGAACTGGATCAGAAGAAAAAACACCAAACACTATGAATTTCCCCGCAAAACCACCCTAAACTCACCTGATCTTCTTCAAAACCCACAATCCACTCCCATTTACCTTAACGACCAACGAGAATCCAACTAAAACCCAACGGAGACCCCAAAACAAGTCGAAAACACCCCAAACAAGAACAGGATAACCCCTAAAAAAGAAAGAAAACCCCCAAAACCATAGATCCACCCCAAAAACACACTAAACCTACCTGATGTTCTCCAAATCCCAAAGTCCACTCCCAACAAACTTAAAACACATTAGGAAATCAACGAAACGCAACGGAAACCCCAAAACACGTCAAAAACACCACAAAAAAAAGCGGGATCACCCACAAAACCGAAAGAAAACCCTAAAAGCCGTTGATCCACCCCAAAAGTCCCCCTAAACCTACCTAATGTTCTCCAATACCCACAATTTACACTTTTCCACCATGATGACCACGGAAAACCCAACGATACCCAACGGAGAACACAAACCACGTCAAAAACACCCCCAAAAAGAACGGGATCACCCCAAAACTGGAACAAAATACCCCAAAACCATAGATCCACCCAAAAACGACACTAAACCTACCTGATGTTCTCCAAATCCCAAAGTCCACTCCCAACAAACTTAAAACGCATTAGGAAATCCACGAAATGCAACGGAAACCCCAAAACACGTCAAAAACATCACAAAAAAAAGCGGGATCACCCCCAAAACCGAAAGAAAACCCTAAAAGCCGTTGATCCACTCCAAAAGTCCCCCTAAACCTACCTGATGTTCTCCAATACCCACAATTTACCCGTTTTCACCATGATGAACAACAAGAACCCAACAAAAAACAACGGAGACCCCAAAATATGTCAAAAACACCCCAAAAAAGAATGGGACCACCCCAAAAACGGAAGAAAACGCTAAAAAAAAAAACCAGAAGAATTCAACCAAAACCATAGATTCACCTCCCAAAAAAACTTAAACTCACCTGATATTCTCCAAAACCCACAATTTACACTTTTCCAACATGATGCCAACGGAAAACCCAACGAAACCCAACGGAGAACCCAAAACACATCAAAAACACCACAAACAAGAACGGAATCACCCCCAAAACTGGAACAAAATCCCCAAAAAGCACGGATCAAATCCCAAAACCACCCTAAACCTACCTGATGTTCTCCAAAACCCACTATTCAGCCTTTTCCACCAAAATGAACAAGGAAAACACAACGAAACAAAACAGAGACCACAAAACACGTCAAAAACACCCCAAACAAGAACGGAATCACCCCCAAAACTGGAAGAAAATCCCCAAAAAACACAGATCCACCCCAAAAAGACAGTAAACCTACCTGATGTTCTCCAAAACCCGCAATTTACACTTTTCCACCATGATGACCACGGAAAACCCAACGAAACCCAACGGAGAACCCAAAACACGTCAAAAACACCCCAAAAAAGAACTGGATCAGAAGAAAAAACACCAACAACTATGAATTTCCCCGCAAAACCACCCTAAACTCACCTGATCTTCTTCAAAACCCACAATCCACTCCCATTTACCTTAAGGACCAACGAGAATCCAACTAAAACCCAACGGAGACCCCAAAAAGGGTCAAAAACACCCCAAACAAGAACGGAATCACCCCCAAAACTGGAAGAAAATCCCCTCAAAACATAGATCCACCCCAAAAAGACACTAAACCTACCTGATGTTCTCCAAAACCCACAATTTACACTTTTCCAACATGATGACCAACAAGAACCCAACAAAACCAACAAAGATCCCAAAACACGTCAAAAACACCCCAAAAATGAATTCGATCACCCCCCCAAAAAAAAAAAAACCAGAAGAAAACCCCATATATCATAAATCCACCCCAAAAGTCCCCCTAAACCTACCTGATGTTCTCCAAAACCCACTATTTACACTTTTCCACCATGATGACCACGGAAAACCCAATGAAACCGAACGGAGAACCCAAAACACGTCAAAAACACCCCAAAAAAGAACGGGATCACCCCAAAACTGGAACAAAATCCCCCAAAACCATAGATCCACCCAAAAAACACCCTAAATCTACCTGATATTCTCCAAAACCCACAATTTAAACTTTTCCACCATGATGACCACGAAAAACCAAATGAAACCCAACGGAGACCCCAAAACACGTCAAAAACATGCAAAAAAAACAACTGGATCACTAGAAAAAACAGAAGAAAACTCTAAAAACCATGAATCTGCCCCAGAAGTCCTCATAAACCTACCTGATGTTCTCCAAAACCCACAATTTACACTTTTCCAGCATGATGACCACGGAAAACCCAACGAAACCCAACGGAGAACCCAAAACACGTCAAAAACACCCCAAAAAAGAACTGGATCAGAAGAAAAAACACCAACAACTATGAATTTCCCCGCAAAACCACCCTAAACTCACCTGATCTTCTTCAAAACCCACAATCCACTCCCATTTACCTTAAGGACCAACGAGAATCCAACTAAAACCCAACGGAGACCCCAAAAAGGGTCAAAAACACCCCAAACAAGAACGGAATCACCCCCAAAACTGGAAGAAAATCCCCTCAAAACATAGATCCACCCCAAAAAGACAGTAAACCTACCTGATGTTCTCCAAAACCCGCAATTTACACTTTTCCACCATGATGACCACGGAAAACCCAACGAAATCCAACGGAGAACCCAAAACACGTCCAAAACACCCCAAACAAGAACAGGATCACCCCCAAAAACGAAAGAAAACCCCAAAAAGCACGGATCCAATCCCAAAACCACTCTAAACGTACCTGATGTTCTCCAAATCCAAATGTCCACTCCCAACCACCATAAAACCCATTAGGAACTCAACGAAACCCAACGGAAACCCCAAAAACACCTCAAAAACACCCCAGAAAAGAACTGGATCAGAAGAAAAAACACCAAACACTATGAATTTCCCCGCAAAACCACCCTAAACTCACCTGATCTTCTTCAAAACCCACAATCCACTCCCATTTACCTTAACGACCAACGAGAATCCAACTAAAACCCAACGGAGACCCCAAAACAAGTCGAAAACACCCCAAACAAGAACAGGATAACCCCTAAAAAAGAAAGAAAACCCCCAAAACCATAGATCCACCCCAAAAACACACTAAACCTACCTGATGTTCTCCAAATCCCAAAGTCCACTCCCAACAAACTTAAAACACATTAGGAAATCAACGAAACGCAACGGAAACCCCAAAACACGTCAAAAACACCACAAAAAAAAGCGGGATCACCCCCAAAACCGAAAGAAAACCCTAAAAGCCGTTGATCCACCCCAAAAGTCCCCCTAAACCTACCTGATGTTCTCCAATACCCACAATTTACACTTTTCCACCATGATGACCACGGAAAACCCAACGATACCCAACGGAGAACACAAACCACGTCAAAAACACCCCCAAAAAGAACGGGATCACCCCAAAACTGGAACAAAATACCCCAAAACCATAGATCCACCCAAAAACGACACTAAACCTACCTGATGTTCTCCAAATCCCAAAGTCCACTCCCAACAAACTTAAAACGCATTAGGAAATCCACGAAATGCAACGGAAACCCCAAAACACGTCAAAAACATCACAAAAAAAAGCGGGATCACCCCCAAAACCGAAAGAAAACCCTAAAAGCCGTTGATCCACTCCAAAAGTCCCCCTAAACCTACCTGATGTTCTCCAAAACCCACTATTCAGCCTTTTCCACCAAAATGAACAAGGAAAACACAACGAAACAAAACAGAGACCACAAAACACGTCAAAAACACCCCAAACAAGAACGGAATCACCCCCAAAACTGGAAGAAAATCCCCCAAAAACATAGATCCACCCCAAAAAGACAGTAAACCTACCTGATGTTCTCCAAAACCCGCAATTTACACTTTTCCAACATGATGACCAACAAGAACCCAGCAAAACCCAACGGAGACCCCAAAACACGTCAAAAACACCCCAAAAATGAATTCGATCACCCCCCCAAAAAAAACAGAAGAAAACCCCAAATACCATGAATCCACCCCAAAAGTCCCCCTAAACCTACCTGATGTTCTCCAAAACCCACAATTTACACTTTTCCACCATGATGACCACGGAAAACACAACGAAACCCAACGGAGAACCCAAAACATGTCCAAAACACCCCAAAAAAGAATTGGATCACCCCAAAACTGGAACAAAATCCTCCAAAACCATAGATCCACCCAAAAAACACCCTAAATCTACCTGATGTTCTCCAAAACCCACAATTTAAACTTTTCCACCATGATGACCACGAAAAACGCAATGAAACCCAACGGAGACCCCAAAACACGTCAAAAACATGACAAAAACAACTGGATCACTAGAAAAACAACAGAAGAAAACCCTAAAAACCATGAATCTGCCCCAGAAGTCCTCATAAACCTACCTGATGTTCTCCAAAACCAACAATTTACACTTTTCCAGCATGATGACCACGGAAAACCCAACAAAACCCAACGGAGAACCCAAAACACGTCCAAAACACCCCAAACAAGAACAGGATCACCCCCCAAAACGAAAGAAAACCCCAAAAAGCACGGATCCAATCCCAAAACCACTCTAAACGTACCTGATGTTCTCCAAATCCAAATGTCCACTCCCAACCACCATAAAACCCATTAGGAACTCAACGAAACCCAACGGAAACCCCAAAAACACCTCAAAAACACCCCAAAAAAGAACTGGATCAGAAGAAAAAACACCAAACACTATGAATTTCCCCGCAAAACCACCCTAAACTCACCTGATCTTCTTCAAAACCCACAATCCACTCCCATTTACCTTAACGACCAACGAGAATCCAACTAAAACCCAACGGAGACCCCAAAACAAGTCGAAAACACCCCAAACAAGAACAGGATAACCCCTAAAAAAGAAAGAAAACCCCCAAAAACATAGATCCACCCCAAAAACACACTAAACCTACCTGATGTTCTCCAAATCCCAAAGTCCACTCCCAACAAACTTAAAACACATTAGGAAATCAACGAAACGCAACGGAAACCCCAAAACACGTCAAAAACACCACAAAAAAAAGCGGGATCACCCCCAAAACCGAAAGAAAACCCTAAAAGCCGTTGATCCACCCCAAAAGTCCCCCTAAACCTACCTGATGTTCTCCAATACCCACAATTTACACTTTTCCACCATGATGACCACGGAAAACCCAACGATACCCAACGGAGAACACAAACCACGTCAAAAACACCCCCAAAAAGAACGGGATCACCCCAAAACTGGAACAAAATACCCCAAAACCATAGATCCACCCAAAAACGACACTAAACCTACCTGATGTTCTCCAAATCCCAAAGTCCACTCCCAACAAACTTAAAACGCATTAGGAAATCCACGAAATGCAACGGAAACCCCAAAACACGTCAAAAACATCACAAAAAAAAGCGGGATCACCCCCAAAACCGAAAGAAAACCCTAAAAGCCGTTGATCCACTCCAAAAGTCCCCCTAAACCTACCTGATGTTCTCCAATACCCACAATTTACCCGTTTTCACCATGATGAACAACAAGAACCCAACAAAAAACAACGGAGACCCCAAAATATGTCAAAAACACCCCAAAAAAGAATGGGACCACCCCAAAAACGGAAGAAAACGCTAAAAAAAAAAACCAGAAGAATTCAACCAAAACCATAGATTCACCTCCCAAAAAAACTTAAACTCACCTGATATTCTCCAAAACCCACAATTTACACTTTTCCAACATGATGCCAACGGAAAACCCAACGAAACCCAACGGAGAACCCAAAACACATCAAAAACACCACAAACAAGAACGGAATCACCCCCAAAACTGGAACAAAATCCCCAAAAAGCACGGATCAAATCCCAAAACCACCCTAAACCTACCTGATGTTCTCCAAAACCCACTATTCAGCCTTTTCCACCAAAATGAACAAGGAAAACACAACGAAACAAAACAGAGACCACAAAACACGTCAAAAACACCCCAAACAAGAACGGAATCACCCCCAAAACTGGAAGAAAATCCCCAAAAAACACAGATCCACCCCAAAAAGACAGTAAACCTACCTGATGTTCTCCAAAACCCGCAATTTACACTTTTCCACCATGATGACCACGGAAAACCCAACGAAATCCAACGGAGAACCCAAAACACGTCCAAAACACCCCAAACAAGAACAGGATCACCCCCAAAAACGAAAGAAAACCCCAAAAAGCACGGATCCAATCCCAAAACCACTCTAAACGTACCTGATGTTCTCCAAATCCAAATGTCCACTCCCAACCACCATAAAACCCATTAGGAACTCAACGAAACCCAACGGAAACCCCAAAAACACCTCAAAAACACCCCAGAAAAGAACTGGATCAGAAGAAAAAACACCAAACACTATGAATTTCCCCGCAAAACCACCCTAAACTCACCTGATCTTCTTCAAAACCCACAATCCACTCCCATTTACCTTAACGACCAACGAGAATCCAACTAAAACCCAACGGAGACCCCAAAACAAGTCGAAAACACCCCAAACAAGAACAGGATAACCCCTAAAAAAGAAAGAAAACCCCCAAAACCATAGATCCACCCCAAAAACACACTAAACCTACCTGATGTTCTCCAAATCCCAAAGTCCACTCCCAACAAACTTAAAACACATTAGGAAATCAACGAAACGCAACGGAAACCCCAAAACACGTCAAAAACACCACAAAAAAAAGCGGGATCACCCCCAAAACCGAAAGAAAACCCTAAAAGCCGTTGATCCACCCCAAAAGTCCCCCTAAACCTACCTGATGTTCTCCAATACCCACAATTTACACTTTTCCACCATGATGACCACGGAAAACCCAACGATACCCAACGGAGAACACAAACCACGTCAAAAACACCCCCAAAAAGAACGGGATCACCCCAAAACTGGAACAAAATACCCCAAAACCATAGATCCACCCAAAAACGACACTAAACCTACCTGATGTTCTCCAAATCCCAAAGTCCACTCCCAACAAACTTAAAACACATTAGGAAATCCACGAAATGCAACGGAAACCCCAAAACACGTCAAAAACATCACAAAAAAAAGCGGGATCACCCCCAAAACCGAAAGAAAACCCTAAAAGCCGTTGATCCACTCCAAAAGTCCCCCTAAACCTACCTGATGTTCTCCAATACCCACAATTTACACTTTTCCAACATGATGCCAACGGAAAACCCAACGAAACCCAACGGAGAACCCAAAACACATCAAAAACACCACAAACAAGAACGGAATCACCCCCAAAACTGGAACAAAATCCCCAAAAAGCACGGATCATATCCCAAAACCACCCTAAACCTACCTGATGTTCTCCAAAACCCACTATTCAGCCTTTTCCACCAAAATGAACAAGGAAAACACAACGAAACAAAACAGAGACCACAAAACACGTCAAAAACACCCCAAACAAGAACGGAATCACCCCCAAAACTGGAAGAAAATCCCCAGAAAACACAGATCCACCCCAAAAAGACAGTAAACCTACCTGATGTTCTCCAAAACCCGCAATTTACACTTTTCCACCATGATGACCACGGAAAACCCAACGAAACCCAACGGAGAACCCAAAAACACCTCAAAAACACCCCAAACAAGAACAGGATCACCCCCAAAAACGAAAGAAAACCCCAAAAAGCACGGATCCAATCCCAAAACCACTCTAAACGTACCTGATGTTCTCCAAATCCAAATGTCCACACCCAACCACCATAAAACCCATTAGGAACTCAACGAAACCCAACGGAAACCCCAAAAACACCTCAAAAACACCCCAAAAAAAGAACTGGATCAGAAGAAAAAACACCAAACACTATGAATTTCCCCGCAAAACCACCCTAAACTCACCCGATCTTCTTCAAAACCCACAATCCACTCCCATTTACCTTAAGGACCAACGAGAATCCAACTAAAACCCAACGGAGACCCCAAAAAGGGTCAAAAACACCCCAAACAAGAACGGAATCACCCCCAAAACTGGAAGAAAATCCCCTCAAAACATAGATCCACCCCAAAAAGACACTAAACCTACCTGATGTTCTCCAAAACCCACAATTTACACTTTTCCAACATGATGACCAACAAGAACCCATCAAAACCAACAAAGATCCCAAAACACGTCAAAAACACCCCAAAAATGAATTCGATCACCCCCCCCAAAAAAAAAAAAACAGAAGAAAACCCCATATATCATGAATCCACCCCAAAAGTCCCCCTAAACCTACCTGATGTTCTCCAAAACCCACTATTTACACTTTTCCACCATGATGACCACGGAAAACCCAATGAAACCCAACGGAGAACCCAAAACACGTCAAAAACACACCAAAAAAGAACGGGATCAGCCCAAAACTGGAACAAAATCCCCCAAAACCATAGATCCACCCAAAAAACACCCTAAATCTACCTGATATTCTCCAAAACCCACAATTTAAACTTTTCCACCATGATGACCACGAAAAACCAAATGAAACCCAACGGAGACCCCAAAACACGTCAAAAACATGCAAAAAAAACAACTGGATCACTAGAAAAAACAGAAGAAAACTCTAAAAACCATGAATCTGCCCCAGAAGTCCTCATAAACCTACCTGATGTTCTCCAAAACCCGCAATTTACACTTTTCCACCATGATGACCACGGAAAACCCAACGAAACCCAACGGAGAACCCAAAACACGTCAAAAACACCCCAAAAAAGAACTGGATCAGAAGAAAAAACACCAACAACTATGAATTTCCCCGCAAAACCACCCTAAACTCACCTGATCTTCTTCAAAACCCACAATCCACTCCCATTTACCTTAAGGACCAACGAGAATCCAACTAAAACCCAACGGAGACCCCAAAAAGGGTCAAAAACACCCCAAACAAGAACGGAATCACCCCCAAAACTGGAAGAAAATCCCCTCAAAACATAGATCCACCCCAAAAAGACACTAAACCTACCTGATGTTCTCCAAAACCCACAATTTACACTTTTCCAACATGATGACCAACAAGAACCCATCAAAACCAACAAAGATCCCAAAACACGTCAAAAACACCCCAAAAATGAATTCGATCACCCCCCCCAAAAAAAAAAAAAACAGAAGAAAACCCCATATATCATGAATCCACCCCAAAAGTCCCCCTAAACCTACCTGATGTTCTCCAAAACCCACTATTTACACTTTTCCACCATGATGACCACGGAAAACCCAATGAAACCCAACGGAGAACCCAAAACACGTCAAAAACACCCCAAAAAAGAACGGGATCACCCCAAAACTGGAACAAAATCCCCCAAAACCATAGATCCACCCAAAAAACACCCTAAATCTACCTGATATTCTCCAAAACCCACAATTTAAACTTTTCCACCATGATGACCACGAAAAACCAAATGAAACCCAACGGAGACCCCAAAACACGTCAAAAACATGCAAAAAAAACAACTGGATCACTAGAAAAAAACAGAAGAAAACTCTAAAAACCATGAATCTGCCCCAGAAGTCCTCATAAACCTACCTGATGTTCTCCAAAACCCACAATTTACACTTTTCCACCATGATGACCACGGAAAACCCAACGAAACCCAACGGAGACCCCAAAACACGTCAAAAACACCCCAAACAAGAACAGGATCACCCCCAAAAACGAAAGAAAACCCCCAAAAGCACGGATCCAATCCCAAAACCACTCTAAACGTACCTGATGTTCTCCAAATCCAAATGTCCACACCCAACCACCATAAAACCCATTAGGAACTCAACGAAACCCAACGGAAACCCCAAAAACACCTCAAAAACACCCCAAAAAAAGAACTGGATCAGAAGAAAAAACACCAAACACTATGAATTTCCCCGCAAAACCACCCTAAACTCACCCGATCTTCTTCAAAACCCACAATCCACTCCCATTTACCTTAAGGACCAACGAGAATCCAACTAAAACCCAACGGAGACCCCAAAAAGGGTCAAAAACACCCCAAACAAGAACGGAATCACCCCCAAAACTGGAAGAAAATCCCCTCAAAACATAGATCCACCCCAAAAAGACACTAAACCTACCTGATGTTCTCCAAAACCCACAATTTACACTTTTCCAACATGATGACCAACAAGAACCCATCAAAACCAACAAAGATCCCAAAACACGTCAAAAACACCCCAAAAATGAATTCGATCACCCCCCCAAAAAAAAAAAAAAAACAGAAGAAAACCCCATATATCATGAATCCACCCCAAAAGTCCCCCTAAACCTACCTGATGTTCTCCAAAACCCACTATTTACACTTTTCCACCATGATGACCACGGAAAACCCAATGAAACCCAACGGAGAACCCAAAACACGTCAAAAACACCCCAAAAAAGAACGGGATCACCCCAAAACTGGAACAAAATCCCCCAAAACCATAGATCCACCCAAAAAACACCCTAAATCTACCTGATATTCTCCAAAACCCACAATTTAAACTTTTCCACCATGATGACCACGAAAAACCAAATGAAACCCAACGGAGACCCCAAAACACGTCAAAAACATGCAAAAAAAACAACTGGATCACTAGAAAAAACAGAAGAAAACTCTAAAAACCATGAATCTGCCCCAGAAGTCCTCATAAACCTACCTGATGTTCTCCAAAACCCACAATTTACACTTTTCCAGCATGATGACCACGGAAAACCCAACGAAACCCAACGGAGAACCCAAAACACGTCAAAAACACCCCAAAAAAGAACTGGATCAGAAGAAAAAACACCAACAACTATGAATTTCCCCGCAAAACCACCCTAAACTCACCTGATCTTCTTCAAAACCCACAATCCACTCCCATTTACCTTAAGGACCAACGAGAATCCAACTAAAACCCAACGGAGACCCCAAAAAGGGTCAAAAACACCCCAAACAAGAACGGAATCACCCCCAAAACTGGAAGAAAATCCCCTCAAAACATAGATCCACCCCAAAAAGACACTAAACCTACCTGATGTTCTCCAAAAGCCACAATTTACACTTTTCCAACATGATGACCAACAAGAACCCATCAAAACCAACAAAGATCCCAAAACACGTCAAAAACACCCCAAAAATGAATTCGATCACCCCCCCCCAAAAAAAAAAAAACAGAAGAAAACCCCATATATCATGAATCCACCCCAAAAGTCCCCCTAAACCTACCTGATGTTCTCCAAAACCCACTATTTACACTTTTCCACCATGATGACCACGGAAAACCCAATGAAACCCAACGGAGAACCCAAAACACGTCAAAAACACCCCAAAAAAGAACGGGATCACCCCAAAACTGGAACAAAATCCCCCAAAACCATAGATCCACCCAAAAAACACCCTAAATCTACCTGATATTCTCCAAAACCCACAATTTAAACTTTTCCACCATGATGACCACGAAAAACCAAATGAAACCCAACGGAGACCCCAAAACACGTCAAAAACATGCAAAAAAACCAACTGGATCACTAGAAAAAACAGAAGAAAACTCTAAAAACCATGAATCTGCCCCAGAAGTCCTCATAAACCTACCTGATGTTCTCCAAAACCCACAATTTACACTTTTCCACCATGATGACCACGGAAAACCCAACGAAACCCAACGGAGACCCCAAAACACGTCAAAAACACCCCAAACAAGAACAGGATCACCCCCAAAAACGAAAGAAAACCCCCAAAAGCACGGATCCAATCCCAAAACCACTCTAAACGTACCTGATGTTCTCCAAATCCAAATGTCCACACCCAACCACCATAAAACCCATTAGGAACTCAACGAAACCCAACGGAAACCCCAAAAACACCTCAAAAACACCCCAAAAAAAGAACTGGATCAGAAGAAAAAACACCAAACACTATGAATTTCCCCGCAAAACCACCCTAAACTCACCCGATCTTCTTCAAAACCCACAATCCACTCCCATTTACCTTAAGGACCAACGAGAATCCAACTAAAACCCAACGGAGACCCCAAAAAGGGTCAAAAACACCCCAAACAAGAACGGAATCACCCCCAAAACTGGAAGAAAATCCCCTCAAAACATAGATCCACCCCAAAAAGACACTAAACCTACCTGATGTTCTCCAAAACCCACAATTTACACTTTTCCAACATGATGACCAACAAGAACCCATCAAAACCAACAAAGATCCCAAAACACGTCAAAAACACCCCAAAAATGAATTCGATCACCCCCCCCAAAAAAAAAAAAAACAGAAGAAAACCCCATATATCATGAATCCACCCCAAAAGTCCCCCTAAACCTACCTGATGTTCTCCAAAACCCACTATTTACACTTTTCCACCATGATGACCACGGAAAACCCAATGAAACCCAACGGAGAACCCAAAACACGTCAAAAACACCCCAAAAAAGAACGGGATCACCCCAAAACTGGAACAAAATCCCCCAAAACCATAGATCCACCCAAAAAACACCCTAAATCTACCTGATATTCTCAAAAACCCACAATTTAAACTTTTCCACCATGATGACCACGAAAAACCAAATGAAACCCAACGGAGACCCCAAAACACGTCAAAAACATGCAAAAAAAACAACTGGATCACTAGAAAAAACAGAAGAAAACTCTAAAAACCATGAATCTGCCCCAGAAGTCCTCATAAACCTACCTGATGTTCTCCAAAACCCACAATTTACACTTTTCCAGCATGATGACCACGGAAAACCCAACGAAACCCAACGGAGAACCCAAAACACGTCAAAAACACCCCAAAAAAGAACTGGATCAGAAGAAAAAACACCAACAACTATGAATTTCCCCGCAAAACCACCCTAAACTCACCTGATCTTCTTCAAAACCCACAATCCACTCCCATTTACCTTAAGGACCAACGAGAATCCAACTAAAACCCAACGGAGACCCCAAAAAGGGTCAAAAACACCCCAAACAAGAACGGAATCACCCCCAAAACTGGAAGAAAATCCCCTCAAAACATAGATCCACCACAAAAAGACACTAAACCTACCTGATGTTCTCCAAAACCCACAATTTACACTTTTCCAACATGATGACCAACAAGAACCCAACAAAACCAACAAAGATCCCAAAACACGTCAAAAACACCCCAAAAATGAATTCGATCACCCCCCCCAAAAAAAAAAAAAACAGAAGAAAACCCCATATATCATGAATCCACCCCAAAAGTCCCCCTAAACCTACCTGATGTTCTCCAAAACCCACTATTTACACTTTTCCACCATGATGACCACGGAAAACCCAATGAAACCCAACGGAGAACCCAAAACACGTCAAAAACACCCCAAAAAAGAACGGGATCACCCCAAAACTGGAACAAAATCCCCCAAAACCATAGATCCACCCAAAAAACACCCTAAATCTACCTGATATTCTCCAAAACCCACAATTTAAACTTTTCCACCATGATGACCACGAAAAACCAAATGAAACCCAACGGAGACCCCAAAACACGTCAAAAACATGCAAAAAAAACAACTGGATCACTAGAAAAAACAGAAGAAAACTCTAAAAACCATGAATCTGCCCCAGAAGTCCTCATAAACCTACCTGATGTTCTCCAAAACCCACAATTTACACTTTTCCAGCATGATGACCACGGAAAACCCAACAAAACCCAACGGAGAACCCAAAACACGTCCAAAACACCCCAAACAAGAACAGGATCACCCCCAAAAACGAAAGAAAACCCCAAAAAGCACGGATCCAATCCCAAAACCACTCTAAACGTACCTGATGTTCTCCAAATCCAAATGTCCACACCCAACCACCATAAAACCCATTAGGAACTCAACGAAACCCAACGGAAACCCCAAAAACACCTCAAAAACACCCCAAAAAAAGAACTGGATCAGAAGAAAAAACACCAAACACTATGAATTTCCCCGCAAAACCACCCTAAACTCACCCGATCTTCTTCAAAACCCACAATCCACTCCCATTTACCTTAAGGACCAACGAGAATCCAACTAAAACCCAACGGAGACCAAAAAAAGGGTCAAAAACACCCCAAACAAGAACGTAATCACCCCCAAAACTGGAAGAAAATCCCCCCAAAAACATAGATCCATCCCAAAACTACACTAAACCTACCTGATGTTCTCCAAAACCCACAATTTACACTTTTCCAACATGATGACCAACAAGAACCCAACAAAACCCAACGGAGACCCCAAAACACATCAAAAACACACCAAAAAAGAACGGGATCACCCCAGAAAAACAGAAAAAAAAAACAAATACCATGAATCCACCCCAAAAGTCCCCCTAAACCTACCTGATGTTCTCCAAAACCCACAATTTACCCTTTTCCACCATGATGCCAACGGAAAACCCAACGAAACCCAACGGAGAACCCAAAACACATCAAAAACACCACAAACAAGAACGGAATCACCCCCAAAACTGGAACAAAATCCCCAAAAAGCACGGATCAAATCCCAAAACCACCCTAAACCTACCTGATGTTCTCCAAAACCCGCAATTTACACTTTTCCACCAAAATGAACAAGGAAAACACAACGAAACAACACAGAGACCACAAAACACGTCAAAAACACCCCAAACAAGAACAGGATCACCCCCAAAAACGAAAGAAAACCCCAAAAAGCACGGATCCAATCCCAAAACCACTCTAAACGTACCTGATGTTCTCCAAATCCAAATGTCCACTCCCAACCACCATAAAACCCATTAGGAACTCAACGAAACCCAACGGAAACCCCAAAAACACCTCAAAAACACCCCAAAAAAAGAACTGGATCAGAAGAAAAAACACCAAACACTATGAATTTCCCCGCAAAACCACCCTAAACTCACCCGATCTTCTTCAAAACCCACAATCCACTCCCATTTACCTTAACGACCAATGAGAATCCAACTAAAACCCAACGGAGACCCCAAAACAAGTCGAACACACCCCAAACAAGAACAGGATAACCCCTAAAAAAAAAAAAAAATCCCCAAAACCATAGATCCACCCAAAAAACACACTAAACCTTCCTGATGTTCTCCAAAACCCTCAATTTACACTTTTCCAACATGATGACCAACAAGAACCCATCAAAACCCAACGGAGACCCCAAAACACGTCAAAAACACCCCAAAAATGAATTCGATCACCCCCCCCAAAAAAAAACAGAAGAAAACCCCAAATGCCATGAATCCACCCCAAAAGTCCCCCTAAACCTACCTGATGTTCTCCAAAACCCACAATTTACACTTTTCCACCATGATGACCACGGAAAACCCAAGAAAACCCAACGGAGAACCCAAAACACGTCCAAAACAACCAAAAAAAGAATTGGATCACCCCAAAACAGGAACAAAATCCCCCAAAACCATAGATCCACTCAAAAAACACCCTAAATCTACCTGATGTTCTCCAAAACCCACAATTTAAACTTTTCCACCATGATGACCACGAAAAACCCAATGAAACCCAACGGAGACCCCAAAACACGTCAAAAACATGCCAAAAAACAACTGGATCACTAGAAAAAACATAAGAAAACTCTAAAAACCATGAATCTGCCCCAGAAGTCCTCATAAACCTACCTGATGTTCTCCAAAACCAACAATTTACACTTTTCCAGCATGATGACCACGGAAAACCCAACGAAATCCAACGGAGAACACAAAACACGTCCAAAACACCCCAAACAAGAACAGGATCACCCCCCAAAACGAAAGAAAACCCCAAAAAGCACGGATCCAATCCCAAAACCACTCTAAATGTACCTGATCTTCTCCAAATCCAAATGTCCACTCCCAACCACCATAAAACCCATTAGGAACTCAACGAAACCCAACGGAAACCCCAAAAACACCTCAAAAACACCCCAGAAAAGAACTGGATCAGAAGAAAAAACACCAAACACTATGAATTTCCCCGCAAAACCACCCTAAACTCACCTGATCTTCTTCAAAACCCACAATCCACTCCCATTTACCTTAACGACAACGAGAATCCAACTAAAACCCAACGGAGACCCCAAAACAAGTCGAAAACACCCCAAACAAGAACAGGATAACCCCTAAAAAAGAAAGAAAACCCCCAAAACCATAGATCCACCCCAAAAACACACTAAACCTACCTGATGTTCTCCAAATCCCAAAGTCCACTCCCAACAAACTTAAAACACATTAGGAAATCAACGAAACGCAACGGAAACCCCAAAACACGTCAAAAACACCACAAAAAAAAGCGGGATCACCCCCAAAACCGAAAGAAAACCCTAAAAGCCGTTGATCCACCCCAAAAGTCCCCCTAAACCTACCTGATGTTCTCCAATACCCACAATTTACACGTTTTCACCATGATGAACAACAAGAACCCAACAAAAACCAACGGAGACCCCAAAATATGTCAAAAACACCCCAAAAAAGAATGGGACCACCCCAAAAACAGAAGAAAACGCTAAAAAAACAGAAGAATTCAACCAAAACCATAGATTCACCACCCAGAAAAACTTAAACTCACCTGATATTCTCCAAAACCCACAATTTACACTTTTCCAACATGATGACCAACAAGAACCCAACAAAACCCAACGGAGACCCCAAAACACATCAAAAACACACCAAAAAAGAACGGGATCACCCCAGAAAAACAGAAAAAAAAACACAAATACCATGAATCCACCCCAAAAGTCCCCCTAAACCTACCTGATGTTCTCCAAAACCCACAATTTACCCTTTTCCACCATGATGCCAACGGAAAACCCAACGAAACCCAACGGAGAACCCAAAACACATCAAAAACACCACAAACAAGAACGGAATCACCCCCAAAACTGGAACAAAATCCCCAAAAAGCACGGATCAAATCCCAAAACCACCCTAAACCTACCTGATGTTCTCCAAAACCCACTATTCAGCCTTTTCCACCAAAATGAACAAGGAAAACACAACGAAACAAAACAGAGACCACAAAACACGTCAAAAACACCCCAAACAAGAACGGAATCACCCCCAAAACTGGAAGAAAATCCGCCAAAAACATAGATCCACCCCAAAAAGACAGTAAACCTACCTGATGTTCTCCAAAACCCGCAATTTACACTTTTCCACCATGATGACCACGGAAAACACAACGAAACCCAACGGAGAACCCAAAACATGTCCAAAACACCCCAAAAAAGAATTGGATCACCCCAAAACTGGAACAAAATCCTCCAAAACCATAGATCCACCCAAAAAACACCCTAAACCTACCTGATGTTCTCCAAAACCCACAATTTAAACTTTTCCACCATGATGACCACGAAAAACCCAATGAAACCCAACGGAGACCCCAAAACACGTCAAAAACATGACAAAAACAACTGGATCACTAGAAAAACAACAGAAGAAAACCCTAAAAACCATGAATCTGCCCCAGAAGTCCTCATAAACCTACCTGATGTTCTCCAAAACCAACAATTTACACTTTTCCAGCATGATGACCACGGAAAACCCAACAAAACCCAATGGAGAACCCAAAACACGTCCAAAACACCCCAAACAAGAACAGGATCACCCCCCAAAACGAAAGAAAACCCCAAAAAGCACGGATCCAATCCCAAAACCACTCTAAACGTACCTGATGTTCTCCAAATCCAAATGTCCACTCCCAACCACCATAAAACCCATTAGGAACTCAACGAAACCCAACGGAAACCCCAAAAACACCTCAAAAACACCCCAAAAAAGAACTGGATCAGAAGAAAAAACACCAAACACTATGAATTTCCCCGCAAAACCACCCTAAACTCACCTGATCTTCTTCAAAACCCACAATCCACTCCCATTTACCTTAACGACCAACGAGAATCCAACTAAAACCCAACGGAGACCCCAAAACAAGTCGAAAACACCCCAAACAAGAACAGGATAACCCCTAAAAAAGAAAGAAAACCCCCAAAACCATAGATCCACCCCAAAAACACACTAAACCTACCTGATGTTCTCCAAATCCCAAAGTCCACTCCCAACAAACTTAAAACACATTAGGAAATCAACGAAACGCAACGGAAACCCCAAAACACGTCAAAAACACCACAAAAAAAAGCGGGATCACCCCCAAAACCGAAAGAAAACCCTAAAAGCCGTTGATCCACCCCAAAAGTCCCCCTAAACCTACCTGATGTTCTCCAATACCCACAATTTACACGTTTTCACCATGATGAACAACAAGAACCCAACAAAAACCAACGGAGACCCCAAAATATGTCAAAAACACCCCAAAAAAGAATGGGACCACCCCAAAAACAGAAGAAAACGCTAAAAAAAACAGAAGAATTCAACCAAAACCATAGATTCACCACCCAGAAAAACTTAAACTCACCTGATATTCTCCAAAACCCACAATTTACACTTTTCCAACATGATGACCAACAAGAACCCAAGAAAACCCAACGGAGACCCCAAAACACATCAAAAACACACCAAAAAAGAACGGGATCACCCCAGAAAAACAGAAAAAAAAAACAAATACCATGAATCCACCCCAAAAGTCCCCCTAAACCTACCTGATGTTCTCCAAAACCCACAATTTACACTTTTCCACCATGATGACCACGGAAAACCCAACGAAACCCAACGGAGAACCCAAAACATGTCCAAAACACCCCAAAAAAGAATTGGATCACCCCAAAACTGGAACAAAATCCTCCAAAACCATAGATCCACCCAAAAAACACCCTAAATCTACCTGATGTTCTCCAAAACCCACAATTTAAACTTTTCCACCATGATGACCACGAAAAACCCAATGAAACCCAACGGAGACCCCAAAACACGTCAAAAACATGACAAAAACAACTGGATCACTAGAAAAACAACAGAAGAAAACCCTAAAAACCATGAATCTGCCCCAGAAGTCCTCATAAACCTACCTGATGTTCTCCAAAACCAACAATTTACACTTTTCCAGCATGATGACCACGGAAAACCCAACAAAACCCAACGGAGAACCCAAAACACGTCCAAAACACCCCAAACAAGAACAGGATCACCCCCAAAAACGAAAGAAAACCCCCAAAAGCACGGATCCAATCCCAAAACCACTCTAAACGTACCTGATGTTCTCCAAATCCAAATGTCCACTCCCAACCACCATAAAACCCATTAGGAACTCAACGAAACCCAACGGAAACCCCAAAAACACCTCAAAAACACCCCAAAAAAGAACTGGATCAGAAGAAAAAACACCAAACACTATGAATTTCCCCGCAAAACCACCCTAAACTCACCTGATCTTCTTCAAAACCCACAATCCACTCCCATTTACCTTAACGACCAACGAGAATCCAACTAAAACCCAACGGAGACCCCAAAACAAGTCGAAAACACCCCAAACAAGAACAGGATAACCCCTAAAAAAGAAAGAAAACCCCCAAAACCATAGATCCACCCCAAAAACACACTAAACCTACCTGATGTTCTCCAAATCCCAAAGTCCACTCCCAACAAACTTAAAACACATTAGGAAATCAACGAAACGCAACGGAAACCCCAAAACACGTCAAAAACACCACAAAAAAAAGCGGGATCACCCCCAAAACCGAAAGAAAACCCTAAAAGCCGTTGATCCACCCCAAAAGTCCCCCTAAACCTACCTGATGTTCTCCAATACCCACAATTTACACGTTTTCACCATGATGAACAACAAGAACCCAACAAAAACCAACGGAGACCCCAAAATATGTCAAAAACACCCCAAAAAAGAATGGGACCACCCCAAAAACAGAAGAAAACGCTAAAAAAACAGAAGAATTCAACCAAAACCATAGATTCACCACCCAGAAAAACTTAAACTCACCTGATATTATCCAAAACCCACAATTTACACTTTTCCAACATGATGACCAACAAGAACCCAACAAAACCCAACGGAGACCCCAAAACACATCAAAAACACACCAAAAAAGAACGGGATCACCCCAGAAAAACAGAAAAAAAAAAACAAATACCATGAATCCACCCCAAAAGTCCCCCTAAACCTACCTGATGTTCTCCAAAACCCACAATTTACCCTTTTCCACCATGATGCCAACGGAAAACCCAACGAAACCCAACGGAGAACCCAAAACACATCAAAAACACCACAAACAAGAACGGAATCACCCCCAAAACTGGAACAAAATCCCCAAAAAGCACGGATCAAATCCCAAAACCACCCTAAACCTACCTGATGTTCTCCAAAACCCGCAATTTACACTTTTCCAACATGATGACCAACAAGAACCCAACAAAACCCAACGGAGACCCCAAAACACATCAAAAACACACCAAAAAAGAACGGGATCACCCCAGAAAAACAGAAAAAAAAAACAAATACCATGAATCCACCCCAAAAGTCCCCCTAAACCTACCTGATGTTCTCCAAAACCCACAATTTACACTTTTCCACCATGATGACCACGGAAAACCCAACGAAACCCAACGGAGAACCCAAAACATGTCCAAAACACCCCAAAAAAGAATTGGATCACCCCAAAACTGGAACAAAATCCTCCAAAACCATAGATCCACCCAAAAAACACCCTAAATCTACCTGATGTTCTCCAAAACCCACAATTTAAACTTTTCCACCATGATGACCACGAAAAACCCAATGAAACCCAACGGAGACCCCAAAACACGTCAAAAACATGACAAAAACAACTGGATCACTAGAAAAACAACAGAAGAAAACCCTAAAAACCATGAATCTGCCCCAGAAGTCCTCATAAACCTACCTGATGTTCTCCAAAACCCACAATTTACACTTTTCCAGCATGATGACCACGGAAAACCCAACAAAACCCAACGGAGAACCCAAAACACGTCCAAAACACCCCAAACAAGAACAGGATCACCCCCAAAAACGAAAGAAAACCCCCAAAAGCACGGATCCAATCCCAAAACCACTCTAAACGTACCTGATGTTCTCCAAATCCAAATGTCCACTCCCAACCACCATAAAACCCATTAGGAACTCAACGAAACCCAACGGAAACCCCAAAAACACCTCAAAAACACCCCAAAAAAGAACTGGATCAGAAGAAAAAACACCAAACACTATGAATTTCCCCGCAAAACCACCCTAAACTCACCTGATCTTCTTCAAAACCCACAATCCACTCCCATTTACCTTAACGACCAACGAGAATCCAACTAAAACCCAACGGAGACCCCAAAACAAGTCGAACACACCCCAAACAAGAACAGGATAACCCCTAAAAAAGAAAGAAAATCCCAAAAACCATAGATCCACCCAAAAAACACACTAAACCTTCCTGATGTTCTCCAAAACCCTCAATTTACACTTTTCCAACATGATGACCAACAAGAACCCATCAAAACCCAACGGAGACCCCAAAACACGTCAAAAACACCCCAAAAATGAATTCGATCACCCCCCCCAAAAAAAAAACAGAAGAAAACCCCAAATGCCATGAATCCACCCCAAAAGTCCCCCTAAACCTACCTGATGTTCTCCAAAACCCACAATTTACACTTTTCCACCATGATGACCACGGAAAACCCAACAAAACCCAACGGAGAACCCAAAACACGTCCAAAACAACCAAAAAAAGAATTGGATCACCCCAAAATAGGAACAAAATCCCCCAAAACCATAGATCCACTCAAAAAACACCCTAAATCTACCTGATGTTCTCCAAAACCCACAATTTACACTTTTCCACCATGATGACCACGAAAAACCCAATGAAACCCAACGGAGACCCCAAAACACGTCAAAAACATGCCAAAAAACAACTGGATCACTAGAAAAAACAGAAGAAAACTCTAAAAACCATGAATCTGCCCCAGAAGTCCTCATAAACCTACCTGATGTTCTCCAAAACCAACAATTTACACTTTTCCAGCATGATGACCACGGAAAACCCAACGAAATCCAACGGAGAACCCAAAACACGTCCAAAACACCCCAAACAAGAACAGGATCACCCCCCAAAACGAAAGAAAACCCCAAAAAGCACGGATCCAATCCCAAAACCACTCTAAACGTACCTGATGTTCTCCAAATCCAAATGTCCACTCCCAACCACCATAAAACCCATTAGGAACTCAACGAAACCCAACGGAAACCCCAAAAACACCTCAAAAACACCCCAGAAAAGAACTGGATCAGAAGAAAAAACACCAAACACTATGAATTTCCCCGCAAAACCACCCTAAACTCACCTGATCTTCTTCAAAACCCACAATCCACTCCCATTTACCTTAACGACCAACGAGAATCCAACTAAAACCCAACGGAGACCCCAAAACAAGTCCAAAACACCCCAAACAAGAACAGGATCACCCCCAAAAACGAAAGAAAACCCCCAAAAGCACGGATCCAATCCCAAAACCACTCTAAACGTACCTGATGTTCTCCAAATCCAAATGTCCACTCCCAACCACCATAAAACCCATTAGGAACTCAACGAAACCCAACGGAAACCCCAAAAACACCTCAAAAACACCCCAAAAAAGAACTGGATCAGAAGAAAAAACACCAAACACTATGAATTTCCCCGCAAAACCACCCTAAACTCACCTGATCTTCTTCAAAACCCACAATCCACTCCCATTTACCCTAACGACCAACGAGAATCCAACTAAAACCCAACGGAGACCCCAAAACAAGTCGAAAACACCCCAAACAAGAACAGGATAACCCCTAAAAAAGAAAGAAAACCCCCAAAACCATAGATCCACCCCAAAAACACACTAAACCTACCTGATGTTCTCCAAATCCCAAAGTCCACTCCCAACAAACTTAAAACACATTAGGAAATCAACGAAACGCAACGGAAACCCCAAAACACGTCAAAAACACCACAAAAAAAAGCGGGATCACCCCCAAAACCGAAAGAAAACCCTAAAAGCCGTTGATCCACCCCAAAAGTCCCCCTAAACCTACCTGATGTTCTCCAATACCCACAATTTACACGTTTTCACCATGATGAACAACAAGAACCCAACAAAAACCAACGGAGACCCCAAAATATGTCAAAAACACCCCAAAAAAGAATGGGACCACCCCAAAAACAGAAGAAAACGCTAAAAAAACAGAAGAAATCAACCAAAACCATAGATTCACCACCCAGAAAAACTTAAACTCACCTGATATTCTCCAAAACCCACAATTTACACTTTTCCAACATGATGACCAACAAGAACCCAACAAAACCCAACGGAGACCCCAAAACACATCAAAAACACACCAAAAAAGAACGGGATCACCCCAGAAAAACAGAAAAAAAAAAAAAACAAATACCATGAATCCACCCCAAAAGTCCCCCTAAACCTACCTGATGTTCTCCAAAACCCACAATTTACCCTTTTCCACCATGATGCCAATGGAAAACCCAACGAAACCCAACGGAGAACCCAAAACACATCAAAAACACCACAAACAAGAACGGAATCACCCCCAAAACTGGAACAAAATCCCCAAAAAGCACGGATCAAATCCCAAAACCACCCTAAACCTACCTGATGTTCTCCAAAACCCACTATTCAGCCTTTTCCACCAAAATGAACAAGGAAAACACAACGAAACAAAACAGAGACCACAAAACACGTCAAAAACACCCCAGACAAGAACGGAATCACCCCCAAAACTGGAAGAAAATCCCCCAAAAACATAGATCCACCCCAAAAAAACCCTAAACCTACCTGATGTTCTCCAAAACCCACAATTTACACTTTTCCAACATGATGACCAACAAGAACCCAGCAAAACCCAACAGAGACCCCAAAACACGTCAAAAACACCCCAAAAATGAATTCGATCACCCCCCCAAAAAAACCAGAAGAAAATCCCAAATACCATGAATCCACCCCAAAAGTCCCCCTAAACCTACCTGATGTTCTCCAAAACCCACGATTTACACTTTTCCACCATGATGACCACGGAAAACACAACGAAACCCAACGGAGAACCCAAAACATGTCCAAAACACCCCAAAAAAGAATTGGATCACACCAAAACTGGAACAAAATCCTCCAAAACCATAGATCCACCCAAAAAACACCCTAAATCTACCTGATGTTCTCCAAAACCCACAATTTAAACTTTTCCACCATGATGACCACGAAAAACCCAATGAAACCCAACGGAGACCCCAAAACACGTCAAAAACATGACAAAAACAACTGGATCACTAGAAAAACAACAGAAGAAAACCCTAAAAACCATGAATCTGCCCCAGAAGTCCTCATAAACCTACCTGATGTTCTCCAAAACCAACAATTTACACTTTTCCAGCATGATGACCACGGAAAACCCAACAAAACCCAACGGAGAACCCAAAACACGTCAAAAACACCCCAAACAAGAACAGGATCACCCCCCAAAACGAAAGAAAACCCCAAAAAGCACGGATCCAATCCCAAAACCACTCTAAACGTACCTGATGTTCTCCAAATCCAAATGTCCACTCCCAACCACCATAAAACCCATTAGGAACTCAACGAAACCCAACGGAAACCCCAAAAACACCTCAAAAACACCCCAAAAAAGAACTGGATCAGAAGAAAAAACACCAAACACTATGAATTTCCCCGCAAAACCACCCTAAACTCACCTGATCTTCTTCAAAACCCACAATCCACTCCCATTTACCTTAACGACCAACGAGAATCCAACTAAAACCCAACGGAGACCCCAAAACAAGTCGAAAACACCCCAAACAAGAACAGGATAACCCCTAAAAAAGAAAGAAAACCCCCAAAACCATAGATCCACCCCAAAAACACACTAAACCTACCTGATGTTCTCCAAATCCCAAAGTCCACTCCCAACAAACTTAAAACACATTAGGAAATCAACGAAACGCAACGGAAACCCCAAAACACGTCAAAAACACCACAAAAAAAAGCGGGATCACCCCCAAAACCGAAAGAAAACCCTAAAAGCCGTTGATCCACCCCAAAAGTCCCCCTAAACCTACCTGATGTTCTCCAATACCCACAATTTACACGTTTTCACCATGATGAACAACAAGAACCCAACAAAAACCAACGGAGACCCCAAAATATGTCAAAAACACCCCAAAAAAGAATGGGACCACCCCAAAAACAGAAGAAAACGCTAAAAAAAAACAGAAGAATTCAACCAAAACCATAGATTCACCACCCAGAAAAACTTAAACTCACCTGATATTCTCCAAAACCCACAATTTACACTTTTCCAACATGATGACCAACAAGAACCCAACAAAACCCAACGGAGACCCCAAAACACATCAAAAACACACCAAAAAAGAACGGGATCACCCCAGAAAAACAGAAAAAAAAAAAACAAATACCATGAATCCACCCCAAAAGTCCCCCTAAACCTACCTGATGTTCTCCAAAACCCACAATTTACCCTTTTCCACCATGATGCCAACGGAAAACCCAACGAAACCCAACGGAGAACCCAAAACACATCAAAAACACCACAAACAAGAACGGAATCACCCCCAAAACTGGAACAAAATCCCCAAAAAGCACGGATCAAATCCCAAAACCACCCTAAACCTACCTGATGTTCTCCAAAACCCGCAATTTACACTTTTCCAGCATGATGACCACGAAAAACCCAACAAAACCCAACGGAGAATTCAAAACACGTCCAAAACACCCCAAACAAGAACAGGATCACCCCCAAAAACGAAAGAAAACCCCAAAAAGCACGGATCCAATCCCAAAACCACTCTAAACGTACCTGATGTTCTCCAAATCCAAATGTCCACTCCCAACCACCATAAAACCCATTAGGAACTCAACGAAACCCAACGGAAACCCCAAAAACACCTCAAAAACACCCAAAAAAGAACTGGATCAGAAGAAAAAACACCAAACACTATGAATTTCCCCGCAAAACCACCCTAAACTCACCTGATCTTCTTCAAAACCCACAATCCACTCCCATTTACCTTAACGACCAACGAGAATCCAACTAAAACCCAACGGAGACCCCAAAACAAGTCGAACACACCCCAAACAAGAACAGGATAACCCCTAAAAAAGAAAGAAAATCCCAAAAACCATAGATCCACCCAAAAAACACACTAAACCTTCCTGATGTTCTCCAAAACCCTCAATTTACACTTTTCCAACATGATGACCAACAAGAACCCATCAAAACCCAACGGAGACCCCAAAACACGTCAAAAACACCCCAAAAATGAATTCGATCACCCCCCCCCAAAAAAAAACAGAAGAAAACCCCAAATGCCATGAATCCACCCCAAAAGTCCCCCTAAACCTACCTGATGTTCTCCAAAACCCACAATTTACACTTTTCCACCATGATGACCACGGAAAACCCAACAAAACCCAACGGAGAACCCAAAACACGTCCAAAACAACCAAAAAAAGAATTGGATCACCCCAAAATAGGAACAAAATCCCCCAAAACCATAGATCCACTCAAAAAACACCCTAAATCTACCTGATGTTCTCCAAAACCCACAATTTACACTTTTCCACCATGATGACCACGAAAAACCCAATGAAACCCAACGGAGACCCCAAAACACGTCAAAAACATGCCAAAAAACAACTGGATCACTAGAAAAAACAGAAGAAAACTCTAAAAACCATGAATCTGCCCCAGAAGTCCTCATAAACCTACCTGATGTTCTCCAAAACCAACAATTTACACTTTTCCAGCATGATGACCACGGAAAACCCAACGAAATCCAACGGAGAACCCAAAACACGTCCAAAACACCCCAAACAAGAACAGGATCACCCCCCAAAACGAAAGAAAACCCCAAAAAGCACGGATCCAATCCCAAAACCACTCTAAACATACCTGATGTTCTCCAAATCCAAATGTCCACTCCCAACCACCATAAAACCCATTAGGAACTCAACGAAACCCAACGGAAACCCCAAAAACACCTCAAAAACACCCCAGAAAAGAACTGGATCAGAAGAAAAAACACCAAACACTATGAATTTCCCCGCAAAACCACCCTAAACTCACCTGATCTTCTTCAAAACCCACAATCCACTCCCATTTACCTTAACGACCAACGAGAATCCAACTAAAACCCAACGGAGACCCCAAAACAAGTCCAAAACACCCCAAACAAGAACAGGATCACCCCCAAAAACGAAAGAAAACCCCAAAAAGCACGGATCCAATCCCAAAACCACTCTAAACGTACCTGATGTTCTCCAAATCCAAATGTCCACTCCCAACCACCATAAAACCCATTAGGAACTCAACGAAACCCAACGGAAACCCCAAAAACACCTCAAAAACACCCCAAAAAAGAACTGGATCAGAAGAAAAAACACCAAACACTATGAATTTCCCCGCAAAACCACCCTAAACTCACCTGATCTTCTTCAAAACCCACAATCCACTCCCATTTACCCTAACGACCAACGAGAATCCAACTAAAACCCAACGGAGACCCCAAAACAAGTCGAAAACACCCCAAACAAGAACAGGATAACCCCTAAAAAAGAAAGAAAACCCCCAAAACCATAGATCCACCCCAAAAACACACTAAACCTACCTGATGTTCTCCAAATCCCAAAGTCCACTCCCAACAAACTTAAAACACATTAGGAAATCAACGAAACGCAACGGAAACCCCAAAACACGTCAAAAACACCACAAAAAAAAGCGGGATCACCCCCAAAACCGAAAGAAAACCCTAAAAGCCGTTGATCCACCCCAAAAGTCCCCCTAAACCTACCTGATGTTCTCCAATACCCACAATTTACACGTTTTCACCATGATGAACAACAAGAACCCAACAAAAACCAACGGAGACCCCAAAATATGTCAAAAACACCCCAAAAAAGAATGGGACCACCCCAAAAACAGAAGAAAACGCTAAAAAAACAGAAGAATTCAACCAAAACCATAGATTCACCACCCAGAAAAACTTAAACTCACCTGATATTCTCCAAAACCCACAATTTACACTTTTCCAACATGATGACCAACAAGAACCCAACAAAACCCAACGGAGACCCCAAAACACATCAAAAACACACCAAAAAAGAACGGGATCACCCCAGAAAAAGAGAAAAAAAAACAAATACCATGAATCCACCCCAAAAGTCCCCCTAAACCTACCTGATGTTCTCCAAAACCCACAATTTACACTTTTCCACCATGATGCCAACGGAAAACCCAACGAAACCCAACGGAGAACCCAAAACACATCAAAAACACCACAAACAAGAACGGAATCACCCCCAAAACTGGAACAAAATCCCCAAAAAGCACGGATCAAATCCCAAAACCACCCTAAACCTACCTGATGTTCTCCAAAACCCACTATTCAGCCTTTTCCACCAAAATGAACAAGGAAAACACAACGAAACAAAACAGAGACCACAAAACACATCAAAAACACCCCAAACAAGAACGGAATCACCCCCAAAACTGGAAGAAAATCCCCCAAAAACATAGATCCACCCCAAAAAGACAGTAAACCTACCTGATGATCTCCAAAACCCGCAATTTACACTTTTCCACCATGATGACCACGGAAAACACAACGAAACCCAACGGAGAACCCAAAACATGTCCAAAACACCCCAAAAAAGAATTGGATCACCCCAAAACTGGAACAAAATCCTCCAAAACCATAGATCCACCCAAAAAACACCCTAAATCTACCTGATGTTCTCCAAAGCCCACAATTTAAACTTTTCCACCATGATGACCACGAAAAACCCAATGAAACCCAACGGAGACCCCAAAACACGTCAAAAACATGACAAAAACAACTGGATCACTAGAAAAACAACAGAAGAAAACCCTAAAAACCATGAATCTGCCCCAGAAGTCCTCATAAACCTACCTGATGTTCTCCAAAACCAACAATTTACACTTTTCCACCATGATGACCAGGAAAAACCCAATGAAACCCAACGGAGACCCCAAAACACGTCAAAAACATGCCAAAAAACAACTGGATCACTAGAAAAAACAGAACAAAACCCTAAAAACCATGAATCTGCCCCAGAAGTCCTCATAAACCTACCTGATGTTCTCCAAAACCAACAATTTACACTTTTCCAGCATGATGACCACGGAAAACCCAACGAAATCCAACGGAGAACCCAAAACACGTCCAAAACACCCCAAACAAGAACAGGATCACCCCCAAAAACGAAAGAAAACCCCAAAAAGCACGGATCCAATCCCAAAACCACTCTAAACGTACCTGATGTTCTCCAAATCCAAATGTCCACTCCCAACCACCATAAAACCCATTAGGAACTCAACGAAACCCAACGGAAACCCCAAAAACACTTCAAAAACACCCCAAAAAAGAACTGGATCAGAAGAAAAAACACCAAACACTATGAATTTCCCCGCAAAACCACCCTAAACTCACCTGATCTTCTTCAAAACCCACAATCCACTCCCATTTACCTTAACGACCAACGAGAATCCAACTAAAACCCAACGGAGACCCCAAAACAAGTCCAAAACACCCCAAACAAGAACAGGATCACCCCCAAAAACGAAAGAAAACCCCAAAAAGCACGGATCCAATCCCAAAACCACTCTAAACGTACCTGATGTTCTCCAAATCCAAATGTCCACTCCCAACCACCATAAAACCCATTAGGAACTCAACGAAACCCAACGGAAACCCCAAAAACACCTCAAAAACACCCCAAAAAAGAACTGGATCAGAAGAAAAAACACCAAACACTATGAATTTCCCCGCAAAACCACCCTAAACTCACCTGATCTTCTTCAAAACCCACAATCCACTCCCATTTACCCTAACGACCAACGAGAATCCAACTAAAACCCAACGGAGACCCCAAAACAAGTCGAAAACACCCCAAACAAGAACAGGATAACCCCTAAAAAAGAAAGAAAACCCCCAAAACCATAGATCCACCCCAAAAACACACTAAACCTACCTGATGTTCTCCAAATCCCAAAGTCCACTCCCAACAAACTTAAAACACATTAGGAAATCAACGAAACGCAACGGAAACCCCAAAACACGTCAAAAACACCACAAAAAAAAGCGGGATCACCCCCAAAACCGAAAGAAAACCCTAAAAGCCGTTGATCCACCCCAAAAGTCCCCCTAAACCTACCTGATGTTCTCCAATACCCACAATTTACACGTTTTCACCATGATGAACAACAAGAACCCAACAAAACCCAACGGAGACCCCAAAATATGTCAAAAACACCCCAAAAAAGAATGGGACCACCCCAAAAACAGAAGAAAACGCTAAAAAAACAGAAGAATTCAACCAAAACCATAGATTCACCACCCAGAAAAACTTAAACTCACCTGATATTCTCCAAAACCCACAATTTACACTTTTCCAACATGATGACCAACAAGAACCCAACAAAACCCAACGGAGACCCCAAAACACATCAAAAACACACCAAAAAAGAACGGGATCACCCCAGAAAAACAGAAAAAAAAAAAACAAATACCATGAATCCACCCCAAAAGTCCCCCTAAACCTACCTGATGTTCTCCAAAACCCACAATTTACCCTTTTCCACCATGATGCCAACGGAAAACCCAACGAAACCCAACGGAGAACCCAAAACACATCAAAAACACCACAAAAAAAAGCGGGATCACCCCCAAAACTGGAACAAAATCCCCAAAAAGCACGGATCAAATCCCAAAACCACCCTAAACCTACCTGATGTTCTCCAAAACCCACTATTCAGCCTTTTCCACCAAAATGAACAAGGAAAACACAACGAAACAAAACAGAGACCACAAAACACGTCAAAAACACCCCAGACAAGAACGGAATCACCCCCAAAACTGGAAGAAAATCCCCCAAAAACATAGATCCACCCCAAAAAGACAGTAAACCTACCTGATGTTCTCCAAAACCCGCAATTTACACTTTTCCAACATGATGACCAACAAGAACCCAGCAAAACCCAACGGAGACCCCAAAAAACGTCAAAAACACCCCAAAAATGAATTCGATCACCCCCCCAAAAAAAACAGAAGAAAACCCCAAATACCATGAATCCACCCCAAAAGTCCCCCTAAACCTACCTGATGTTCTCCAAAACCCACAATTTACACTTTTCCACCATGATGACCACGGAAAACACAACGAAACCCAACGGAGAACCCAAAACATGTCCAAAACACCCCAAAAAAGAATTGGATCACCCCAAAACTGGAGCAAAATCCTCCAAAACCATAGATCCACCCAAAAAACACCCTAAATCTACCTGATGTTCTCCAAAACCCACAATTTAAACTTTTCCACCATGATGACCACGAAAAACCCAATGAAACCCAACGGAGACCCCAAAACACGTCAAAAACATGACAAAAACAACTGGATCACTAGAAAAACAACAGAAGAAAACCCTAAAAACCATGAATCTGCCCCAGAAGTCCTCATAAACCTACCTGATGTTCTCCAAAACCAACAATTTACACTTTTCCAGCATGATGACCACGGAAAACCCAACAAAACCCAACGGAGAACCCAAAACACGTCCAAAACACCCCAAACAAGAACAGGATCACCCCCCAAAACGAAAGAAAACCCCCAAAAGCACGGATCCAATCCCAAAACCACTCTAAACGTACCTGATGTTCTCCAAATCCAAATGTCCACTCCCAACCACCATAAAACCCATTAGGAACTCAACGAAACCCAACGGAAACCCCAAAAACACCTCAAAAACACCCCAAAAAAGAACTGGATCAGAAGAAAAAACACCAAACACTATGAATTTCCCCGCAAAACCACCCTAAACTCACCTGATCTTCTTCAAAACCCACAATCCACTCCCATTTACCTTAACGACCAACGAGAATCCAACTAAAACCCAACGGAGACCCCAAAACAAGTCGAAAACACCCCAAACAAGAACAGGATAACCCCTAAAAAAGAAAGAAAACCCCCAAAACCATAGATCCACCCCAAAAACACACTAAACCTACCTGATGTTCTCCAAATCCCAAAGTCCACTCCCAACAAACTTAAAACACATTAGGAAATCAACGAAACGCAACGGAAACCCCAAAACACGTCAAAAACACCACAAAAAAAAGCGGGATCACCCCCAAAACCGAAAGAAAACCCTAAAAGCCGTTGATCCACCCCAAAAGTCCCCCTAAACCTACCTGATGTTCTCCAATACCCACAATTTACACGTTTTCACCATGATGAACAACAAGAACCCAACAAAAACCAACGGAGACCCCAAAATATGTCAAAAACACCCCAAAAAAGAATGGGACCACCCCAAAAACAGAAGAAAACGCTAAAAAAACAGAAGAATTCAACCAAAACCATAGATTCACCACCCAGAAAAACTTAAACTCACCTGATATTCTCCAAAACCCACAATTTACACTTTTCCAACATGATGACCAACAAGAACCCAACAAAACCCAACGGAGACCCCAAAACACATCAAAAACACACCAAAAAAGAACGGGATCACCCCAGAAAAACAGAAAAAAAAAAAACAAATACCATGAATCCACCCCAAAAGTCCCCCTAAACCTACCTGATGTTCTCCAAAACCCACAATTTACCCTTTTCCACCATGATGCCAACGGAAAACCCAACGAAACCCAACGGAGAACCCAAAACACATCAAAAACACCACAAACAAGAACGGAATCACCCCCAAAACTGGAACAAAATCCCCAAAAAGCACGGATCAAATCCCAAAACCACCCTAAACCTACCTGATGTTCTCCAAAACCCACTATTCAGCCTTTTCCACCAAAATGAACAAGGAAAACACAACGAAACAAAACAGAGACCACAAAACACGTCAAAAACACCCCAAACAAGAACGGAATCACCCCCAAAACTGGAAGAAAATCCCCCAAAAACATAGATCCACCCCAAAAAGACAGTAAACCTACCTGATGTTCTCCAAAACCCACAATTTACACTTTTCCAACATGATGACCAACAAGAACCCAGCAAAACCCAACGGAGACCCCAAAAAACGTCAAAAACACCCCAAAAATGAATTCGATCACCCCCCCAAAAAAAACAGAAGAAAACCCCAAATACCATGAATCCACCCCAAAAGTCCCCCTAAACCTACCTGATGTTCTCCAAAACCCACAATTTACACTTTTCCACCATGATGACCACGGAAAACACAACGAAACCCAACGGAGAACCCAAAACATGTCCAAAACACCCCAAAAAAGAATTGGATCACCCCAAAACTGGAACAAAATCCTCCAAAACCATAGATCCACCCAAAAAACACCCTAAATCTACCTGATGTTCTCCAAAACCCACAATTTAAACTTTTCCACCATGATGACCACGAAAAACCCAATGAAACCCAACGGAGACCCCAAAACACGTCAAAAACATGACAAAAACAACTGGATCACTAGAAAAACAACAGAAGAAAACCCTAAAAACCATGAATCTGCCCCAGAAGTCCTCATAAACCTACCTGATGTTCTCCAAAACCCACAATTTACACTTTTCCAGCATGATGACCACGGAAAACCCAACAAAACCCAACGGAGAACCCAAAACACGTCCAAAACACCCCAAACAAGAACAGGATCACCCCCAAAAACGAAAGAAAACCCCAAAAAGCACGGATCCAATCCCAAAACCACTCTAAACGTACCTGATGTTCTCCAAATCCAAATGTCCACACCCAACCACCATAAAACCCATTAGGAACTCAACGAAACCCAACGGAAACCCCAAAAACACCTCAAAAACACCCCAAAAAAGAACTGGATCAGAAGAAAAAACACCAAACACTATGAATTTCCCCGCAAAACCACCCTAAAATCACCTGATCTTCTTCAAAACCCACAATCCACTCCCATTTACCTTAACGACCAACGAGAATCCAACTAAAACCCAACGGAGACCCCAAAACAAGTCGAAAACACCCCAAACAAGAACAGGATAACCCCTAAAAAAGAAAGAAAACCCCCAAAACCATAGATCCACCCCAAAACCACACTAAACCTACCTGATGTTCTCCAAAACCCACAATTTACACTTTTCCACCATGATGACCACGGAAAACACAACGAAACCCAACGGAGAACCCAAAACATGTCCAAAACACCCCAAAAAAGAATTGGATCACCCCAAAACTGGAACAAAATCCTCCAAAACCATAGATCCACCCAAAAAACACCCTAAATCTACCTGATGTTCTCCAAAACCCACAATTTAAACTATTCCACCATGATGACCACGAAAAACCCAATGAAACCCAACGGAGACCCCAAAACACGTCAAAAACATGACAAAAACAACTGGATCACTAGAAAAACAACAGAAGAAAACCCTAAAAACCATGAATCTGCCCCAGAAGTCCTCATAAACCTACCTGATGTTCTCCAAAACCAACAATTTACACTTTTCCAGCATGATGACCACGGAAAACCCAACAAAACCCAACGGAGAACCCAAAACACGTCCAAAACACCCCAAACAAGAACAGGATCACCCCCCAAAACGAAAGAAAACCCCAAAAAGCACGGATCCAATCCCAAAACCACTCTAAACGTACCTGATGTTCTCCAAATCCAAATGTCCACTCCCAACCACCATAAAACCCATTAGGAACTCAACGAAACCCAACGGAAACCCCAAAAACACCTCAAAAACACCCCAAAAAAGAACTGGATCAGAAGAAAAAACACCAAACACTATGAATTTCCCCGCAAAACCACCCTAAACTCACCTGATCTTCTTCAAAACCCACAATCCACTCCCATTTACCTTAACGACCAACGAGAATCCAACTAAAACCCAACGGAGACCCCAAAACAAGTCGAAAACACCCCAAACAAGAACAGGATAACCCCTAAAAAAGAAAGAAAACCCCCAAAACCATAGATCCACCCCAAAAACACACTAAACCTACCTGATGTTCTCCAAATCCCAAAGTCCACTCCCAACAAACTTAAAACACATTAGGAAATCAACGAAACGCAACGGAAACCCCAAAACACGTCAAAAACACCACAAAAAAAAGCGGGATCACCCCCAAAACCGAAAGAAAACCCTAAAAGCCGTTGATCCACCCCAAAAGTCCCCCTAAACCTACCTGATGTTCTCCAATACCCACAATTTACACGTTTTCACCATGATGAACAACAAGAACCCAACAAAAACCAACGGAGACCCCAAAATATGTCAAAAACACCCCAAAAAAGAATGGGACCACCCCAAAAACAGAAGAAAACGCTAAAAAAACAGAAGAATTCAACCAAAACCATAGATTCACCACCCAGAAAAACTTAAACTCACCTGATATTCTCCAAAACCCACAATTTACACTTTTCCAACATGATGACCAACAAGAACCCAACAAAACCCAACGGAGACCCCAAAACACATCAAAAACACACCAAAAAAGAACGGGATCACCCCAGAAAAACAGAAAAAAAAAAAACAAATACCATGAATCCACCCCAAAAGTCCCCCTAAACCTACCTGATGTTCTCCAAAACCCACAATTTACCCTTTTCCACCATGATGCCAACGGAAAACCCAACGAAACCCAACGGAGAACCCAAAACACATCAAAAACACCACAAACAAGAACGGAATCACCCCCAAAACTGGAACAAAATCCCCAAAAAGCACGGATCAAATCCCAAAACCACCCTAAACCTACCTGATGTTCTCCAAAACCCACTATTCAGCCTTTTCCACCAAAATGAACAAGGAAAACACAACGAAACAAAACAGAGACCACAAAACACGTCAAAAACACCCCAAACAAGAACGGAATCACCCCCAAAACTGGAAGAAAATCCCCCAAAAACATAGATCCACCCCAAAAAGACAGTAAACCTACCTGATGTTCTCCAAAACCCACAATTTACACTTTTCCAACATGATGACCAACAAGAACCCAGCAAAACCCAACGGAGACCCCAAAACACGTCAAAAACACCCCAAAAATGAATTCGATCACCCCCCCAAAAAAAACAGAAGAAAACCCCAAATACCATGAATCCACCCCAAAAGTCCCCCTAAACCTACCTGATGTTCTCCAAAACCCACAATTTACACTTTTCCACCATGATGACCACGGAAAACACAACGAAACCCAACGGAGAACCCAAAACATGTCCAAAACACCCCAAAAAAGAATTGGATCACCCCAAAACTGGAACAAAATCCTCCAAAACCATAGATCCACCCAAAAAACACCCTAAATCTACCTGATGTTCTCCAAAACCCACAATTTAAACTTTTCCACCATGATGACCACGAAAAACCCAATGAAACCCAACGGAGACCCCAAAACACGTCAAAAACATGACAAAAACAACTGGATCACTAGAAAAACAACAGAAGAAAACCCTAAAAACCATGAATCTGCCCCAGAAGTCCTCATAAACCTACCTGATGTTCTCCAAAACCCACAATTTACACTTTTCCACCATGATGACCACGGAAAACACAACGAAACCCAACGGAGAACCCAAAACAAGTCCAAAACACCCCAAACAAGAACAGGATCACCCCCAAAAACGAAAGAAAACCCCAAAAAGCACGGATCCAATCCCAAAACCACTCTAAACGTACCTGATGTTCTCCAAATCCAAATGTCCACTCCCAACCACCATAAAACCCATTAGGAACTCAACGAAACCCAACGGAAACCCCAAAAACACCTCAAAAACACCCCAGAAAAGAACTGGATCAGAAGAAAAAACACCAAACACTATGAATTTCCCCGCAAAACCACCCTAAACTCACCTGATCTTCTTCAAAACCCACAATCCACTCCCATTTACCTTAACGACCAACGAGAATCCAACTAAAACCCAACGGAGACCCCAAAACAAGTCGAAAACACCCCAAACAAGAACAGGATAACCCCTAAAAAAGAAAGAAAACCCCAAAAAACATAGATCCACCCCAAAAACACACTAAACCTACCTGATATTCTCCAAAACCCACAATTTACACTTTTCCAACATGATGACCAACAAGAACCCAAGAAAACCCAACGGAGAC
Organism: Aythya ferina; assembly: GCF_964211825.1. Lineage (NCBI taxonomy): Eukaryota > Metazoa > Chordata > Aves > Anseriformes > Anatidae > Aythya > Aythya ferina. The sequence goes on from NW_028181440.1 coordinate 440,746, forward strand.
CCCAAAACACATCAAAAACACACCAAAAAAGAACGGGATCACCCCAGAAAAAGAGAAAAAAAAACAAATACCATGAATCCACCCCAAAAGTCCCCCTAAACCTACCTGATGTTCTCCAAAACCCACAATTTACCCTTTTCCACCATGATGCCAACGGAAAACCCAACGAAACCCAACGGAGAACCCAAAACACATCAAAAACACCACAAACAAGAACGGAATCACCCCCAAAACTGGAACAAAATCCCCAAAAAGCACGGATCAAATCCCAAAACCACCCTAAACCTACCTGATGTTCTCCAAAACCCACTATTCAGCCTTTTCCACCAAAATGAACAAGGAAAACACAACGAAACAAAACAGAGACCACAAAACACGTCAAAAACACCCCAGACAAGAATGGAATCACCCCCAAAACTGGAAGAAAATCCCCCAAAAACATAGATCCACCCCAAAAAGACAGTAAACCTACCTGATGATCTCCAAAACCCGCAATTTACACTTTTCCAACATGATGACCAACAAGAACCCAGCAAAACCCAACGGAGACCCCAAAAAACGTCAAAAACACCCCAAAAATGAATTCGATCACCCCCCCAAAAAAAACAGAAGAAAACCCCAAATACCATGAATCCACCCCAAAAGTCCCCCTAAACCTACCTGATGTTCTCCAAAACCCACAATTTACACTTTTCCACCATGATGACCACGGAAAACACAACGAAACCCAACGGAGAACCCAAAACATGTCCAAAACACCCCAAAAAAGAATTGGATCACCCCAAAACTGGAGCAAAATCCTCCAAAACCATAGATCCACCCAAAAAACACCCTAAATCTACCTGATGTTCTCCAAAACCCACAATTTAAACTTTTCCACCATGATGACCACGAAAAACCCAATGAAACCCAACGGAGACCCCAAAACACGTCAAAAACATGACAAAAACAACTGGATCACTAGAAAAACAACAGAAGAAAACCCTAAAAACCATGAATCTGCCCCAGAAGTCCTCATAAACCTACCTGATGTTCTCCAAAACCAACAATTTACACTTTTCCAGCATGATGACCACGGAAAACCCAACAAAACCCAACGGAGAACCCAAAACACGTCCAAAACACCCCAAACAAGAACAGGATCACCCCCCAAAACGAAAGAAAACCCCAAAAAGCACGGATCCAATCCCAAAACCACTCTAAACGTACCTGATGTTCTCCAAATCCAAATGTCCACTCCCAACCACCATAAAACCCATTAGGAACTCAACGAAACCCAACGGAAACCCCAAAAACACCTCAAAAACACCCCAGAAAAGAACTGGATCAGAAGAAAAAACACCAAACACTATGAATTTCCCCGCAAAACCACCCTAAACTCACCTGATCTTCTTCAAAACCCACAATCCACTCCCATTTACCTTAACGACCAACGAGAATCCAACTAAAACCCAACGGAGACCCCAAAACAAGTCGAAAACACCCCAAACAAGAACAGGATAACCCCTAAAAAAGAAAGAAAACCCCCAAAACCATAGATCCACCCCAAAAACACACTAAACCTACCTGATGTTCTCCAAATCCCAAAGTCCACTCCCAACAAACTTAAAACACATTAGGAAATCAACGAAACGCAACGGAAACCCCAAAACACGTCAAAAACACCACAAAAAAAAGCGGGATCACCCCCAAAACCGAAAGAAAACCCTAAAAGCCGTTGATCCACCCCAAAAGTCCCCCTAAACCTACCTGATGTTCTCCAATACCCACAATTTACACGTTTTCACCATGATGAACAACAAGAACCCAACAAAAACCAACGGAGACCCCAAAATATGTCAAAAACACCCCAAAAAAGAATGGGACCACCCCAAAAACAGAAGAAAACGCTAAAAAAACAGAAGAATTCAACCAAAACCATAGATTCACCACCCAGAAAAACTTAAACTCACCTGATATTCTCCAAAACCCACAATTTACACTTTTCCAACATGATGACAACGGAAAACCCAACGAAACCCAACGGAGAACCCAAAACACATCAAAAACACCACAAACAAGAACGGAATCACCCCCAAAACTGGAACAAAATCCCCAAAAAGCACGGATCAAATCCCAAAACCACCCTAAACCTACCTGATGTTCTCCAAAACCCACTATTCAGCCTTTTCCACCAAAATGAACAAGGAAAACACAACGAAACAAAACAGAGACCACAAAACATGTCAAAAACACCCCAAACAAGAACGGAATCACCCCCAAAACTGGAAGAAAATCCCCCAAAAACATAGATCCACCCCAAAAAGACAGTAAACCTACCTGATGTTCTCCAAAACCCGCAATTTACACTTTTCCAACATGATGACCAACAAGAACCCAGCAAAACCCAACAGAGACCCCAAAACACGTCAAAAACACCCCAAAAATGAATTCGATCACCCCCCCAAAAAAAACAGAAGAAAACCCCAAATACCATGAATCCACCCCAAAAGTCCCCCTAAACCTACCTGATGTTCTCCAAAACCCACAATTTACACTTTTCCACCATGATGACCACGGAAAACACAACGAAACCCAACGGAGAACCCAAAACATGTCCAAAACACCCCAAAAAAGAATTGGATCACCCCAAAACTGGAACAAAATCCTCCAAAACCATAGATCCACCCAAAAAACACCCTAAATCTACCTGATGTTCTCCAAAACCCACAATTTAAACTTTTCCACCATGATGACCACGAAAAACCCAATGAAACCCAACGGAGACCCCAAAACACGTCAAAAACATGACAAAAACAACTGGATCACTAGAAAAACAACAGAAGAAAACCCTAAAAACCATGAATCTGCCCCAGAAGTCCTCATAAATCTACCTGATGTTCTCCAAAACCCACAATTTAAACTTTTCCACCATGATGACCACGGAAAACCCAACAAAACCCAACGGAGACCCCAAAACACGTCAAAAACATGACAAAAACAACTGGATCACTAGAAAAACAACAGAAGAAAACCCTAAAAACCATGAATCTGCCCCAGAAGTCCTCATAAACCTACCTGATGTTCTCCAAAACCAACAATTTACACTTTTCCAGCATGATGACCACGGAAAACCCAACAAAACCCAACGGAGAACCCAAAACAAGTCCAAAACACCCCAAACAAGAACAGGATCACCCCCCAAAACGAAAGAAAACCCCAAAAAGCACGGATCCAATCCCAAAACCACTCTAAACGTACCTGATGTTCTCCAAATCCAAATGTCCACTCCCAACCACCATAAAACCCATTAGGAACTCAACGAAACCCAACGGAAACCCCAAAAACACCTCAAAAACACCCCAGAAAAGAACTGGATCAGAAGAAAAAACACCAAACACTATGAATTTCCCCGCAAAACCACCCTAAACTCACCTGATCTTCTTCAAAACCCACAATCCACTCCCATTTACCTTAACGACCAACGAGAATCCAACTAAAACCCAACGGAGACCCCAAAACAAGTCGAAAACACCCCAAACAAGAACAGGATAACCCCTAAAAAAGAAAGAAAACCCCAAAAACCATAGATCCACCCCAAAAACACACTAAACCTACCTGATGTTCTCCAAATCCCAAAGTCCACTCCCAACAAACTTAAAACACATTAGGAAATCAACGAAACGCAACGGAAACCCCAAAACACGTCAAAAACACCACAAAAAAAAGCGGGATCACCCCCAAAACCGAAAGAAAACCCTAAAAGCCGTTGATCCACCCCAAAAGTCCCCCTAAACCTACCTGATGTTCTCCAATACCCACAATTTACACGTTTTCACCATGATGAACAACAAGAACCCAACAAAAACCAACGGAGACCCCAAAATATGTCAAAAACACCCCAAAAAAGAATGGGACCACCCCAAAAACGGAAGAAAACGCTAAAAAAAACAACAGAAGAATTCAACCAAAACCATAGATTCACCACCCAGAAAAACTTAAACTCACCTGATATTCTCCAAAACCCACAATTTACACTTTTCCAACATGATGACCAACAAGAACCCAACAAAACCCAACGGAGACCCCAAAACACATCAAAAACACACCAAAAAAGAACGGGATCACCCCAGAAAAACAGAAAAAAAAAAAACAAATACCATGAATCCACCCCAAAAGTCCCCCTAAACCTACCTGATGTTCTCCAAAACCCACAATTTACCCTTTTCCACCATGATGCCAACGGAAAACCCAACGAAACCCAACGGAGAACCCAAAACACATCAAAAACACCACAAACAAGAACGGAATCACCCCCAAAACTGGAACAAAATCCCCAAAAAGCACGGATCAAATCCCAAAACCACCCTAAACCTACCTGATGTTCTCCAAAACCCACTATTCAGCCTTTTCCACCAAAATGAACAAGGAAAACACAACGAAACAAAACAGAGACCACAAAACACGTCAAAAACACCCCAAACAAGAACGGAATCACCCCCAAAACTGGAAGAAAATCCCCCAAAAACATAGATCCACCCCAAAAAGACAGTAAACCTACCTGATGTTCTCCAAAACCCGCAATTTACACTTTTCCAACATGATGACCAACAAGAACCCAGCAAAACCCAACAGAGACCCCAAAACACGTCAAAAACACCCCAAAAATGAATTCGATCACCCCCCCAAAAAAAACAGAAGAAAACCCCAAATACCATGAATCCACCCCAAAAGTCCCCCTAAACCTACCTGATGTTCTCCAAAACCCACAATTTACACTTTTCCACCATGATGACCACGGAAAACACAACGAAACCCAACGGAGAACCCAAAACATGTCCAAAACACCCCAAAAAAGAATTGGATCACCCCAAAACTGGAACAAAATCCTCCAAAACCATAGATCCACCCAAAAAACACCCTAAATCTACCTGATGTTCTCCAAAACCCACAATTTAAACTTTTCCACCATGATGACCACGAAAAACCCAATGAAACCCAACGGAGACCCCAAAACACGTCAAAAACATGACAAAAACAACTGGATCACTAGAAAAACAACAGAAGAAAACCCTAAAAACCATGAATCTGCCCCAGAAGTCCTCATAAACCTACCTGATGTTCTCCAAAACCAACAATTTACACTTTTCCAGCATGATGACCACGGAAAACCCAACAAAACCCAACGGAGAACCCAAAACACGTCCAAAACACCCCAAACAAGAACAGGATCACCCCCCAAAACGAAAGAAAACCCCAAAAAGCACGGATCCAATCCCAAAACCACTCTAAACGTACCTGATGTTCTCCAAATCCAAATGTCCACTCCCAACCACCATAAAACCCATTAGGAACTCAACGAAACCCAACGGAAACCCCAAAAACACCTCAAAAACACCCCAGAAAAGAACTGGATCAGAAGAAAAAACACCAAACACTATGAATTTCCCCGCAAAACCACCCTAAACTCACCTGATCTTCTTCAAAACCCACAATCCACTCCCATTTACCTTAACGACCAACGAGAATCCAACTAAAACCCAACGGAGACCCCAAAACAAGTCGAAAACACCCCAAACAAGAACAGGATAACCCCTAAAAAAGAAAGAAAACCCCAAAAACCATAGATCCACCCCAAAAACACACTAAACCTACCTGATGTTCTCCAAATCCCAAAGTCCACTCCCAACAAACTTAAAACACATTAGGAAATCAACGAAACGCAACGGAAACCCCAAAACACGTCAAAAACACCACAAAAAAAAGCGGGATCACCCCCAAAACCGAAAGAAAACCCTAAAAGCCGTTGATCCACCCCAAAAGTCCCCCTAAACCTACCTGATGTTCTCCAATACCCACAATTTACACGTTTTCACCATGATGAACAACAAGAACCCAACAAAAACCAACGGAGACCCCAAAATATGTCAAAAACACCCCAAAAAAGAATGGGACCACCCCAAAAACGGAAGAAAACGCTAAAAAAAACAACAGAAGAATTCAACCAAAACCATAGATTCACCACCCAGAAAAACTTAAACTCACCTGATATTCTCCAAAACCCACAATTTACACTTTTCCAACATGATGACCAACAAGAACCCAACAAAACCCAACGGAGACCCCAAAACACATCAAAAACACACCAAAAAAGAACGGGATCACCCCAGAAAAACAGAAAAAAAAAAAACAAATACCATGAATCCACCCCAAAAGTCCCCCTAAACCTACCTGATGTTCTCCAAAACCCACAATTTACCCTTTTCCACCATGATGCCAACGGAAAACCCAACGAAACCCAACGGAGAACCCAAAACACATCAAAAACACCACAAACAAGAACGGAATCACCCCCAAAACTGGAACAAAATCCCCAAAAAGCACGGATCAAATCCCAAAACCACCCTAAACCTACCTGATGTTCTCCAAAACCCACTATTCAGCCTTTTCCACCAAAATGAACAAGGAAAACACAACGAAACAAAACAGAGACCACAAAACACGTCAAAAACACCCCAAACAAGAACGGAATCACCCCCAAAACTGGAAGAAAATCCCCCAAAAACATAGATCCACCCCAAAAAGACAGTAAACCTACCTGATGTTCTCCAAAACCCGCAATTTACACTTTTCCAACATGATGACCAACAAGAACCCAGCAAAACCCAACAGAGACCCCAAAACACGTCAAAAACACCCCAAAAATGAATTCGATCACCCCCCCAAAAAAAACAGAAGAAAACCCCAAATACCATGAATCCACCCCAAAAGTCCCCCTAAACCTACCTGATGTTCTCCAAAACCCACAATTTACACTTTTCCACCATGATGACCACGGAAAACACAACGAAACCCAACGGAGAACCCAAAACATGTCCAAAACACCCCAAAAAAGAATTGGATCACCCCAAAACTGGAACAAAATCCTCCAAAACCATAGATCCACCCAAAAAACACCCTAAATCTACCTGATGTTCTCCAAAACCCACAATTTAAACTTTTCCACCATGATGACCACGAAAAACCCAATGAAACCCAACGGAGACCCCAAAACACGTCAAAAAAAAAATGACAAAAACAACTGGATCACTAGAAAAACAACAGAAGAAAACCCTAAAAACCATGAATCTGCCCCAGAAGTCCTCATAAACCTACCTGATGTTCTCCAAAACCCACAATTTAAACTTTTCCACCATGATGACCACGAGAAACCCAAAGAAACCCAACGGAGACCCCAAAACACATCAAAAACATGCCAAAAAACAACTGGATCACTAGAAAAAACAGAACAAAACCCTAAAAATTATGAATCTGCCCCAGAAGTCCTCATAAACCTACCTGATGTTCTCCAAAACCCACAATTTACACTTTTCCACCATGATGACCACGGAAAACACAACGAAACCCAACGAATAACCCAAAACACGTCCAAAACACCCCAAACAAGAACAGGATCACCCCCCAAAACGAAAGAAAACCCCAAAAAGCACGGATCCAATCCCAAAACCACTCTAAACGTACCTGATGTTCTCCAAATCCAAATGTCCACTCCCAACCACCATAAAACCCATTAGGAACTCAACGAAACCCAACGGAAACCCCAAAAACACCTCAAAAACACCCCAAAAAAGAACTGGATCAGAAGAAAAAACACCAAACACTATGAATTTCCCCGCAAAACCACCCTAAACTCACCTGATCTTCTTCAAAACCCACAATCCACTCCCATTTACCTTAACGACCAACGAGAATCCAACTAAAACCCAACGGAGACCCCAAAACAAGTCGAAAACACCCCAAACAAGAACAGGATAACCCCTAAAAAAGAAAGAAAACCCCCAAAACCATAGATCCACCCCAAAAACACACTAAACTTACCTGATGTTCTCCAAAACCCACAATTTACACTTTTCCAACATGATGACCAACAAGAACCCAACAAAACCCAACGGAGACCCCAAAACACATCAAATCACACCAAAAAAGAACGGGATCACCCCAGAAAAACAGAAAAAAAAAACAAATACCATGAATCCACCCCAAAAGTCCCCCTAAACCTACCTGATGTTCTCCAAAACCCACAATTTACCCTTTTCCACCATGATGCCAACGGAAAACCCAACGAAACCCAACGGAGAACCCAAAACACATCAAAAACACCACAAACAAGAACGGAATCACCCCCAAAACTGGAACAAAATCCCCAAAAAGCACGGATCAAATCCCAAAACCACCCTAAACCTACCTGATGTTCTCCAAAACCCACTATTCAGCCTTTTCCACCAAAATGAACAAGGAAAACACAACGAAACAAAACAGAGACCACAAAACACGTCAAAAACACCCCAAACAAGAACGGAATCACCCCCAAAACTGGAAGAAAATCCCCCAAAAACATAGATCCACCCCAAAAAGACAGTAAACCTACCTGATGTTCTCCAAAACCCGCAATTTACACTTTTCCAACATGATGACCAACAAGAACCCAGCAAAACCCAACAGAGACCCCAAAACACGTCAAAAACACCCCAAAAATGAATTCGATCACCCCCCCCAAAAAAACAGAAGAAAACCCCAAATACCATGAATCCACCCCAAAAGTCCCCCTAAACCTACCTGATGTTCTCCAAAACCCACAATTTACACTTTTCCACCATGATGACCACGGAAAACACAACGAAACCCAACGGAGAACCCAAAACATGTCCAAAACACCCCAAAAAAGAATTGGATCACCCCAAAACTGGAACAAAATCCTCCAAAACCATAGATCCACCCAAAAAACACCCTAAATCTACCTGATGTTCTCCAAAACCCACAATTTAAACTTTTCCACCATGATGACCACGAAAAACCCAATGAAACCCAACGGAGACCCCAAAACACGTCAAAAACATGACAAAAACAACTGGATCACTAGAAAAACAACAGAAGAAAACCCTAAAAACCATGAATCTGCCCCAGAAGTCCTCATAAACCTACCTGATGTTCTCCAAAACCAACAATTTACACTTTTCCAGCATGATGACCACGGAAAACCCAACAAAACCCAACGGAGAACCCAAAACACGTCCAAAACACCCCAAACAAGAACAGGATCACCCCCCAAAACGAAAGAAAACCCCAAAAAGCACGGATCCAATCCCAAAACCACTCTAAACGTACCTGATGTTCTCCAAATCCAAATGTCCACTCCCAACCACCATAAAACCCATTAGGAACTCAACGAAACCCAACGGAAACCCCAAAAACACCTCAAAAACACCCCAGAAAAGAACTGGATCAGAAGAAAAAACACCAAACACTATGAATTTCCCCGCAAAACCACCCTAAACTCACCTGATCTTCTTCAAAACCCACAATCCACTCCCATTTACCTTAACGACCAACGAGAATCCAACTAAAACCCAACGGAGACCCCAAAACAAGTCGAAAACACCCCAAACAAGAACAGGATAACCCCTAAAAAAGAAAGAAAACCCCCAAAAACATAGATCCACCCCAAAAACATACTAAACCTACCTGATGTTCTCCAAATCCCAAAGTCCACTCCCAACAAACTTAAAACACATTAGGAAATCAACGAAACGCAACGGAAACCCCAAAACACGTCAAAAACACCACAAAAAAAAGCGGGATCACCCCCAAAACCGAAAGAAAACCCTAAAAGCCGTTGATCCACCCCAAAAGTCCCCCTAAACCTACCTGATGTTCTCCAATACCCACAATTTACACGTTTTCACCATGATGAACAACAAGAACCCAACAAAACCCAACGGAGACCACAAAATATGTCAAAAACACCCCAAAAAAGAATGGGACCACCCCAAAAACAGAAGAAAACGCTAAAAAAAACAGAAGAATTCAACCAAAACCATAGATTCACCACCCAGAAAAACTTAAACTCACCTGATATTCTCCAAAACCCACAATTTACACTTTTCCAACATGATGACCAACAAGAACCCAACAAAACCCAACGGAGACCCCAAAACACATCAAAAACACACCAAAAAAGAACGGGATCACCCCAGAAAAACAGAAAAAAAAAACAAATACCATGAATCCACCCCAAAAGTCCCCCTAAACCTACCTGATGTTCTCCAAAACCCACAATTTACCCTTTTCCACCATGATGCCAACGGAAAACCCAACGAAACCCAACGGAGAACCCAAAACACATCAAAAACACCACAAACAAGAACGGAATCACCCCCAAAACTGGAACAAAATCCCCAAAAAGCACGGATCAAATCCCAAAACCACCCTAAACCTACCTGATGTTCTCCAAAACCCACTATTCAGCCTTTTCCACCAAAATGAACAAGGAAAACACAACGAAACAAAACAGAGACCACAAAACACGTCAAAAACACCCCAAACAAGAACGGAATCACCCCCAAAACTGGAAGAAAATCCCCCAAAAACATAGATCCACCCCAAAAAGACAGTAAACCTACCTGATGTTCTCCAAAACCCGCAATTTACACTTTTCCAACATGATGACCAACAAGAACCCAGCAAAACCCAACAGAGACCCAAAAACACGTCAAAAACACCCCAAAAATGAATTCGATCACCCCCCCAAAAAAAACAGAAGAAAACCCCAAATACCATGAATCCACCCCAAAAGTCCCCCTAAACCTACCTGATGTTCTCCAAAACCCACAATTTACACTTTTCCACCATGATGACCACGGAAAACACAACGAAACCCAACGGAGAACCCAAAACATGTCCAAAACACCCCAAAAAAGAATTGGATCACCCCAAAACTGGAACAAAATCCTCCAAAACCATAGATCCACCCAAAAAACACCCTAAATCTACCTGATGTTCTCCAAAACCCACAATTTAAACTTTTCCACCATGATGACCACGAAAAACCCAATGAAACCCAACGGAGACCCCAAAACACGTCAAAAACATGACAAAAACAACTGGATCACTAGAAAAACAACAGAAGAAAACCCTAAAAACCATGAATCTGCCCCAGAAGTCCTCATAAACCTACCTGATGTTCTCCAAAACCAACAATTTACACTTTTCCAGCATGATGACCACGGAAAACCCAACAAAACCCAACGGAGAACCCAAAACACGTCCAAAACACCCCAAACAAGAACAGGATCACCCCCAAAAACGAAAGAAAACCCCAAAAAGCACGGATCCAATCCCAAAACCACTCTAAACGTACCTGATGTTCTCCAAATCCAAATGTCCACTCCCAACCACCATAAAACCCATTAGGAACTCAACGAAACCCAACGGAAACCCCAAAAACACCTCAAAAACACCCCAAAAAAGAACTGGATCAGAAGAAAAAACACCAAACACTATGAATTTCCCCGCAAAACCACCCTAAAATCACCTGATCTTCTTCAAAACCCACAATCCACTCCCATTTACCTTAACGACCAACGAGAATCCAACTAAAACCCAACGGAGACCCCAAAACAAGTCGAAAACACCCCAAACAAGAACAGGATAACCCCTAAAAAAGAAAAAAAACCCCCAAAACCATAGATCCACCCCAAAAACACACTAAACCTACCTGATGTTCTCCAAAACCCACAATTTACACTTTTCCAACATGATGACCAACAAGAACCCAACAAAACCCAACGGAGACCCCAAAACACATCAAAAACACACCAAAAAAGAACGGGATCACCCCAGAAAAACAGAAAAAAAAAAAACAAATACCATGAATCCACCCCAAAAGTCCCCCTAAACCTACCTGATGTTCTCCAAAACCCACAATTTACCCTTTTCCACCATGATGCCAACGGAAAACCCAACGAAACCCAACGGAGAACCCAAAACACATCAAAAACACCACAAACAAGAACGGAATCACCCCCAAAACTGGAACAAAATCCCCAAAAAGCACGGATCAAATCCCAAAACCACCCTAAACCTACCTGATGTTCTCCAAAACCCACTATTCAGCCTTTTCCACCAAAATGAACAAGGAAAACACAACGAAACAAAACAGAGACCACAAAACACGTCAAAAACACCCCAAACAAGAACGGAATCACCCCCAAAACTGGAAGAAAATCCCCCAAAAACATAGATCCACCCCAAAAAGACAGTAAACCTACCTGATGTTCTCCAAAACCCGCAATTTACACTTTTCCAACATGATGACCAACAAGAACCCAGCAAAACCAAACGGAGACACCAAAACACGTCAAAAACACCCCAAAAATGAATTCGATCACCCCCCCCAAAAAAACAGAAGAAAACCCCAAATACCATGAATCCACCTCAAAAGTCCCCCTAAACCTACCTGATGTTCTCCAAAACCCACAATTTACACTTTTCCACCATGATGACCACGGAAAACACAACGAAACCCAACGGAGAACCCAAAACATGTCCAAAACACCCCAAAAAAGAATTGGATCACCCCAAAACTGGAACAAAATCCTCCAAAACCATAGATCCACCCAAATAACACCCTAAATCTACCTGATGTTCTCCAAAACCCACAATTTACACTTTTCCACCATGATGACCACGAAAAACCCAATGAAACCCAACGGAGACCCCAAAACACGTCAAAAACATGACAAAAACAACTGGATCACTAGAAAAACAACAGAAGAAAACCCTAAAAACCATGAATCTGCCCCAGAAGTCCTCATAAATCTACCTGATGTTCTCCAAAACCCACAATTTAAACTTTTCCACCATGATGACCACGAAAAACCCAATGAAACCCAACGGAGACCCCAAAACACGTCAAAAACATGACAAAAACAACTGGATCACTAGAAAAACAACAGAAGAAAACCCTAAAAACCATGAATCTGCCCCAGAAGTCCTCATAAACCTACCTGATGTTCTCCAAAACCAACAATTTACACTTTTCCAGCATGATGACCACGGAAAACCCAACAAAACCCAACGGAGAACCCAAAACACGTCCAAAACACCCCAAACAAGAACAGGATCACCCCCCAAAACGAAAGAAAACCCCAAAAAGCACGGATCCAATCCCAAAACCACTCTAAACGTACCTGATGTTCTCCAAATCCAAATGTCCACTCCCAACCACCATAAAACCCATTAGGAACTCAACGAAACCCAACGGAAACCCCAAAAACACCTCAAAAACACCCCAGAAAAGAACTGGATCAGAAGAAAAAACACCAAACACTATGAATTTCCCCGCAAAACCACCCTAAACTCACCTGATCTTCTTCAAAACCCACAATCCACTCCCATTTACCTTAACGACCAACGAGAATCCAACTAAAACCCAACGGAGACCCCAAAACAAGTCGAAAACACCCCAAACAAGAACAGGATAACCCCTAAAAAAGAAAGAAAACCCCCAAAACCATAGATCCACCCCAAAAACACACTAAACCTACCTGATGTTCTCCAAATCCCAAAGTCCACTCCCAACAAACTTAAAACACATTAGGAAATCAACGAAACGCAACGGAAACCCCAAAACACGTCAAAAACACCACAAAAAAAAGCGGGATCACCCCCAAAACCGAAAGAAAACCCTAAAAGCCGTTGATCCACCCCAAAAGTCCCCCTAAACCTACCTGATGTTCTCCAATACCCACAATTTACACGTTTTCACCATGATGAACAACAAGAACCCAACAAAAACCAACGGAGACCCCAAAATATGTCAAAAACACCCCAAAAAAGAATGGGACCACCCCAAAAACAGAAGAAAACGCTAAAAAAACAGAAGAATTCAACCAAAACCATAGATTCACCACCCAGAAAAACTTAAACTCACCTGATATTCTCCAAAACCCACAATTTACACTTTTCCAACATGATGACCAACAAGAACCCAACAAAACCCAACGGAGACCCCAAAACACATCAAAAACACACCAAAAAAGAACGGGATCACCCCAGAAAAACAGAAAAAAAAAAACCAAATACCATGAATCCACCCCAAAAGTCCCCCTAAACCTACCTGATGTTCTCCAAAACCCACAATTTACCCTTTTCCACCATGATGCCAACGGAAAACCCAATGAAACCCAACGGAGAACACAAAACACATCAAAAACACCACAAACAAGAACGGAATCACCCCCAAAACTGGAACAAAATCCCCAAAAAGCACGGATCAAATCCCAAAACCACCCTAAACCTACCTGATGTTCTCCAAAACCCACTATTCAGCCTTTTCCACCAAAATGAACAAGGAAAACACAACGAAACAAAACACAGACCACAAAACACGTCAAAAACACCCCAAACAAGAACGGAATCACCCCCAAAACTGGAAGAAAATCCCCCAAAAACATAGATCCACCCCAAAAAGACAGTAAACCTACCTGATGTTCTCCAAAACCCGCAATTTACACTTTTCCAACATGATGACCAACAAGAACCCAGCAAAACCCAACGGAGACCCCAAAACACGTCAAAAACACCCCAAAAATGAATTCGATCACCCCCCCAAAAAAAACAGAAGAAAACCCCAAATACCATGAATCCACCCCAAAAGTCCCCCTAAACCTACCTGATGTTCTCCAAAACCCACAATTTACACTTTTCCACCATGATGACCACGGAAAACACAACGAAACCCAACGGAGAACCCAAAACATGTCCAAAACACCCCAAAAAAGAATTGGATCACCCCAAAACTGGAGCAAAATCCTCCAAAACCATAGATCCACCCAAAAAACACCCTAAATCTACCTGATGTTCTCCAAAACCCACAATTTACACTTTTCCACCATGATGACCACGAAAAACCCAATGAAACCCAACGGAGACCCCAAAACACGTCAAAAACATGACAAAAACAACTGGATCACTAGAAAAACAACAGAAGAAAACCCTAAAAACCATGAATCTGCCCCAGAAGTCCTCATAAACCTACCTGATGTTCTCCAAAACCCACAATTTACACTTTTCCACCATGATGACCACGGAAAACACAACGAAACCCAACGGAGAACCCAAAACACGTCCAAAACACCCCAAACAAGAACAGGATCAGCCTCAAAAACGAAAGAAAACCCCAAAAAGCACGGATCCAATCCCAAAACCACTCTAAACGTACCTGATGTTCTCCAAATCCAAATGTCCACTCCCAACCACCATAAAACCCATTAGGAACTCAACGAAACCCAACGGAAACCCCAAAAACACCTCAAAAACACCCCAGAAAAGAACTGGATCAGAAGAAAAAACACCAAACACTATGAATTTCCCCGCAAAACCACCCTAAACTCACCTGATCTTCTTCAAAACCCACAATCCACTCCCATTTACCTTAACGACCAACGAGAATCCAACTAAAACCCAACGGAGACCCCAAAACAAGTCGAAAACACCCCAAACAAGAACAGGATAACCCCTAAAAAAGAAAGAAAACCCCCAAAACCATAGATCCACCCCAAAAACACACTAAACCTACCTGATGTTCTCCAAAACCCACAATTTACACTTTTCCAACATGATGACCAACAAGAACCCAAGAAAACCCAACGGAGACCCCAAAACACATCAAAAACACACCAAAAAAGAACGGGATCAACCCAGAAAAACAGAAAAAAAAAACAAATACCATGAATCCACCCCAAAAGTCCCCCTAAACCTACCTGATGTTCTCCAAAACCCACAATTTACCCTTTTCCACCATGATGCCAATGGAAAACCCAACGAAACCCAACGGAGAACCCAAAACACATCAAAAACACCACAAACAAGAACGGAATCACCCCCAAAACTGGAACAAAATCCCCAAAAAGCACGGATCAAATCCCAAAACCACCCTAAACCTACCTGATGTTCTCCAAAACCCACTATTCAGCCTTTTCCACCAAAATGAACAAGGAAAACACAACGAAACAAAACAGAGACCACAAAACACGTCAAAAACACCCCAAACAAGAACGGAATCACCCCCAAAACTGGAAGAAAATCCCCCAAAAACATAGATCCACCCCAAAAAGACAGTAAACCTACCTGATGTTCTCCAAAACCCGCAATTTACACTTTTCCAACATGATGACCAACAAGAACTCAGCAAAACCCAACAGAGACCCCAAAACACGTCAAAAACATGCCAAAAATGAATTCGATCACCCCCCCAAAAAAACAGAAGAAAACCCCAAATACCATGAATCCACCCCAAAAGTCCCCCTAAACCTACCTGATGTTCTCCAAAACCCACAATTTACACTTTTCCACCATGATGACCACGGAAAACACAACGAAACCCAACGGAGAACCCAAAACATGTCCAAAACACCCCAAAAAAGAATTGGATCACCCCAAAACTGGAACAAAATCCTCCAAAACCATAGATCCACCCAAAAAACACCCTAAATCTACCTGATGTTCTCCAAAACCCACAATTTAAACTTTTCCACCATGATGACCACGAAAAACCCAATGAAACCCAACGGAGAACCCAAAACACGTCAAAAACATGACAAAAACAACTGGATCACTAGAAAAACAACAGAAGAAAACCCTAAAAACCATGAATCTGCCCCAGAAGTCCTCATAAACCTACCTGATGTTCTCCAAAACCAACAATTTACACTTTTCCAGCATGATGACCACGGAAAACCCAACAAAACCCAACGGAGAACCCAAAACACGTCCAAAACACCCCAAACAAGAACAGGATCACCCCCCAAAACGAAAGAAAACCCCAAAAAGCACGGATCCAATCCCAAAACCACTCTAAACGTACCTGATGTTCTCCAAATCCAAATGTCCACTCCCAACCACCATAAAACCCATTAGGAACTCAACGAAACCCAACGGAAACCCCAAAAACACCTCAAAAACACCCCAAAAAAGAACTGGATCAGAAGAAAAAACACCAAACACTATGAATTTCCCCGCAAAACCACCCTAAACTCACCTGATCTTCTTCAAAACCCACAATCCACTCCCATTTACCTTAACGACCAACGAGAATCCAACTAAAACCCAACGGAGACCCCAAAACAAGTCGAAAACACCCCAAACAAGAACAGGATAACCCCTAAAAAAGAAAGAAAACCCCCAAAACCATAGATCCACCCCAAAAACACACTAAACCTACCTGATGTTCTCCAAATCCCAAAGTCCACTCCCAACAAACTTAAAACACATTAGGAAATCAACGAAACGCAACGGAAACCCCAAAACACGTCAAAAACACCACAAAAAAAAAGCAGGATCACCCCCAAAACCGAAAGAAAACCCTAAAAGCCGTTGATCCACCCCAAAAGTCCCCCTAAACCTACCTGATGTTCTCCAAAACCCACAATTTACCCTTTTCCACCATGATGCCAACGGAAAACCCAACGAAACCCAACGGAGAACCCAAAACACATCAAAAACACCACAAACAAGAACGGAATCACCCCCAAAACTGGAACAAAATCCCCAAAAAGCACGGATCAAATCCCAAAACCACCCTAAACCTACCTGATGTTCTCCAAAACCCACTATTCAGCCTTTTCCACCAAAATGAACAAGGAAAACACAACGAAACAAAACAGAGACCACAAAACATGTCAAAAACACCCCAAACAAGAACGGAATCACCCCCAAAACTGGAAGAAAATCCCCCCAAAACATAGATCCACCCCAAAAAGACAGTAAACCTACCTGATGTTCTCCAAAACCCGCAATTTACACTTTTCCAACATGATGACCAACAAGAACCCAGCAAAACCCAACAGAGACCCCAAAACACGTCAAAAACACCCCAAAAATGAATTCGATCACCCCCCCAAAAAAAACAGAAGAAAACCCCAAATACCATGAATCCACCCCAAAAGTCCCCCTAAACCTACCTGATGTTCTCCAAAACCCACAATTTACACTTTTCCACCATGATGACCACGGAAAACACAACGAAACCCAACGGAGAACCCAAAACATGTCCAAAACACCCCAAAAAAGAATTGGATCACCCCAAAACTGGAGCAAAATCCTCCAAAACCATAGATCCACCCAAAAAACACCCTAAATCTACCTGATGTTCTCCAAAACCCACAATTTAAACTTTTCCACCATGATGACCACGAAAAACCCAATGAAACCCAACGGAGACCCCAAAACACGTCAAAAACATGACAAAAACAAATGGATCACTAGAAAAACAACAGAAGAAAACCCTAAAAACCATGAATCTGCCCCAGAAGTCCTCATAAATCTACCTGATGTTCTCCAAAACCCACAATTTAAACTTTTCCACCATGATGACCACGGAAAACCCAACAAAACCCAACGGAGACCCCAAAACACGTCAAAAACATGACAAAAACAACTGGATCACTAGAAAAACAACAGAAGAAAACCCTAAAAACCATGAATCTGCCCCAGAAGTCCTCATAAACCTACCTGATGTTCTCCAAAACCAACAATTTACACTTTTCCAGCATGATGACCACGGAAAACCCAACAAAACCCAACGGAGAACCCAAAACACGTCCAAAACACCCCAAACAAGAACAGGATCACCCCCCAAAACGAAAGAAAACCCCAAAAAGCACGGATCCAATCCCAAAACCACTCTAAACGTACCTGATGTTCTCCAAATCCAAATGTCCACTCCCAACCACCATAAAACCCATTAGGAACTCAACGAAACCCAACGGAAACCCCAAAAACACCTCAAAAACACCCCAAAAAAGAACTGGATCAGAAGAAAAAACACCAAACACTATGAATTTCCCCGCAAAACCACCCTAAACTCACCTGATCTTCTTCAAAACCCACAATCCACTCCCATTTACCTTAACGACCAACGAGAATCCAACTAAAACCCAACGGAGACCCCAAAACAAGTCGAAAACACCCCAAACAAGAACAGGATAACCCCTAAAAAAGAAAGAAAACCCCAAAAACCATAGATCCACCCCAAAAACACACTAAACCTACCTGATGTTCTCCAAATCCCAAAGTCCACTCCCAACAAACTTAAAACACATTAGGAAATCAACGAAACGCAACGGAAACCCCAAAACACGTCAAAAACACCACAAAAAAAAGCGGGATCACCCCCAAAACCGAAAGAAAACCCTAAAAGCCGTTGATCCACCCCAAAAGTCCCCCTAAACCTACCTGATGTTCTCCAATACCCACAATTTACACGTTTTCACCATGATGAACAACAAGAACCCAACAAAAACCAACGGAGACCCCAAAATATGTCAAAAACACCCCAAAAAAGAATGGGACCACCCCAAAAACGGAAGAAAACGCTAAAAAAAACAACAGAAGAATTCAACCAAAACCATAGATTCACCACCCAGAAAAACTTAAACTCACCTGATATTCTCCAAAACCCACAATTTACACTTTTCCAACATGATGACCAACAAGAACCCAACAAAACCCAACGGAGACCCCAAAACACATCAAAAACACACCAAAAAAGAACGGGATCACCCCAGAAAAACAGAAAAAAAAAAAACAAATACCATGAATCCACCCCAAAAGTCCCCCTAAACCTACCTGATGTTCTCCAAAACCCACAATTTACCCTTTTCCACCATGATGCCAACGGAAAACCCAACGAAACCCAACGGAGAACCCAAAACACATCAAAAACACCACAAACAAGAACGGAATCACCCCCAAAACTGGAACAAAATCCCCAAAAAGCACGGATCAAATCCCAAAACCACCCTAAACCTACCTGATGTTCTCCAAAACCCACTATTCAGCCTTTTCCACCAAAATGAACAAGGAAAACACAACGAAACAAAACAGAGACCACAAAACACGTCAAAAACACCCCAAACAAGAACGGAATCACCCCCAAAACTGGAAGAAAATCCCCCAAAAACATAGATCCACCCCAAAAAGACAGTAAACCTACCTGATGTTCTCCAAAACCCGCAATTTACACTTTTCCAACATGATGACCAACAAGAACCCAGCAAAACCCAACAGAGACCCCAAAACACGTCAAAAACACCCCAAAAATGAATTCGATCACCCCCCCAAAAAAAACAGAAGAAAACCCCAAATACCATGAATCCACCCCAAAAGTCCCCCTAAACCTACCTGATGTTCTCCAAAACCCACAATTTACACTTTTCCACCATGATGACCACGGAAAACACAACGAAACCCAACGGAGAACCCAAAACATGTCCAAAACACCCCAAAAAAGAATTGGATCACCCCAAAACTGGAACAAAATCCTCCAAAACCATAGATCCACCCAAAAAACACCCTAAATCTACCTGATGTTCTCCAAAACCCACAATTTAAACTTTTCCACCATGATGACCACGAAAAACCCAATGAAACCCAACGGAGACCCCAAAACACGTCAAAAACATGACAAAAACAACTGGATCACTAGAAAAACAACAGAAGAAAACCCTAAAAACCATGAATCTGCCCCAGAAGTCCTCATAAACCTACCTGATGTTCTCCAAAACCAACAATTTACACTTTTCCAGCATGATGACCACGGAAAACCCAACAAAACCCAACGGAGAACCCAAAACACGTCCAAAACACCCCAAACAAGAACAGGATCACCCCCCAAAACGAAAGAAAACCCCAAAAAGCACGGATCCAATCCCAAAACCACTCTAAACGTACCTGATGTTCTCCAAATCCAAATGTCCACTCCCAACCACCATAAAACCCATTAGGAACTCAACGAAACCCAACGGAAACCCCAAAAACACCTCAAAAACACCCCAGAAAAGAACTGGATCAGAAGAAAAAACACCAAACACTATGAATTTCCCCGCAAAACCACCCTAAACTCACCTGATCTTCTTCAAAACCCACAATCCACTCCCATTTACCTTAACGACCAACGAGAATCCAACTAAAACCCAACGGAGACCCCAAAACAAGTCGAAAACACCCCAAACAAGAACAGGATAACCCCTAAAAAAGAAAGAAAACCCCAAAAACCATAGATCCACCCCAAAAACACACTAAACCTACCTGATGTTCTCCAAATCCCAAAGTCCACTCCCAACAAACTTAAAACACATTAGGAAATCAACGAAACGCAACGGAAACCCCAAAACACGTCAAAAACACCACAAAAAAAAGCGGGATCACCCCCAAAACCGAAAGAAAACCCTAAAAGCCGTTGATCCACCCCAAAAGTCCCCCTAAACCTACCTGATGTTCTCCAATACCCACAATTTACACGTTTTCAACATGATGAACAACAAGAACCCAACAAAAACCAACGGAGACCCCAAAATATGTCAAAAACACCCCAAAAAAGAATGGGACCACCCCAAAAACGGAAGAAAACGCTAAAAAAAAAAACAGAAGAATTCAACCAAAACCATAGATTCACCACCCAGAAAAACTTAAACTCACCTGATATTCTCCAAAACCCACAATTTACACTTTTCCAACATGATGACCAACAAGAACCCAACAAAACCCAACGGAGACCCCAAAACACATCAAAAACACACCAAAAAAGAACGGGATCACCCCAGAAAAACAGAAAAAAAAAAAACAAATACCATGAATCCACCCCAAAAGTCCCCCTAAACCTACCTGATGTTCTCCAAAACCCACAATTTACCCTTTTCCACCATGATGCCAACGGAAAACCCAACGAAACCCAACGGAGAACCCAAAACACATCAAAAACACCACAAACAAGAACGGAATCACCCCCAAAACTGGAACAAAATCCCCAAAAAGCACGGATCAAATCCCAAAACCACCCTAAACCTACCTGATGTTCTCCAAAACCCACTATTCAGCCTTTTCCACCAAAATGAACAAGGAAAACACAACGAAACAAAACAGAGACCACAAAACACGTCAAAAACACCCCAAACAAGAACGGAATCACCCCCAAAACTGGAAGAAAATCCCCCAAAAACATAGATCCACCCCAAAAAGACAGTAAACCTACCTGATGTTCTCCAAAACCCGCAATTTACACTTTTCCAACATGATGACCAACAAGAACCCAGCAAAACCCAACAGAGACCCCAAAACACGTCAAAAACACCCCAAAAATGAATTCGATCACCCCCCCAAAAAAAACAGAAGAAAACCCCAAATACCATGAATCCACCCCAAAAGTCCCCCTAAACCTACCTGATGTTCTCCAAAACCCACAATTTACACTTTTCCACCATGATGACCACGGAAAACACAACGAAACCCAACGGAGAACCCAAAACATGTCCAAAACACCCCAAAAAAGAATTGGATCACCCCAAAACTGGAACAAAATCCTCCAAAACCATAGATCCACCCAAAAAACACCCTAAATCTACCTGATGTTCTCCAAAACCCACAATTTAAACTTTTCCACCATGATGACCACGAAAAACCCAATGAAACCCAACGGAGACCCCAAAACACGTCAAAAAAAAAATGACAAAAACAACTGGATCACTAGAAAAACAACAGAAGAAAACCCTAAAAACCATGAATCTGCCCCAGAAGTCCTCATAAACCTACCTGATGTTCTCCAAAACCCACAATTTAAACTTTTCCACCATGATGACCACGAGAAACCCAAAGAAACCCAATGGAGACCCCAAAACACATCAAAAACATGCCAAAAAACAACTGGATCACTAGAAAAAACAGAACAAAACCCTAAAAATTATGAATCTGCCCCAGAAGTCCTCATAAACCTACCTGATGTTCTCCAAAACCCACAATTTACACTTTTCCACCATGATGACCACGGAAAACACAACGAAACCCAACGAATAACCCAAAACACGTCCAAAACACCCCAAACAAGAACAGGATCACCCCCCAAAACGAAAGAAAACCCCAAAAAGCACGGATCCAATCCCAAAACCACTCTAAACGTACCTGATGTTCTCCAAATCCAAATGTCCACTCCCAACCACCATAAAACCCATTAGGAACTCAACGAAACCCAACGGAAACCCCAAAAACACCTCAAAAACACCCCAAAAAAGAACTGGATCAGAAGAAAAAACACCAAACACTATGAATTTCCCCGCAAAACCACCCTAAACTCACCTGATCTTCTTCAAAACCCACAATCCACTCCCATTTACCTTAACGACCAACGAGAATCCAACTAAAACCCAACGGAGACCCCAAAACAAGTCGAAAACACCCCAAACAAGAACAGGATAACCCCTAAAAAAGAAAGAAAACCCCCAAAAACATAGATCCACCCCAAAAACATACTAAACCTACCTGATGTTCTCCAAAACCCACAATTTACACTTTTCCAACATGATGACCAACAAGAACCCAACAAAACCCAACGGAGACCCCAAAACACGTCAAAAACACACCAAAAAAGAATGGGACCACCCCAAAAACGGAAGAAAACGCTAAAAAAAACAACAGAAGAATTCAACCAAAACCATAGATTCACCACCCAGAAAAACTTAAACTCACCTGATATTCTCCAAAACCCACAATTTACACTTTTCCAACATGATGACCAACAAGAACCCAACAAAACCCAACGGAGACCCCAAAACACATCAAAAACACACCAAAAAAGAACGGGATCACCCCAGAAAAACAGAAAAAAAAAAAACAAATACCATGAATCCACCCCAAAAGTCCCCCTAAACCTACCTGATGTTCTCCAAAACCCACAATTTACCCTTTTCCACCATGATGCCAACGGAAAACCCAACGAAACCCAACGGAGAACCCAAAACACATCAAAAACACCACAAACAAGAACGGAATCACCCCCAAAACTGGAACAAAATCCCCCAAAAGCACGGATCAAATCCCAAAACCACCCTAAACCTACCTGATGTTCTCCAAAACCCACTATTCAGCCTTTTCCACCAAAATGAACAAGGAAAACACAACGAAACAAAACAGAGACCACAAAACACGTCAAAAACACCCCAAACAAGAACGGAATCACCCCCAAAACTGGAAGAAAATCCCCCAAAAACATAGATCCACCCCAAAAAGACAGTAAACCTACCTGATGTTCTCCAAAACCCGCAATTTACACTTTTCCAACATGATGACCAACAAGAACCCAGCAAAACCCAACAGAGACCCCAAAACACGTCAAAAACACCCCAAAAATGAATTCGATCACCCCCCCAAAAAAAACAGAAGAAAACCCCAAATACCATGAATCCACCCCAAAAGTCCCCCTAAACCTACCTGATGTTCTCCAAAACCCACAATTTACACTTTTCCACCATGATGACCACGGAAAACACAACGAAACCCAACGGAGAACCCAAAACATGTCCAAAACACCCCAAAAAAGAATTGGATCACCCCAAAACTGGAACAAAATCCTCCAAAACCATAGATCCACCCAAAAAACACCCTAAATCTACCTGATGTTCTCCAAAACCCACAATTTAAACTTTTCCACCATGATGACCACGAAAAACCCAATGAAACCCAACGGAGACCCCAAAACACGTCAAAAAAAAAATGACAAAAACAACTGGATCACTAGAAAAACAACAGAAGAAAACCCTAAAAACCATGAATCTGCCCCAGAAGTCCTCATAAACCTACCTGATGTTCTCCAAAACCCACAATTTAAACTTTTCCACCATGATGACCACGAGAAACCCAAAGAAACCCAATGGAGACCCCAAAACACATCAAAAACATGCCAAAAAACAACTGGATCACTAGAAAAAACAGAACAAAACCCTAAAAATTATGAATCTGCCCCAGAAGTCCTCATAAACCTACCTGATGTTCTCCAAAACCCACAATTTACACTTTTCCACCATGATGACCACGGAAAACACAACGAAACCCAACGAATAACCCAAAACACGTCCAAAACACCCCAAACAAGAACAGGATCACCCCCCAAAACGAAAGAAAACCCCAAAAAGCACGGATCCAATCCCAAAACCACTCTAAACGTACCTGATGTTCTCCAAATCCAAATGTCCACTCCCAACCACCATAAAACCCATTAGGAACTCAACGAAACCCAACGGAAACCCCAAAAACACCTCAAAAACACCCCAAAAAAGAACTGGATCAGAAGAAAAAACACCAAACACTATGAATTTCCCCGCAAAACCACCCTAAACTCACCTGATCTTCTTCAAAACCCACAATCCACTCCCATTTACCTTAACGACCAACGAGAATCCAACTAAAACCCAACGGAGACCCCAAAACAAGTCGAAAACACCCCAAACAAGAACAGGATAACCCCTAAAAAAGAAAGAAAACCCCCAAAACCATAGATCCACCCCAAAAACACACTAAACTTACCTGATGTTCTCCAAAACCCACAATTTACACTTTTCCAACATGATGACCAACAAGAACCCAACAAAACCCAACGGAGACCCCAAAACACATCAAATCACACCAAAAAAGAACGGGATCACCCCAGAAAAACAGAAAAAAAAAACAAATACCATGAATCCACCCCAAAAGTCCCCCTAAACCTACCTGATGTTCTCCAAAACCCACAATTTACCCTTTTCCACCATGATGCCAACGGAAAACCCAACGAAACCCAACGGAGAACCCAAAACACATCAAAAACACCACAAACAAGAACGGAATCACCCCCAAAACTGGAACAAAATCCCCAAAAAGCACGGATCAAATCCCAAAACCACCCTAAACCTACCTGATGTTCTCCAAAACCCACTATTCAGCCTTTTCCACCAAAATGAACAAGGAAAACACAACGAAACAAAACAGAGACCACAAAACACGTCAAAAACACCCCAAACAAGAACGGAATCACCCCCAAAACTGGAAGAAAATCCCCCAAAAACATAGATCCACCCCAAAAAGACAGTAAACCTACCTGATGTTCTCCAAAACACGCAATTTACACTTTTCCAACATGATGACCAACAAGAACCCAGCAAAACCCAACAGAGACCCCAAAACACGTCAAAAACACCCCAAAAATGAATTCGATCACCCCCCCCAAAAAAACAGAAGAAAACCCCAAATACCATGAATCCACCCCAAAAGTCCCCCTAAACCTACCTGATGTTCTCCAAAACCCACAATTTACACTTTTCCACCATGATGACCACGGAAAACACAACGAAACCCAACGGAGAACCCAAAACATGTCCAAAACACCCCAAAAAAGAATTGGATCACCCCAAAACTGGAACAAAATCCTCCAAAACCATAGATCCACCCAAAAAACACCCTAAATCTACCTGATGTTCTCCAAAACCCACAATTTAAACTTTTCCACCATGATGACCACGAAAAACCCAATGAAACCCAACGGAGACCCCAAAACACGTCAAAAACATGCCAAAAAACAACTGGATCACTAGAAAAACAACAGAAGAAAACCCTAAAAACCATGAATCTGCCCCAGAAGTCCTCATAAACCTACCTGATGTTCTCCAAAACCAACAATTTACACTTTTCCACCATGATGACCACGGAAAACCCAACAAAACCCAACGGAGAACCCAAAACACGTCCAAAACACCCCAAACAAGAACAGGATCACCCCCCAAAACGAAAGAAAACCCCAAAAAGCACGGATCCAATCCCAAAACCACTCTAAACGTACCTGATGTTCTCCAAATCCAAATGTCCACTCCCAACCACCATAAAACCCATTAGGAACTCAACGAAACCCAACGGAAACCCCAAAAACACCTCAAAAACACCCCAAAAAAGAACTGGATCAGAAGAAAAAACACCAAACACTATGAATTTCCCCGCAAAACCACCCTAAACTCACCTGATCTTCTTCAAAACCCACAATCCACTCCCATTTACCTTAACGACCAACGAGAATCCAACTAAAACCCAACGGAGACCCCAAAACAAGTCGAAAACACCCCAAACAAGAACAGGATAACCCCTAAAAAAGAAAGAAAACCCCCAAAAACATAGATCCACCCCAAAAACATACTAAACCTACCTGATGTTCTCCAAATCCCAAAGTCCACTCCCAACAAACTTAAAACACATTAGGAAATCAACGAAACGCAACGGAAACCCCAAAACACGTCAAAAACACCACAAAAAAAAGCGGGATCACCCCCAAAACCGAAAGAAAACCCTAAAAGCCGTTGATCCACCCCAAAAGTCCCCCTAAACCTACCTGATGTTCTCCAATACCCACAATTTACACGTTTTCACCATGATGAACAACAAGAACCCAACAAAACCCAACGGAGACCACAAAATATGTCAAAAACACCCCAAAAAAGAATGGGACCACCCCAAAAACAGAAGAAAACGCTAAAAAAAACAACAGAAGAATTCAACCAAAACCATAGATTCACCAACCAGAAAAACTTAAACTCACCTGATATTCTCCAAAACCCACAATTTACACTTTTCCAACATGATGACCAACAAGAACCCAACAAAACCCAACGGAGACCCCAAAACACATCAAAAACACACCAAAAAAGAACGGGATCACCCCAGAAAAACAGAAAAAAAAAACAAATACCATGAATCCACCCCAAAAGTCCCCCTAAACCTACCTGATGTTCTCCAAAACCCACAATTTACCCTTTTCCACCATGATGCCAACGGAAAACCCAACGAAACCCAACGGAGAACCCAAAACACATCAAAAACACCACAAACAAGAACGGAATCACCCCCAAAACTGGAACAAAATCCCCAAAAAGCACGGATCAAATCCCAAAACCACCCTAAACCTACCTGATGTTCTCCAAAACCCACTATTCAGCCTTTTCCACCAAAATGAACAAGGAAAACACAACGAAACAAAACAGAGACCACAAAACACGTCAAAAACACCCCAAACAAGAACGGAATCACCCCCAAAACTGGAAGAAAATCCCCCAAAAACATAGATCCACCCCAAAAAGACAGTAAACCTACCTGATGTTCTCCAAAACCCGCAATTTACACTTTTCCAACATGATGACCAACAAGAACCCAGCAAAACCCAACAGAGACCCAAAAACACGTCAAAAACACCCCAAAAATGAATTCGATCACCCCCCCAAAAAAAACAGAAGAAAACCCCAAATACCATGAATCCACCCCAAAAGTCCCCCTAAACCTACCTGATGTTCTCCAAAACCCACAATTTACACTTTTCCACCATGATGACCACGGAAAACACAACGAAACCCAACGGAGAACCCAAAACATGTCCAAAACACCCCAAAAAAGAATTGGATCACCCCAAAACTGGAACAAAATCCTCCAAAACCATAGATCCACCCAAAAAACACCCTAAATCTACCTGATGTTCTCCAAAACCCACAATTTAAACTTTTCCACCATGATGACCACGAAAAACCCAATGAAACCCAACGGAGACCCCAAAACACGTCAAAAACATGACAAAAACAACTGGATCACTAGAAAAACAACAGAAGAAAACCCTAAAAACCATGAATCTGCCCCAGAAGTCCTCATAAACCTACCTGATGTTCTCCAAAACCCACAATTTACACTTTTCCACCATGATGACCACGGAAAACACAACGAAACCCAACGGAGAACCCAAAACACGTCCAAAACACCCCAAACAAGAACAGGATCAGCCCCAAAAACGAAAGAAAACCCCAAAAAGCACGGATCCAATCCCAAAACCACTCTAAACGTACCTGATGTTCTCCAAATCCAAATGTCCACTCCCAACCACCATAAAACCCATTAGGAACTCAACGAAACCCAACGGAAACCCCAAAAACACCTCAAAAACACCCCAAAAAAGAACTGGATCAGAAGAAAAAACACCAAACACTATGAATTTCCCCGCAAAACCACCCTAAACTCACCTGATCTTCTTCAAAACCCACAATCCACTCCCATTTACCTTAACGACCAACGAGAATCCAACTAAAACCCAACGGAGACCCCAAAACAAGTCGAAAACACCCCAAACAAGAACAGGATAACCCCTAAAAAAGAAAGAAAACCCCCAAAACCATAGATCCACCCCAAAAACACACTAAACTTACCTGATGTTCTCCAAAACCCACAATTTACACTTTTCCAACATGATGACCAACAAGAACCCAAGAAAACCCAACGGAGACCCCAAAACACATCAAAAACACACCAAAAAAGAACGGGATCAACCCAGAAAAACAGAAAAAAAAAACAAATACCATGAATCCACCCCAAAAGTCCCCCTAAACCTACCTGATGTTCTCCAAAACCCACAATTTACCCTTTTCCACCATGATGCCAACGGAAAACCCAACGAAACCCAACGGAGAACCCAAAACACATCAAAAACACCACAAACAAGAACGGAATCACCCCCAAAACTGGAACAAAATCCCCAAAAAGCACGGATCAAATCCAAAACCACCCTAAACCTACCTGATGTTCTCCAAAACCCACTATTCAGCCTTTTCCACCAAAATGAACAAGGAAAACACAACGAAACAAAACAGAGACCACAAAACACGTCAAAAACACCCCAAACAAGAACGGAATCACCCCCAAAACTGGAAGAAAATCCCCCAAAAACATAGATCCACCCCAAAAAGACAGTAAACCTACCTGATGTTCTCCAAAACACGCAATTTACACTTTTCCAACATGATGACCAACAAGAACCCAGCAAAACCCAACAGAGACCCCAAAACACGTCAAAAACACCCCAAAAATGAATTCGATCACCCCCCCCAAAAAAACAGAAGAAAACCCCAAATACCATGAATCCACCCCAAAAGTCCCCCTAAACCTACCTGATGTTCTCCAAAACCCACAATTTACACTTTTCCACCATGATGACCACGGAAAACACAACGAAACCCAACGGAGAACCCAAAACATGTCCAAAACACCCCAAAAAAGAATTGGATCACCCCAAAACTGGAACAAAATCCTCCAAAACCATAGATCCACCCAAAAAACACCCTAAATCTACCTGATGTTCTCCAAAACCCACAATTTAAACTTTTCCACCATGATGACCACGAAAAACCCAATGAAACCCAACGGAGACCCCAAAACACGTCAAAAACATGACAAAAACAACTGGATCACTAGAAAAACAACAGAAGAAAACCCTAAAAACCATGAATCTGCCCCAGAAGTCCTCATAAACCTACCTGATGTTCTCCAAAACCAACAATTTACACTTTTCCAGCATGATGACCACGGAAAACCCAACAAAACCCAACGGAGAACCCAAAACACGTCCAAAACACCCCAAACAAGAACAGGATCACCCCCCAAAACGAAAGAAAACCCCAAAAAGCACGGATCCAATCCCAAAACCACTCTAAACGTACCTGATGTTCTCCAAATCCAAATGTCCACTCCCAACCACCATAAAACCCATTAGGAACTCAACGAAACCCAACGGAAACCCCCAAAACACCTCAAAAACACCCCAAAAAAGAACTGGATCAGAAGAAAAAACACCAAACACTATGAATTTCCCCGCAAAACCACCCTAAACTCACCTGATCTTCTTCAAAACCCACAATCCACTCCCATTTACCTTAACGACCAACGAGAATCCAACTAAAACCCAACGGAGACCCCAAAACAAGTCGAAAACACCCCAAACAAGAACAGGATAACCCCTAAAAAAGAAAGAAAACCCCCAAAACCATAGATCCACCCCAAAAACACACTAAACCTACCTGATGTTCTCCAAATCCCAAAGTCCACTCCCAACAAACTTAAAACACATTAGGAAATCAACGAAACGCAACGGAAACCCCAAAACACGTCAAAAACACCACAAAAAAAAAGCAGGATCACCCCCAAAACCGAAAGAAAACCCTAAAAGCCGTTGATCCACCCCAAAAGTCCCCCTAAACCTACCTGATGTTCTCCAAAACCCACAATTTACCCTTTTCCACCATGATGCCAACGGAAAACCCAACGAAACCCAACGGAGAACCCAAAACACATCAAAAACACCACAAACAAGAACGGAATCACCCCCAAAACTGGAACAAAATCCCCAAAAAGCACGGATCAAATCCCAAAACCACCCTAAACCTACCTGATGTTCTCCAAAACCCACTATTCAGCCTTTTCCACCAAAATGAACAAGGAAAACACAACGAAACAAAACAGAGACCACAAAACACGTCAAAAACACCCCAAACAAGAACGGAATCACCCCCAAAACTGGAAGAAAATCCCCCAAAAACATAGATCCACCCCAAAAAGACAGTAAACCTACCTGATGTTCTCCAAAACACGCAATTTACACTTTTCCAACATGATGACCAACAAGAACCCAGCAAAACCCAACAGAGACCCCAAAACACGTCAAAAACACCCCAAAAATGAATTCGATCACCCCCCCAAAAAAAACAGAAGAAAACCCCAAATACCATGAATCCACCCCAAAAGTCCCCCTAAACCTACCTGATGTTCTCCAAAACCCACAATTTACACTTTTCCACCATGATGACCACGGAAAACACAACGAAACCCAACGGAGAACCCAAAACACGTCAAAAACATGACAAAAACAACTGGATCACTAGAAAAACAACAGAAGAAAACCCTAAAAACCATGAATCTGCCCCAGAAGTCCTCATAAATCTACCTGATGTTCTCCAAAACCCACAATTTAAACTTTTCCACCATGATGACCACGGAAAACCCAACAAAACCCAACGGAGACCCCAAAACACGTCAAAAACATGACAAAAACAACTGGATCACTAGAAAAACAACAGAAGAAAACCCTAAAAACCATGAATCTGCCCCAGAAGTCCTCATAAACCTACCTGATGTTCTCCAAAACCAACAATTTACACTTTTCCAGCATGATGACCACGGAAAACCCAACAAAACCCAACGGAGAACCCAAAACACGTCCAAAACACCCCAAACAAGAACAGGATCACCCCCAAAAACGAAAGAAAACCCCAAAAAGCATGGATCCAATCCCAAAACCACTCTAAACGTACCTGATGTTCTCCAAATCCAAATGTCCACTCCCAACCACCATAAAACCCATTAGGAACTCAACGAAACCCAACGGAAACCCCCAAAACACCTCAAAAACACCCCAGAAAAGAACTGGATCAGAAGAAAAAACACCAAACACTATGAATTTCCCCGCAAAACCACCCTAAACTCACCTGATCTTCTTCAAAACCCACAATCCACTCCCATTTACCTTAACGACCAACGAGAATCCAACTAAAACCCAACGGAGACCCCAAAACAAGTCGAAAACACCCCAAACAAGAACAGGATAACCCCTAAAAAAGAAAGAAAACCCCCAAAACCATAGATCCACCCCAAAAACACACTAAACCTACCTGATGTTCTCCAAAACCCACAATTTACACTTTTCCAACATGATGACCAACAAGAACCCAAGAAAACCCAACGGAGACCCCAAAACACATCAAAAACACACCAAAAAAGAACGGGATCAACCCAGAAAAACAGAAAAAAAAAACAAATACCATGAATCCACCCCAAAAGTCCCCCTAAACCTACCTGATGTTCTCCAAAACCCACAATTTACCCTTTTCCACCATGATGCCAACGGAAAACCCAACGAAACCCAACGGAGAACCCAAAACACATCAAAAACACCACAAACAAGAACGGAATCACCCCCAAAACTGGAACAAAATCCCCAAAAAGCACGGATCAAATCCCAAAACCACCCTAAACCTACCTGATGTTCTCCAAAACCCACTATTCAGCCTTTTCCACCAAAATGAACAAGGAAAACACAACGAAACAAAACAGAGACCACAAAACATGTCAAAAACACCCCAAACAAGAACGGAATCACCCCCAAAACTGGAAGAAAATCCCCCAAAAACATAGATCCACCCCAAAAAGACAGTAAACCTACCTGATGTTCTCCAAAACCCGCAATTTACACTTTTCCAACATGATGACCAACAAGAACCCAGCAAAACCCAACAGAGACCCCAAAACACGTCAAAAACACCCCAAAAATGAATTCGATCACCCCCCCAAAAAAAACAGAAGAAAACCCCAAATACCATGAATCCACCCCAAAAGTCCCCCTAAACCTACCTGATGTTCTCCAAAACCCACAATTTACACTTTTCCACCATGATGACCACGGAAAACACAACGAAACCCAACGGAGAACCCAAAACATGTCCAAAACACCCCAAAAAAGAATTGGATCACCCCAAAACTGGAACAAAATCCTCCAAAACCATAGATCCACCCAAAAAACACCCTAAATCTACCTGATGTTCTCCAAAACCCACAATTTAAACTTTTCCACCATGATGACCACGAAAAACCCAATGAAACCCAACGGAGACCCCAAAACACGTCAAAAACATGACAAAAACAACTGGATCACTAGAAAAACAACAGAAGAAAACCCTAAAAACCATGAATCTGCCCCAGAAGTCCTCATAAACCTACCTGATGTTCTCCAAAACCAACAATTTACACTTTTCCAGCATGATGACCACGGAAAACCCAACAAAACCCAACGGAGAACCCAAAACACGTCCAAAACACCCCAAACAAGAACAGGATCACCCCCCAAAACGAAAGAAAACCCCAAAAAGCACGGATCCAATCCCAAAACCACTCTAAACGTACCTGATGTTCTCCAAATCCAAATGTCCACTCCCAACCACCATAAAACCCATTAGGAACTCAACGAAACCCAACGGAAACCCCCAAAACACCTCAAAAACACCCCAAAAAAGAACTGGATCAGAAGAAAAAACACCAAACACTATGAATTTCCCCGCAAAACCACCCTAAACTCACCTGATCTTCTTCAAAACCCACAATCCACTCCCATTTACCTTAACGACCAACGAGAATCCAACTAAAACCCAACGGAGACCCCAAAACAAGTCGAAAACACCCCAAACAAGAACAGGATAACCCCTAAAAAAGAAAGAAAACCCCCAAAACCATAGATCCACCCCAAAAACACACTAAACCTACCTGATGTTCTCCAAATCCCAAAGTCCACTCCCAACAAACTTAAAACACATTAGGAAATCAACGAAACGCAACGGAAACCCCAAAACACGTCAAAAACACCACAAAAAAAAAGCAGGATCACCCCCAAAACCGAAAGAAAACCCTAAAAGCCGTTGATCCACCCCAAAAGTCCCCCTAAACCTACCTGATGTTCTCCAAAACCCACAATTTACCCTTTTCCACCATGATGCCAACGGAAAACCCAACGAAACCCAACGGAGAACCCAAAACACATCAAAAACACCACAAACAAGAACGGAATCACCCCCAAAACTGGAACAAAATCCCCAAAAAGCACGGATCAAATCCCAAAACCACCCTAAACCTACCTGATGTTCTCCAAAACCCACTATTCAGCCTTTTCCACCAAAATGAACAAGGAAAACACAACGAAACAAAACAGAGACCACAAAACACGTCAAAAACACCCCAAACAAGAACGGAATCACCCCCAAAACTGGAAGAAAATCCCCCAAAAACATAGATCCACCCCAAAAAGACAGTAAACCTACCTGATGTTCTCCAAAACACGCAATTTACACTTTTCCAACATGATGACCAACAAGAACCCAGCAAAACCCAACAGAGACCCCAAAACACGTCAAAAACACCCCAAAAATGAATTCGATCACCCCCCCAAAAAAAACAGAAGAAAACCCCAAATACCATGAATCCACCCCAAAAGTCCCCCTAAACCTACCTGATGTTCTCCAAAACCCACAATTTACACTTTTCCACCATGATGACCACGGAAAACACAACGAAACCCAACGGAGAACCCAAAACACGTCAAAAACATGACAAAAACAACTGGATCACTAGAAAAACAACAGAAGAAAACCCTAAAAACCATGAATCTGCCCCAGAAGTCCTCATAAATCTACCTGATGTTCTCCAAAACCCACAATTTAAACTTTTCCACCATGATGACCACGGAAAACCCAACAAAACCCAACGGAGACCCCAAAACACGTCAAAAACATGACAAAAACAACTGGATCACTAGAAAAACAACAGAAGAAAACCCTAAAAACCATGAATCTGCCCCAGAAGTCCTCATAAACCTACCTGATGTTCTCCAAAACCCACAATTTACACTTTTCCACCATGATGACCACGGAAAACACAACAAAACCCAACGGAGAACCCAAAACACGTCCAAAACACCCCAAACAAGAACAGGATCACCCCCAAAAACGAAAGAAAACCCCAAAAAGCACGGATCCAATCCCAAAACCACTCTAAACGTACCTGATGTTCTCCAAATCCAAATGTCCACTCCCAACCACCATAAAACCCATTAGGAACTCAACGAAACCCAACGGAAACCCCAAAAACACCTCAAAAACACCCCAGAAAAGAACTGGATCAGAAGAAAAAACACCAAACACTATGAATTTCCCCGCAAAACCACCCTAAACTCACCTGATCTTCTTCAAAACCCACAATCCACTCCCATTTACCTTAACGACCAACGAGAATCCAACTAAAACCCAACGGAGACCCCAAAACAAGTCGAAAACACCCCAAACAAGAACAGGATAACCCCTAAAAAAGAAAGAAAACCCCCAAAAACATAGATCCACCCCAAAAACACACTAAACCTACCTGATGTTCTCCAAATCCCAAAGTCCACTCCCAACAAACTTAAAACACATTAGGAAATCAACGAAACGCAACGGAAACCCCAAAACACGTCAAAAACACCACAAAAAAAAGCGGGATCACCCCCAAAACCGAAAGAAAACCCTAAAAGCCGTTGATCCACCCCAAAAGTCCCCCTAAACCTACCTGATGTTCTCCAATACCCACAATTTACACGTTTTCACCATGATGAACAACAAGAACCCAACAAAACCCAACGGAGACCCCAAAATATGTCAAAAACACCCCAAAAAAGAATGGGACCACCCCAAAAACAGAAGAAAAAGCTAAAAAAAACAGAAGAATTCAACCAAAACCATAGATTCACCACCCAGAAAAACTTAAACTCACCTGATATTCTCCAAAACCCACAATTTACACTTTTCCAACATGATGACCAACAAGAACCCAACAAAACCCAACGGAGACCCCAAAACACATCAAAAACACACCAAAAAAGAACGGGATCACCCCAGAAAAACAGAAAAAAAAAAAACAAATACCATGAATCCACCCCAAAAGTCCCCCTAAACCTACCTGATGTTCTCCAAAACCCACAATTTACCCTTTTCCACCATGATGCCAACGGAAAACCCAACGAAACCCAACGGAGAACCCAAAACACATCAAAAACACCACAAACAAGAACGGAATCACCCCCAAAACTGGAACAAAATCCCCAAAAAGCACGGATCAAATCCCAAAACCACCCTAAACCTACCTGATGTTCTCCAAAACCCACTATTCAGCCTTTTCCACCAAAATGAACAAGGAAAACACAACGAAACAAAACAGAGACCACAAAACACGTCAAAAACACCCCAAACAAGAACGGAATCACCCCCAAAACTGGAAGAAAATCCCCCAAAAACATAGATCCACCCCAAAAAGACAGTAAACCTACCTGATGTTCTCCAAAACCCACAATTTACACGTTTTCACCATGATGAACAACAAGAACCCAGCAAAACCCAACGGAGACCCCAAAACACGTCAAAAACACCCCAAAAATGAATTCGATCACCCCCCCCAAAAAAACAGAAGAAAACCCCAAATACCATGAATCCACCCCAAAAGTCCCCCTAAACCTACCTGATGTTCTCCAAAACCCACAATTTACACTTTTCCACCATGATGACCACGGAAAACACAACGAAACCCAACGGAGAACCCAAAACATGTCCAAAACACCCCAAAAAAGAATTGGATCACCCCAAAACTGGAACAAAATCCTCCAAAACCATAGATCCACCCAAAAAACACCCTAAATCTACCTGATGTTCTCCAAAACCCACAATTTAAACTTTTCCACCATGATGACCACGAAAAACCCAATGAAACCCAACGGAGACCCCAAAACACGTCAAAAACATGACAAAAACAACTGGATCACTAGAAAAACAACAGAAGAAAACCCTAAAAACCATGAATCTGCCCCAGAAGTCCTCATAAACCTACCTGATGTTCTCCAAAACCAACAATTTACACTTTTCCAGCATGATGACCACGGAAAACCCAACAAAACCCAACGGAGAACCCAAAACACGTCCAAAACACCCCAAACAAGAACAGGATCACCCCCCAAAACGAAAGAAAACCCCAAAAAGCACGGATCCAATCCCAAAACCACTCTAAACGTACCTGATGTTCTCCAAATCCAAATGTCCACTCCCAACCACCATAAAACCCATTAGGAACTCAACGAAACCCAACGGAAACCCCAAAAACACCTCAAAAACACCCCAGAAAAGAACTGGATCAGAAGAAAAAACACCAAACACTATGAATTTCCCCGCAAAACCACCCTAAACTCACCTGATCTTCTTCAAAACCCACAATCCACTCCCATTTACCCTAACGACCAACGAGAATCCAACTAAAACCCAACGGAGACCCCAAAACAAGTCGAAAACACCCCAAAGAGGAACAGGATAACCCCTAAAAAAGAAAGAAAACCCCAAAAAACATAGATCCACCCCAAAAACACACTAAACCTACCTGATGTTCTCCAAATCCCAAAGTCCACTCCCAACAAACTTAAAACACATTAGGAAATCAACGAAACGCAACGGAAACCCCAAAACACGTCAAAAACACCACAAAAAAAAAGCGGGATCACCCCCAAAACCGAAAGAAAACCCTAAAAGCCGTTGATCCACCCCAAAAGTCCCCCTAAACCTACCTGATGTTCTCCAATACCCACAATTTACACGTTTTCACCATGATGAACAACAAGAACCCAACAAAACCCAACGGAGACCCCAAAATATGTCAAAAACACCCCAAAAAAGAATGGGACCACCCCAAAAACAGAAGAAAAAGCTAAAAAAAACAGAAGAATTCAACCAAAACCATAGATTCACCACCCAGAAAAACTTAAACTCACCTGATATTCTCCAAAACCCACAATTTACACTTTTCCAACATGATGACCAACAAGAACCCAACAAAACCCAACGGAGACCCCAAAACACATCAAAAACACACCAAAAAAGAACGGGATCACCCCAGAAAAACAGAAAAAAAAAAAACCAAATACCATGAATCCACCCCAAAAGTCCCCCTAAACCTACCTGATGTTCTCCAAAACCCACAATTTACCCTTTTCCACCATGATGCCAACGGAAAACCCAACGAAACCCAACGGAGAACCCAAAACACATCAAAAACACCACAAACAAGAACGGAATCACCCCCAAAACTGGAACAAAATCCCCAAAAAGCACGGATCAAATCCCAAAACCACCCTAAACCTACCTGATGTTCTCCAAAACCCACTATTCAGCCTTTTCCACCAAAATGAACAAGGAAAACACAACGAAACAAAACACAGACCACAAAACACGTCAAAAACACCCCAAACAAGAACGGAATCACCCCCAAAACTGGAAGAAAATCCCCCAAAAACATAGATCCACCCCAAAAAGACAGTAAACCTACCTGATGTTCTCCAAAACCCACAATTTACACTTTTCCAACATGATGACCAACAAGAACCCAGCAAAACCCAACAGAGACCCAAAAACACGTCAAAAACACCCCAAAAATGAATTCGATCACCCCCCCCAAAAAAACAGAAGAAAACCCCAAATACCATGAATCCACCCCAAAAGTCCCCCTAAACCTACCTGATGTTCTCCAAAACCCACAATTTACACTTTTCCACCATGATGACCACGGAAAACACAACGAAACCCAACGGAGAACCCAAAACATGTCCAAAACACCCCAAAAAAGAATTGGATCACCCCAAAACTGGAACAAAATCCTCCAAAACCATAGATCCAACCAAAAAACACCCTAAATCTACCTGATGTTCTCCAAAACCCACAATTTAAACTTTTCCACCATGATGACCACGAAAAACCCAATGAAACCCAACGGAGACCCCAAAACACGTCAAAAACATGACAAAAACAACTGGATCACTAGAAAAACAACAGAAGAAAACCCTAAAAACCATGAATCTGCCCCAGAAGTCCTCATAAACCTACCTGATGTTCTCCAAAACCAACAATTTACACTTTTCCAGCATGATGACCACGGAAAACCCAACAAAACCCAACGGAGAACCCAAAACACGTCCAAAACACCCCAAACAAGAACAGGATCACCCCCCAAAACGAAAGAAAACCCCAAAAAGCACGGATCCAATCCCAAAACCACTCTAAACGTACCTGATGTTCTCCAAATCCAAATGTCCACTCCCAACCACCATAAAACCCATTAGGAACTCAACGAAACCCAACGGAAACCCCAAAAACACCTCAAAAACACCCCAGAAAAGAACTGGATCAGAAGAAAAAACACCAAACACTATGAATTTCCCCGCAAAACCACCCTAAACTCACCTGATCTTCTTCAAAACCCACAATCCACTCCCATTTACCCTAACGACCAACGAGAATCCAACTAAAACCCAACGGAGACCCCAAAACAAGTCGAAAACACCCCAAACAAGAACAGGATAACCCCTAAAAAAGAAAGAAAACCCCCAAAACCATAGATCCACCCCAAAAACACACTAAACCTACCTGATGTTCTCCAAATCCCAAAGTCCACTCCCAACAAACTTAAAACACATTAGGAAATCAACGAAACGCAACGGAAACCCCAAAACACGTCAAAAACACCACAAAAAAAAGCGGGATCACCCCCAAAACCGAAAGAAAACCCTAAAAGCCGTTGATCCACCCCAAAAGTCCCCCTAAACCTACCTGATGTTCTCCAATACCCACAATTTACACGTTTTCACCATGATGAACAACAAGAACCCAACAAAAAACAACGGAGACCACAAAATATGTCAAAAACACCCCAAAAAAGAATGGGACCACCCCAAAAACAGAAGAAAACGCTAAAAAAACAAAAGAATTCAACCAAAACCATAGATTCACACCCAGAAAAACTTAAACTCACCTGATATTCTCCAAAACCCACAATTTACACTTTTCCAACATGATGACAACGGAAAACCCAACAAAACCCAACGGAGACCCCAAAACACATCAAAAACACACCAAAAAAGAACGGGATCACCCCAGAAAAACAGAAAAAAAAAAAACAAATACCATGAATCCACCCCAAAAGTCCCCCTAAACCTACCTGATGTTCTCCAAAACCCACAATTTACCCTTTTCCACCATGATGCCAACGGAAAACCCAACGAAACCCAACGGAGAACCCAAAACACATCAAAAACACCACAAACAAGAACGGAATCACCCCCAAAACTGGAACAAAATCCCCAAAAAGCACGGATCAAATCCCAAAACCACCCTAAACCTACCTGATGTTCTCCAAAACCCACTATTCAGCCTTTTCCACCAAAATGAACAAGGAAAACACAACGAAACAAAACAGAGACCACAAAACACGTCAAAAACACCACAAACAAGAACGGAATCACCCCCAAAACTGGAAGAAAATCCCCCAAAAACATAGATCTACCCCAAAAAGACAGTAAACCTACCTGATGTTCTCCAAAACCCGCAATTTACACTTTTCCAACATGATGACCAACAAGAACCCAGCAAAACCCAACGGAGACCCCAAAACACGTCAAAAACACCCCAAAAATGAATTCGATCACCCCCCCCAAAAAAACAGAAGAAAACCCCAAATACCATGAATCCACCCCAAAAGTCCCCCTAAACCTACCTGATGTTCTCCAAAACCCACAATTTACACTTTTCCACCATGATGACCACGGAAAACCCAACGAAACCCAACGGAGAACCCAAAACATGTCCAAAAAACCCCAAAAAAGAATTGAATCACCCCAAAACTGGAACAAAATCCTCCAAAACCATAGATCCACCCAAAAAACACCCTAAATCTACCTGATGTTCTCCAAAACCCACAATTTACACTTTTCCACCATGATGACCACGAAAAACCCAATGAAACCCAACGGAGACCCCAAAACACGTCAAAAACACGCCAAAAAACAACTGGATCACTAGAAAAACAACAGAAGAAAACCCTAAAAACCATGAATCTGCCCCAGAAGTCCTCATAAACCTACCTGATGTTCTCCAAAAGCCACAATTAACACTTTTCCAGCATGATGACCACGGAAAACCCAACGAAACCCAACGGAGAACCCAAAACACGTCCAAAACACCCCAAACAAGAACAGGATCACCCCCAAAAACGAAAGAAAACCCCAAAAAGCACGGATCCAATCCCAAAACCACTCTAAACGTACCTGATGTTCTCCAAATCCAAATGTCCACTCCCAACCACCATAAAACCCATTAGGAACTCAACGAAACCCAACGGAAACCCCAAAAACACCTCAAAAACACCCCAAAAAAGAACTGGATCAGAAGAAAAAACACCAAACACTATGAATTTCCCCGCAAAACCACCCTAAACTCACCTGATCTTCTTCAAAACCCACAATCCACTCCCATTTACCTTAACGACCAACGAGAATCCAACTAAAACCCAACGGAGACCCCAAAACAAGTCGAAAACACCCCAAACAAGAACAGGATAACCCCTAAAAAAGAAAGAAAACCCCCAAAACCATAGATCCACCCCAAAAACACACTAAACCTACCTGATGTTCTCCAAATCCCAAAGTCCACTCCCAACAAACTTAAAACACATTAGGAAATCAACGAAACGCAACGGAAACCCCAAAACACGTCAAAAACACCACAAAAAAAAGCGGGATCACCCCCAAAACCGAAAGAAAACCCTAAAAGCCGTTGATCCACCCCAAAAGTCCCCCTAAACCTACCTGATGTTCTCCAATACCCACAATTTACACGTTTTCACCATGATGAACAACAAGAACCCAACAAAACCCAACGGAGACCCCAAAATATGTCAAAAACACCCCAAAAAAGAATGGGACCACCCCAAAAACAGAAGAAAACGCTAAAAAAAAAAAAAAACAGAAGAATTCAACCAAAACCATAGATTCACCACCCAGAAAAACTTAAACTCACCTGATATTCTCCAAAACCCACAATTTACACTTTTCCAACATGATGACCAACAAGAACCCAACAAAACCCAACGGAGACCCCAAAACACATCAAAAACACACCAAAAAAGAACGGGATCACCCCAGAAAAACAGAAAAAAAAAACAAATACCATGAATCCACCCCAAAAGTCCCCCTAAACCTACCTGATGTTCTCCAAAACCCACAATTTACCCTTTTCCACCATGATGACCACGAGAAACCCAATGAAACCCAACGGAGACCCCAAAACACATCAAAAACACACCAAAAAAGAACGGGATCACCCCAGAAAAACAGAAAAAAAAAAAAACAAATACCATGAATCCACCCCAAAAGTCCCCCTAAACCTACCTGATGTTCTCCAAAACCCACAATTTACACTTTTCCACCATGATGCCAACGGAAAACCCAACGAAACCCAACGGAGAACCCAAAACACATCAAAAACACCACAAACACGAACGGAATCACCCCCAAAACTGGAACAAAATCCCCAAAAAGCACGGATCAAATCCCAAAACCACCCTAAACCTACCTGATGTTCTCCAAAACCCACTATTCAGCCTTTTACACCAAAATGAACAAGGAAAACACAACGAAACAAAACACAGACCACAAAACACGTCAAAAACACCCCAAACAAGAACGGAATCACCCCCAAAACTGGAAGAAAATCCCCCAAAAACATAGATCCACCCCAAAAAGACAGTAAACCTACCTGATGTTCTCCAAAACACGCAATTTACACTTTTCCAACATGATGACCAACAAGAACCCAACAAAACCCAACGGAGACCCCAAAACACGTAAAAAACACCCCAAAAATGAATTTGATCACCCCCCCAAAAAAAAACAGAAGAAAATCCCAAATACCATGAATCCACCCCAAAAGTCCCCCTAAACCTACCTGATGTTCTCCAAAACCCACAATTTACACTTTTCCACCATGATGACCACGAGAAACCCAATGAAACCCAACGGAGACCCCAAAACACGTCAAAAATATGCCAAAAAACAACTGGATCACTAGAAAAACAACAGAAGAAAACCCTAAAAACCATGAATCTGCCCCAGAAGTCCTCATAAACCTACCTGATGTTCTCCAAAAGCCACAATTAACACTTTTCCAGCATGATGACCACGGAAAACCCAACGAAACCCAACGGAGAACCCAAAACACGTCCAAAACACCCCAGACAAGAACAGGATCACCCCCAAAAACGAAAGAAAACCCCAAAAAGCACGGATCCAATCCCAAAACCACTCTAAACGTACCTGATGTTCTCCAAATCCAAATGTCCACTCCCAACCACCATAAAACCCATTAGGAACTCAACGAAACCCAACGGAAACCCCAAAAACACCTCAAAAACACCCCAGAAAAGAACTGGATC
The DNA here is from genome assembly GCF_964211825.1 of Aythya ferina. Classification (NCBI taxonomy): domain Eukaryota; kingdom Metazoa; phylum Chordata; class Aves; order Anseriformes; family Anatidae; genus Aythya; species Aythya ferina. The sequence continues at coordinate 484,090 of NW_028181440.1, forward strand.
AGAAGAAAAAACACCAAACACTATGAATTTCCCCGCAAAACCACCCTAAACTCACCTGATCTTCTTCAAAACCCACAATCCACTCCCATTTACCTTAACGACCAACGAGAATCCAACTAAAACCCAACGGAGACCCCAAAACAAGTCGAAAACACCCCAAACAAGAACAGGATAACCCCTAAAAAAGAAAGAAAACCCCCAAAAACATAGATCCACCCCAAAAACACACTAAACCTACCTGATGTTCTCCAAATCCCAAAGTCCACTCCCAACAAACTTAAAACACATTAGGAAATCAACGAAACGCAACGGAAACCCCAAAACACGTCAAAAACACCACAAAAAAAAGCGGGATCACCCCCAAAACCGAAAGAAAACCCTAAAAGCCGTTGATCCACCCCAAAAGTCCCCCTAAACCTACCTGATGTTCTCCAATACCCACAATTTACACGTTTTCACCATGATGAACAACAAGAACCCAACAAAACCCAACGGAGACCCCAAAATATGTCAAAAACACCCCAAAAAAGAATGGGACCACCCCAAAAACAGAAGAAAACGCTAAAAAAAAAAAAAAAACAGAAGAATTCAACCAAAACCATAGATTCACCACCCAGAAAAACTTAAACTCACCTGATATTCTCCAAAACCCACAATTTACACTTTTCCAACATGATGACCAACAAGAACCCAACAAAACCCAACGGAGACCCCAAAACACATCAAAAACACACCAAAAAAGAACGGGATCACCCCAGAAAAACAGAAAAAAAAAACAAATACCATGAATCCACCCCAAAAGTCCCCCTAAACCTACCTGATGTTCTCCAAAACCCACAATTTACCCTTTTCCACCATGATGACAACGGAAAACCCAACAAAACCCAACGGAGACCCCAAAACACATCAAAAACACACCAAAAAAGAACGGGATCACCCCAGAAAAACAGAAAAAAAAAAAAACAAATACCATGAATCCACCCCAAAAGTCCCCCTAAACCTACCTGATGTTCTCCAAAACCCACAATTTACACTTTTCCACCATGATGCCAACGGAAAACCCAACGAAACCCAACGGAGAACCCAAAACACATCAAAAACACCACAAACACGAACGGAATCACCCCCAAAACTGGAACAAAATCCCCAAAAAGCACGGATCAAATCCCAAAACCACCCTAAACCTACCTGATGTTCTCCAAAACCCACTATTCAGCCTTTTACACCAAAATGAACAAGGAAAACACAACGAAACAAAACACAGACCACAAAACACGTCAAAAACACCCCAAACAAGAACGGAATCACCCCCAAAACTGGAAGAAAATCCCCCAAAAACATAGATCCACCCCAAAAAGACAGTAAACCTACCTGATGTTCTCCAAAACACGCAATTTACACTTTTCCAACATGATGACCAACAAGAACCCAACAAAACCCAACGGAGACCCCAAAACACGTCAAAAACACCCCAAAAATGAATTTGATCACCCCCCCAAAAAAAAACAGAAGAAAATCCCAAATACCATGAATCCACCCCAAAAGTCCCCCTAAACCTACCTGATGTTCTCCAAAACCCACAATTTACACTTTTCCACCATGATGACCACGAGAAACCCAATGAAACCCAACGGAGACCCCAAAACACGTCAAAAATATGCCAAAAAACAACTGGATCACTAGAAAAACAACAGAAGAAAACCCTAAAAACCATGAATCTGCCCCAGAAGTCCTCATAAACCTACCTGATGTTCTCCAAAAGCCACAATTAACACTTTTCCAGCATGATGACCACGGAAAACCCAACGAAACCCAACGGAGAACCCAAAACACGTCCAAAACACCCCAGACAAGAACAGGATCACCCCCAAAAACGAAAGAAAACCCCAAAAAGCACGGATCCAATCCCAAAACCACTCTAAACGTACCTGATGTTCTCCAAATCCAAATGTCCACTCCCAACCACCATAAAACCCATTAGGAACTCAACGAAACCCAACGGAAACCCCTAAAACACCTCAAAAACACCCCAGAAAAGAACTGGATCAGAAGAAAAAACACCAAACACTATGAATTTCCCCGCAAAACCACCCTAAACTCACCTGATCTTCTTCAAAACCCACAATCCACTCCCATTTACCTTAACGACCAACGAGAATCCAACTAAAACCCAACGGAGACCCCAAAACAAGTCGAAAACACCCCAAACAAGAACAGGATAACCCCTAAAAAAGAAAGAAAACCCCAAAAAACATAGATCCACCCCAAAAACACACTAAACCTACCTGATGTTCTCCAAATCCCAAAGTCCACTCCCAACAAACTTAAAACACATTAGGAAATCAACGAAACGCAACGGAAACCCCAAAACACGTCAAAAACACCACAAAAAAAAGCGGGATCACCCCCAAAACCGAAAGAAAACCCTAAAAGCCGTTGATCCACCCCAAAAGTCCCCCTAAACCTACCTGATGTTCTCCAATACCCACAATTTACCCTTTTCCACCATGATGAACAACAAGAACCCAACAAAACCCAACGGAGACCCCAAAATATGTCAAAAACACCCCAAAAAAGAATGGGACCACCCCAAAAACAGAACAAAAAGCTAAAAAAACAGAAGAATTCAACCAAAACCATAGATTCACCACCCAGAAAAACTTAAACTCACCTGATATTCTCCAAAACCCACAATTTACACTTTTCCAAAATGATGACCAACAAGAACCCAACAAAACCCAACGGAGACCCCAAAACACATCAAAAACACCACAAACAAGAACGGAATCACCCCAGAAAAACAGAAAAAAAAAACAAATACCATGAATCCACCCCAAAAGTCCCCCTAAACCTACCTGATGTTCTCCAAAACCCACAATTTACCCTTTTCCACCATGATGCCAACGGAAAACCCAACGAAACCCAACGGAGACCCCAAAACATATCAAAAACACCCCAAACAAGAACGGAATCACCCCCAAAACTGGAACAAAATCCGCAAAAAACATAGATCCACCCCAAAAAGACAGTAAACCTACCTGATGTTCTCCAAAACACGCAATTTACACTTTTCCAACATGATGACCAACAAGAACCCAGCAAAACCCAACGGAGACCCCAAAACACGTCAAAAACACCCCAAAAATGAATTCGATCACCCCCCCCAAAAAAACAGAAGAAAACCCCAAATACCATGAATCCACCCCAAAAGTCCCCCTAAACCTACCTGATGTTCTCCAAAACCCACAATTTACACTTTTCCACCATGATGACCACGAGAAACCCAATGAAACCCAACGGAGACCCCAAAACACGTCAAAAACATGCCAAAAAACAACTGGATCACTAGAAAAAACAGAACAAAACCCTAAAAACCATGAATCTGCCCCAGAAGTCCTCATAAACCTACCTGATGTTCTCCAAAACCCACAATTTACACTTTTCCACCATGATGACCACGGAAAACACAACGAAACCCAACGGAGAACCCAAAACACGTCCAAAACACCCCAAACAAGAACAGGATCACCCCCAAAAACGAAAGAAAACCCCAAAAAGCACGGATCCAATCCCAAAACCACTCTAAACGTACCTGATGTTCTCCAAATCCAAATGTCCACTCCCAACCACCATAAAACCCATTAGGAACTCAACGAAACCCAACGGAAACCCCAAAAACACCTCAAAAACACCCCAGAAAAGAACTGGATCAGAAGAAAAAACACCAAACACTATGAATTTCCCCGCAAAACCACCCTAAACTCACCTGATCTTCTTCAAAACCCACAATCCACTCCCATTTACCCTAACGACCAACGAGAATCCAACTAAAACCCAACGGAGACCCCAAAACAAGTCGAAAACACCCCAAACAAGAACAGGATAACCCCTAAAAAAGAAAGAAAACCCCCAAAACCATAGATCCACCCCAAAAACACACTAAACCTACCTGATGTTCTCCAAATCCCAAAGTCCACTCCCAACAAACTTAAAACACATTAGGAAATCAACGAAACGCAACGGAAACCCCAAAACACGTCAAAAACACCACAAAAAAAAGCGGGATCACCCCCAAAACCGAAAGAAAACCCTAAAAGCCGTTGATCCACCCCAAAAGTCCCCCTAAACCTACCTGATGTTCTCCAATACCCACAATTTACCCTTTTCCACCATGATGAACAACAAGAACCCAACAAAAAACAACGGAGACCCCAAAATATGTCAAAAACACCCCAAACAAGAATGGGACCACCCCAAAAACAGAAGAAAACGCTAAAAAAAAAACAGAAGAATTCAACCAAAACCATAGATTCACCACCCAGAAAAACTTAAACTCACCTGATATTCTCCAAAACCCACAATTTACACTTTTCCAACATGATGACCAACAAGAACCCAACAAAACCCAACGGAGACCCCAAAACACATCAAAAACACACCAAAAAAGAACGGGATCACCCCAGAAAAACAGAAAAAAAAAACAAATACCATGAATCCACCCCAAAAGTCCCCCTAAACCTACCTGATGTTCTCCAAAACCCACAATTTACCCTTTTCCACCATGATGCCAACGGAAAACCCAACGAAACCCAACGGAGAACCCAAAACACATCAAAAACACCACAAACAAGAACGGAATCACCCCCAAAACTGGAACAAAATCCCCAAAAAGCACGGATCAAATCCCAAAACCACCCTAAACCTACCTGATGTTCTCCAAAACCCACTATTCAGCCTTTTCCACCAAAATGAACAAGGAAAACACAACGAAACAAAACACAGACCACAAAACACGTCAAAAACACCCCAAACAAGAACGGAATCACCCCCAAAACTGGAACAAAATCCGCAAAAAACATAGATCCACCCCAAAAAGACAGTAAACCTACCTGATGTTCTCCAAAACACGCAATTTACACTTTTCCAACATGATGACCAACAAGAACCCAGCAAAACCCAACGGAGACCCCAAAACACGTCAAAAACACCCCAAAAATGAATTCGATCACCCCCCCCAAAAAAACAGAAGAAAACCCCAAATACCATGAATCCACCCCAAAAGTCCCCCTAAACCTACCTGATGTTCTCCAAAACCCACAATTTACACTTTTCCACCATGATGACCACGAGAAACCCAATGAAACCCAACGGAGACCCCAAAACACGTCAAAAACATGCCAAAAAACAACTGGATCACTAGAAAAAACAGAACAAAACCCTAAAAACCATGAATCTGCCCCAGAAGTCCTCATAAACCTACCTGATGTTCTCCAAAACCCACAATTTACACTTTTCCACCATGATGACCACGGAAAACACAACGAAACCCAACGGAGAACCCAAAACACGTCCAAAACACCCCAAACAAGAACAGGATCACCCCCAAAAACGAAAGAAAACCCCAAAAAGCACGGATCCAATCCCAAAACCACTCTAAACGTACCTGATGTTCTCCAAATCCAAATGTCCACTCCCAACCACCATAAAACCCATTAGGAACTCAACGAAACCCAACGGAAACCCCAAAAACACCTCAAAAACACCCCAGAAAAGAACTGGATCAGAAGAAAAAACACCAAACACTATGAATTTCCCCGCAAAACCACCCTAAACTCACCTGATCTTCTTCAAAACCCACAATCCACTCCCATTTACCCTAACGACCAACGAGAATCCAACTAAAACCCAACGGAGACCCCAAAACAAGTCGAAAACACCCCAAACAAGAACAGGATAACCCCTAAAAAAGAAAGAAAACCCCCAAAACCATAGATCCACCCCAAAAACACACTAAACCTACCTGATGTTCTCCAAATCCCAAAGTCCACTCCCAACAAACTTAAAACACATTAGGAAATCAACGAAACGCAACGGAAACCCCAAAACACGTCAAAAACACCACAAAAAAAAGCGGGATCACCCCCAAAACCGAAAGAAAACCCTAAAAGCCGTTGATCCACCCCAAAAGTCCCCCTAAACCTACCTGATGTTCTCCAATACCCACAATTTACCCTTTTCCACCATGATGAACAACAAGAACCCAACAAAAAACAACGGAGACCCCAAAATATGTCAAAAACACCCCAAACAAGAATGGGACCACCCCAAAAACAGAAGAAAACGCTAAAAAAAAAACAGAAGAATTCAACCAAAACCATAGATTCACCACCCAGAAAAACTTAAACTCACCTGATATTCTCCAAAACCCACAATTTACACTTTTCCAACATGATGACCAACAAGAACCCAACAAAACCCAACGGAGACCCCAAAACACATCAAAAACACACCAAAAAAGAACGGGATCACCCCAGAAAAACAGAAAAAAAAAACAAATACCATGAATCCACCCCAAAAGTCCCCCTAAACCTACCTGATGTTCTCCAAAACCCACAATTTACCCTTTTCCACCATGATGCCAACGGAAAACCCAACGAAACCCAACGGAGAACCCAAAACACATCAAAAACACCACAAACAAGAACGGAATCACCCCCAAAACTGGAACAAAATCCCCAAAAAGCACGGATCAAATCCCAAAACCACCCTAAACCTACCTGATGTTCTCCAAAACCCACTATTCAGCCTTTTCCACCAAAATGAACAAGGAAAACACAACGAAACAAAACACAGACCACAAAACACGTCAAAAACACCCCAAACAAGAACGGAATCACCCCCAAAACTGGAACAAAATCCGCAAAAAACATAGATCCACCCCAAAAAACAGTAAACCTACCTGATGTTCTCCAAAACACGCAATTTACACTTTTCCAACATGATGACCAACAAGAACCCAGCAAAACCCAACGGAGACCCCAAAACACGTCAAAAACACCCCAAAAATGAATTCGATCACCCCCCCCAAAAAAACAGAAGAAAATCCCAAATACCATGAATCCACCCCAAAAGTCCCCCTAAACCTACCTGATGTTCTCCAAAACCCACAATTTACACTTTTCCACCATGATGACCACGAGAAACCCAATGAAACCCAACGGAGACCCCAAAACACGTCAAAAACATGCCAAAAAACAACTGGATCACTAGAAAAAACAGAACAAAACCCTAAAAACCATGAATCTGCCCCAGAAGTCCTCATAAACCTACCTGATGTTCTCCAAAACCCACAATTTACCCTTTTCCACCATGATGCCAACGGAAAACCCAACAAAACCCAACGGAGACCCCAAAACATATCAAAAACACCCCAAACAAGAACGGAATCACCCCCAAAACTGGAACAAAATCCGCAAAAAACATAGATCCACCCCAAAAAACAGTAAACCTACCTGATGTTCTCCAAAACACGCAATTTACACTTTTCCAACATGATGACCAACAAGAACCCAGCAAAACCCAACGGAGACCCCAAAACACGTCAAAAACACCCCAAAAATGAATTCGATCACCCCCCCCAAAAAAACAGAAGAAAATCCCAAATACCATGAATCCACCCCAAAAGTCCCCCTAAACCTACCTGATGTTCTCCAAAACCCACAATTTACACTTTTCCACCATGATGACCACGAGAAACCCAATGAAACCCAACGGAGACCCCAAAACACGTCAAAAACATGCCAAAAAACAACTGGATCACTAGAAAAAACAGAACAAAACCCTAAAAACCATGAATCTGCCCCAGAAGTCCTCATAAACCTACCTGATGTTCTCCAAAACCCACAATTTACACTTTTCCACCATGATGACCACGGAAAACACAACAAAACCCAACGGAGAACCCAAAACACGTCCAAAACACCCCAAACAAGAACAGGATCACCCCCAAAAACGAAAGAAAACCCCAAAAAGCACGGATCCAATCCCAAAACCACTCTAAACGTACCTGATGTTCTCCAAATCCAAATGTCCACTCCCAACCACCATAAAACCCATTAGGAACTCAACGAAACCCAACGGAAACCCCAAAAACACCTCAAAAACACCCCAAAAAAGAACTGGATCAGAAGAAAAAACACCAAACACTATGAATTTCCCCGCAAAACCACCCTAAACTCACCTGATCTTCTTCAAAACCCACAATCCACTCCCATTTACCCTAACGACCAACGAGAATCCAACTAAAACCCAACGGAGACCCCAAAACAAGTCGAAAACACCCCAAACAAGAACAGGATAACCCCTAAAAAAGAAAGAAAACCCCCAAAACCATAGATCCACCCCAAAAACACACTAAACCTACCTGATGTTCTCCAAATCCCAAAGTCCACTCCCAACAAACTTAAAACACATTAGGAAATCAACGAAACGCAACGGAAACCCCAAAACACGTCAAAAACACCACAAAAAAAAGCGGGATCACCCCCAAAACCGAAAGAAAACCCTAAAAGCCGTTGATCCACCCCAAAAGTCCCCCTAAACCTACCTGATGTTCTCCAATACCCACAATTTACCCTTTTCCACCATGATGAACAACAAGAACCCAACAAAAACCAACGGAGACCACAAAATATGTCAAAAACACCCCAAACAAGAATGGGACCACCCCAAAAACAGAAGAAAACGCTAAAAAAAAAACAGAAGAATTCAACCAAAACCATAGATTCACCACCCAGAAAAACTTAAACTCACCTGATATTCTCCAAAACCCACAATTTACACTTTTCCAACATGATGACCAACAAGAACCCAACAAAACCCAACGGAGACCCCAAAACACATCAAAAACACACCAAAAAAGAACGGGATCACCCCAGAAAAACAGAAAAAAAAAAAAACAAATACCATGAATCCACCCCAAAAGTCCCCCTAAACCTACCTGATGTTCTCCAAAACCCACAATTTACCCTTTTCCACCATGATGCCAACGGAAAACCCAACGAAACCCAACGGAGAACCCAAAACACATCAAAAACACCACAAACAAGAACGGAATCACCCCCAAAACTGGAACAAAATCCCCAAAAAGCACGGATCAAATCCCAAAACCACCCTAAACCTACCTGATGTTCTCCAAAACCCACTATTCAGCCTTTTCCACCAAAATGAACAAGGAAAACACAACGAAACAAAACACAGACCACAAAACACGTCAAAAACACCCCAAACAAGAACGGAATCACCCCCAAAACTGGAACAAAATCCGCAAAAAACATAGATCCACCCCAAAAAACAGTAAACCTACCTGATGTTCTCCAAAACACGCAATTTACACTTTTCCAACATGATGACCAACAAGAACCCAGCAAAACCCAACGGAGACCCCAAAACACGTCAAAAACACCCCAAAAATGAATTCGATCACCCCCCCCAAAAAAACAGAAGAAAATCCCAAATACCATGAATCCACCCCAAAAGTCCCCCTAAACCTACCTGATGTTCTCCAAAACCCACAATTTACACTTTTCCACCATGATGACCACGAGAAACCCAACGAAACCCAACGGAGACCCCAAAACACGTCAAAAACATGCCAAAAAACAACTGGATCACTAGAAAAAACAGAACAAAACCCTAAAAACCATGAATCTGCCCCAGAAGTCCTCATAAACCTACCTGATGTTCTCCAAAACCCACAATTTACCCTTTTCCACCATGATGCCAACGGAAAACACAACGAAACCCAACGGAGAACCCAAAACACGTCCAAAACACCCCAAACAAGAACAGGATCACCCCCAAAAACGAAAGAAAACCCCAAAAAGCACGGATCCAATCCCAAAACCACTCTAAACGTACCTGATGTTCTCCAAATCCAAATGTCCACTCCCAACCACCATAAAACCCATTAGGAACTCAACGAAACCCAACGGAAACCCCAAAAACACCTCAAAAACACCCCAGAAAAGAACTGGATCAGAAGAAAAAACACCAAACACTATGAATTTCCCCGCAAAACCACCCTAAACTCACCTGATCTTCTTCAAAACCCACAATCCACTCCCATTTACCCTAACGACCAACGAGAATCCAACTAAAACCCAACGGAGACCCCAAAACAAGCCGAAAACACCCCAAACAAGAACAGGATAACCCCTAAAAAAGAAAGAAAACCCCCAAAACCATAGATCCACCCCAAAAACACACTAAACCTACCTGATGTTCTCCAAATCCCAAAGTCCACTCCCAACAAACTTAAAACACATTAGGAAATCAACGAAACGCAACGGAAACCCCAAAACACGTCAAAAACACCACAAAAAAAAGCGGGATCACCCCCAAAACCGAAAGAAAACCCTAAAAGCCGTTGATCCACCCCAAAAGTCCCCCTAAACCTACCTGATGTTCTCCAATACCCACAATTTACACGTTTTCACCATGATGAACAACAAGAACCCAACAAAAACTAACGGAGACCACAAAATATGTCAAAAACACCCCAAAAAAAGAATGGGACCACCCCAAAAACAGAAGAAAACGCTAAAAAAAAAACAGAAGAATTCAACCAAAACCATAGATTCACCACCCAGAAAAACTTAAACTCACCTGATATTCTCCAAAACCCACAATTTACACTTTTCCATCATGATGACCAACAAGAACCCAACAAAACCCAACGGAGACCCCAAAACACATCAAAAACACCACAAACAAGAACGGAATCACCCCAGAAAAACAGAAAAAAAAAACAAATACCATGAATCCACCCCAAAAGTCCCCCTAAACCTACCTGATGTTCTCCAAAACCCACAATTTACACTTTTCCACCATGATGACCACGAGAAACCCAATGAAACCCAACGGAGACCCCAAAACACGTCAAAAACATGCCAAAAAACAACTGGATCACTAGAAAAAACAGAACAAAACCCTAAAAACCATGAATCTGCCCCAGAAGTCCTCATAAACCTACCTGATGTTCTCCAAAACCCACAATTTACCCTTTTCCACCATGATGCCAACGGAAAACCCAACGAAACCCAACGGAGACCCCAAAACATATCAAAAACACCCCAAACAAGAACGGAATCACCCCCAAAACTGGAACAAAATCCGCAAAAAACATAGATCCACCCCAAAAAACAGTAAACCTACCTGATGTTCTCCAAAACACGCAATTTACACTTTTCCAACATGATGACCAACAAGAACCCAGCAAAACCCAACGGAGACCCCAAAACACGTCAAAAACACCCCAAAAATGAATTCGATCACCCCCCCCAAAAAAACAGAAGAAAATCCCAAATACCATGAATCCACCCCAAAAGTCCCCCTAAACCTACCTGATGTTCTCCAAAACCCACAATTTACACTTTTCCACCATGATGACCACGAGAAACCCAATGAAACCCAACGGAGACCCCAAAACACGTCAAAAACATGCCAAAAAACAACTGGATCACTAGAAAAAACAGAACAAAACCCTAAAAACCATGAATCTGCCCCAGAAGTCCTCATAAACCTACCTGATGTTCTCCAAAACCCACAATTTACACTTTTCCACCATGATGACCACGGAAAACACAACAAAACCCAACGGAGAACCCAAAACACGTCCAAAACACCCCAAACAAGAACAGGATCACCCCCAAAAACGAAAGAAAACCCCAAAAAGCACGGATCCAATCCCAAAACCACTCTAAACGTACCTGATGTTCTCCAAATCCAAATGTCCACTCCCAACCACCATAAAACCCATTAGGAACTCAACGAAACCCAACGGAAACCCCAAAAACACCTCAAAAACACCCCAAAAAAGAACTGGATCAGAAGAAAAAACACCAAACACTATGAATTTCCCCGCAAAACCACCCTAAACTCACCTGATCTTCTTCAAAACCCACAATCCACTCCCATTTACCCTAACGACCAACGAGAATCCAACTAAAACCCAACGGAGACCCCAAAACAAGTCGAAAACACCCCAAACAAGAACAGGATAACCCCTAAAAAAGAAAGAAAACCCCCAAAACCATAGATCCACCCCAAAAACACACTAAACCTACCTGATGTTCTCCAAATCCCAAAGTCCACTCCCAACAAACTTAAAACACATTAGGAAATCAACGAAACGCAACGGAAACCCCAAAACACGTCAAAAACACCACAAAAAAAAGCGGGATCACCCCCAAAACCGAAAGAAAACCCTAAAAGCCGTTGATCCACCCCAAAAGTCCCCCTAAACCTACCTGATGTTCTCCAATACCCACAATTTACCCTTTTCCACCATGATGAACAACAAGAACCCAACAAAAAACAACGGAGACCCCAAAATATGTCAAAAACACCCCAAACAAGAATGGGACCACCCCAAAAACAGAAGAAAACGCTAAAAAAAAAACAGAAGAATTCAACCAAAACCATAGATTCACCACCCAGAAAAACTTAAACTCACCTGATATTCTCCAAAACCCACAATTTACACTTTTCCAACATGATGACCAACAAGAACCCAACAAAACCCAACGGAGACCCCAAAACACATCAAAAACACACCAAAAAAGAACGGGATCACCCCAGAAAAACAGAAAAAAAAAACAAATACCATGAATCCACCCCAAAAGTCCCCCTAAACCTACCTGATGTTCTCCAAAACCCACAATTTACCCTTTTCCACCATGATGCCAACGGAAAACCCAACGAAACCCAACGGAGAACCCAAAACACATCAAAAACACCACAAACAAGAATGGAATCACCCCCAAAACTGGAACAAAATCCCCAAAAAGCACGGATCAAATCCCAAAACCACCCTAAACCTACCTGATGTTCTCCAAAACCCACTATTCAGCCTTTTCCACCAACATGAACAAGGAAAACACAACGAAACAAAACAGAGACCACAAAACACGTCAAAAACACCCCAAACAAGAACGGAATCACCCCCAAAACTGGAACAAAATCCGCAAAAAACATAGATCCACCCCAAAAAGACAGTAAACCTACCTGATGTTCTCCAAAACACGCAATTTACACTTTTCCAACATGATGACCAACAAGAACCCAGCAAAACCCAACGGAGACCCTAAAACACGTCAAAAACACCCCAAAAATGAATTCGATCACCCCCCCCAAAAAAACAGAAGAAAATCCCAAATACCATGAATCCACCCCAAAAGTCCCCCTAAACCTACCTGATGTTCTCCAAAACCCACAATTTACACTTTTCCACCATGATGACCACGAGAAACCCAATGAAACCCAACGGAGACCCCAAAACACGTCAAAAACATGCCAAAAAACAACTGGATCACTAGAAAAAACAGAACAAAACCCTAAAAACCATGAATCTGCCCCAGAAGTCCTCATAAACCTACCTGATGTTCTCCAAAACCCACAATTTACACTTTTCCACCATGATGACCACGGAAAACACAACGAAACCCAACGGAGAACCCAAAACACGTCCAAAACACCCCAAACAAGAACAGGATCACCCCCAAAAATGAAAGAAAACCCCAAAAAGCACGGATCCAATCCCAAAACCACTCTAAACGTACCTGATGTTCTCCAAATCCAAATGTCCACTCCCAACCACCATAAAACCCATTAGGAACTCAACGAAACCCAACGGAAACCCCAAAAACACCTCAAAAACACCCCAGAAAAGAACTGGATCAGAAGAAAAAACACCAAACACTATGAATTTCCCCGCAAAACCACCCTAAACTCACCTGATCTTCTTCAAAACCCACAATCCACTCCCATTTACCCTAACGACCAACGAGAATCCAACTAAAACCCAACGGAGACCCCAAAACAAGTCGAAAACACCCCAAACAAGAACAGGATAACCCCTAAAAAAGAAAGAAAACCCCCAAAACCATAGATCCACCCCAAAAACACACTAAACCTACCTGATGTTCTCCAAATCCCAAAGTCCACTCCCAACAAACTTAAAACACATTAGGAAATCAACGAAACGCAACGGAAACCCCAAAACACGTCAAAAACACCACAAAAAAAAGCGGGATCACCCCCAAAACCGAAAGAAAACCCTAAAAGCCGTTGATCCACCCCAAAAGTCCCCCTAAACCTACCTGATGTTCTCCAATACCCACAATTTACACGTTTTCACCATGATGAACAACAAGAACCCAACAAAAACTAACGGAGACCACAAAATATGTCAAAAACACCCCAAAAAAGAATGGGACCACCCCAAAAACAGAAGAAAACGCTAAAAAAAAAAACAGAAGAATTCAACCAAAACCATAGATTCACCACCCAGAAAAACTTAAACTCACCTGATATTCTCCAAAACCCACAATTTACACTTTTCCAACATGATGACCAACAAGAACCCAACAAAACCCAACGGAGACCCCAAAACACATCAAAAACACCACAAACAAGAACGGAATCACCCCAGAAAAACAGAAAAAAAAAAACAAATACCATGAATCCACCCCAAAAGTCCCCCTAAACCTACCTGATGTTCTCCAAAACCCACAATTTACACTTTTCCACCATGATGACCACGAGAAACCCAATGAAACCCAACGGAGACCCCAAAACACGTCAAAAACATGCCAAAAAACAACTGGATCACTAGAAAAAACAGAACAAAACCCTAAAAACCATGAATCTGCCCCAGAAGTCCTCATAAACCTACCTGATGTTCTCCAAAACCCACAATTTACCCTTTTCCACCATGATGCCAACGGAAAACCCAACGAAACCCAACGGAGACCCCAAAACATATCAAAAACACCCCAAACAAGAACGGAATCACCCCCAAAACTGGAACAAAATCCGCAAAAAACATAGATCCACCCTAAAAACAGTAAACCTACCTGATGTTCTCCAAAACACGCAATTTACACTTTTCCAACATGATGACCAACAAGAACCCAGCAAAACCCAACGGAGACCCCAAAACACGTCAAAAACACCCCAAAAATGAATTCGATCACCCCCCCCAAAAAAACAGAAGAAAATCCCAAATACCATGAATCCACCCCAAAAGTCCCCCTAAACCTACCTGATGTTCTCCAAAACCCACAATTTACACTTTTCCACCATGATGACCACGAGAAACCCAATGAAACCCAACGGAGACCCCAAAACACGTCAAAAACATGCCAAAAAACAACTGGATCACTAGAAAAAACAGAACAAAACCCTAAAAACCATGAATCTGCCCCAGAAGTCCTCATAAACCTACCTGATGTTCTCCAAAACCCACAATTTACCCTTTTCCACCATGATGCCAACGGAAAACCCAACGAAACCCAACGGAGACCCCAAAACATATCAAAAACACCCCAAACAAGAACGGAATCACCCCCAAAACTGGAACAAAATCCGCAAAAAACATAGATCCACCCCAAAAAACAGTAAACCTACCTGATGTTCTCCAAAACACGCAATTTACACTTTTCCAACATGATGACCAACAAGAACCCAGCAAAACCCAACGGAGACCCCAAAACACGTCAAAAACACCCCAAAAATGAATTCGATCACCCCCCCCAAAAAAACAGAAGAAAATCCCAAATACCATGAATCCACCCCAAAAGTCCCCCTAAACCTACCTGATGTTCTCCAAAACCCACAATTTACACTTTTCCACCATGATGACCACGAGAAACCCAATGAAACCCAACGGAGACCCCAAAACACGTCAAAAACATGCCAAAAAACAACTGGATCACTAGAAAAAACAGAACAAAACCCTAAAAACCATGAATCTGCCCCAGAAGTCCTCATAAACCTACCTGATGTTCTCCAAAACCCACAATTTACACTTTTCCACCATGATGACCACGGAAAACACAACGAAACCCAACGGAGAACCCAAAACACGTCCAAAACACCCCAAACAAGAACAGGATCACCCCCAAAAACGAAAGAAAACCCCAAAAAGCACGGATCCAATCCCAAAACCACTCTAAACGTACCTGATGTTCTCCAAATCCAAATGTCCACTCCCAACCACCATAAAACCCATTAGGAACTCAACGAAACCCAACGGAAACCCCAAAAACACCTCAAAAACACCCCAGAAAAGAACTGGATCAGAAGAAAAAACACCAAACACTATGAATTTCCCCGCAAAACCACCCTAAACTCACCTGATCTTCTTCAAAACCCACAATCCACTCCCATTTACCCTAACGACCAACGAGAATCCAACTAAAACCCAACGGAGACCCCAAAACAAGTCGAAAACACCCCAAACAAGAACAGGATAACCCCTAAAAAAGAAAGAAAACCCCCAAAACCATAGATCCACCCCAAAAACACACTAAACCTACCTGATGTTCTCCAAATCCCAAAGTCCACTCCCAACAAACTTAAAACACATTAGGAAATCAACGAAACGCAACGGAAACCCCAAAACACGTCAAAAACACCACAAAAAAAAGCGGGATCACCCCCAAAACCGAAAGAAAACCCTAAAAGCCGTTGATCCACCCCAAAAGTCCCCCTAAACCTACCTGATGTTCTCCAATACCCACAATTTACCCTTTTCCACCATGATGAACAACAAGAACCCAACAAAAAACAACGGAGACCCCAAAATATGTCAAAAACACCCCAAACAAGAATGGGACCACCCCAAAAACAGAAGAAAACGCTAAAAAAAAAAACAGAAGAATTCAACCAAAACCATAGATTCACCACCCAGAAAAACTTAAACTCACCTGATATTCTCCAAAACCCACAATTTACACTTTTCCAACATGATGACCAACAAGAACCCAACAAAACCCAACGGAGACCCCAAAACACATCAAAAACACACCAAAAAAGAACGGGATCACCCCAGAAAAACAGAAAAAAAAAACAAATACCATGAATCCACCCCAAAAGTCCCCCTAAACCTACCTGATGTTCTCCAAAACCCACAATTTACCCTTTTCCACCATGATGCCAACGGAAAACCCAACGAAACCCAACGGAGAACCCAAAACACATCAAAAACACCACAAACAAGAACGGAATCACCCCCAAAACTGGAACAAAATCCCCAAAAAGCACGGATCAAATCCCAAAACCACCCTAAACCTACCTGATGTTCTCCAAAACCCACTATTCAGCCTTTTCCACCAAAATGAACAAGGAAAACACAACGAAACAAAACACAGACCACAAAACACGTCAAAAACACCCCAAACAAGAACGGAATCACCCCCAAAACTGGAAGAAAATCCCCCAAAAACATAGATCCACCCCAAAAAGACAGTAAACCTACCTGATGTTCTCCAAAACCCACAATTTACACTTTTCCAACATGATGACCAACAAGAACCCAGCAAAACCCAACGGAGACCCCAAAACACGTCAAAAACACCCCAAAAATGAATTCGATCACCCCCCCCAAAAAAAACAGAAGAAAACCCCAAATACCATGAATCCACCCCAAAAGTCCCCCTAAACCTACCTGATGTTCTCCAAAACCCACAATTTACACTTTTCCACCATGATGACCACGGAAAACACAACGAAACCCAACGGAGAACCCAAAACATGTCCAAAACACCACAAAAAAGAATTGGATCACCCCAAAACTGGAACAAAATCCTCCAAAACCATAGATCCACCCAAAAAACACCCTAAATCTACCTGATGTTCTCCAAAACCCACAATTTAAACTTTTCCACCATGATGACCACGAAAAACCCAATGAAACCCAACGGAGACCCCAAAACACGTCAAAAAAAAAATGACAAAAACAACTGGATCACTAGAAAAACAACAGAAGAAAACCCTAAAAACCATGAATCTGCCCCAGAAGTCCTCATAAACCTACCTGATGTTCTCCAAAACCCACAATTTAAACTTTTCCACCATGATGACCACGAGAAACCCAATGAAACCCAATGGAGACCCCAAAACACATCAAAAACATGCCAAAAAACAACTGGATCACTAGAAAAAACAGAACAAAACCCTAAAAATTATGAATCTGCCCCAGAAGTCCTCATAAACCTACCTGATGTTCTCCAAAACCCACAATTTACACTTTTCCACCATGATGACCACGGAAAACACAACGAAACCCAACGAATAACCCAAAACACGTCCAAAACACCCCAAACAAGAACAGGATCACCCCCCAAAACGAAAGAAAACCCCAAAAAGCACGGATCCAATCCCAAAACCACTCTAAACGTACCTGATGTTCTCCAAATCCAAATGTCCACTCCCAACCACCATAAAACCCATTAGGAACTCAACGAAACCCAACGGAAACCCCAAAAACACCTCAAAAACACCCCAAAAAAGAACTGGATCAGAAGAAAAAACACCAAACACTATGAATTTCCCCGCAAAACCACCCTAAACTCACCTGATCTTCTTCAAAACCCACAATCCACTCCCATTTACCCTAACGACCAACGAGAATCCAACTAAAACCCAACGGAGACCCCAAAACAAGTCGAAAACACCCCAAACAAGAACAGGATAACCCCTAAAAAAGAAAGAAAACCCCAAAAAACATAGATCCACCCCAAAAACACACTAAACCTACCTGATGTTCTCCAAATCCCAAAGTCCACTCCCAACAAACTTAAAACACATTAGGAAATCAACGAAACGCAACGGAAACCCCAAAACACGTCAAAAACACCACAAAAAAAAGCGGGATCACCCCCAAAACCGAAAGAAAACCCTAAAAGCCGTTGATCCACCCCAAAAGTCCCCCTAAACCTACCTGATGTTCTCCAATACCCACAATTTACACGTTTTCACCATGATGAACAACAAGAACCCAACAAAAACTAACGGAGACCACAAAATATGTCAAAAACACCCCAAAAAAGAATGGGACCACCCCAAAAACAGAAGAAAACGCTAAAAAAAAAAACAGAAGAATTCAACCAAAACCATAGATTCACCACCCAGAAAAACTTAAACTCACCTGATATTCTCCAAAACCCACAATTTACACTTTTCCAACATGATGACCAACAAGAACCCAACAAAACCCAACGGAGACCCCAAAACACATCAAAAACACCACAAACAAGAACGGAATCACCCCAGAAAAACAGAAAAAAAAAACAAATACCATGAATCCACCCCAAAAGTCCCCCTAAACCTACCTGATGTTCTCCAAAACCCACAATTTACCCTTTTCCACCATGATGCCAACGGAAAACCCAACGAAACCCAACGGAGACCCCAAAACATATCAAAAACACCCCAAACAAGAACGGAATCACCCCCAAAACTGGAACAAAATCCGCAAAAAACATAGATCCACCCCAAAAAACAGTAAACCTACCTGATGTTCTCCAAAACCCACAATTTACACTTTTCCACCATGATGACCACGAGAAACCCAATGAAACCCAACGGAGACCCCAAAACACGTCAAAAACATGCCAAAAAACAACTGGATCACTAGAAAAAACAGAACAAAACCCTAAAAACCATGAATCTGCCCCAGAAGTCCTCATAAACCTACCTGATGTTCTCCAAAACCCACAATTTACACTTTTCCACCATGATGACCACGGAAAACACAACGAAACCCAACGGAGAACCCAAAACACGTCCAAAACACCCCAAACAAGAACAGGATCACCCCCAAAAACGAAAGAAAACCCCAAAAAGCACGGATCCAATCCCAAAACCACTCTAAACGTACCTGATGTTCTCCAAATCCAAATGTCCACTCCCAACCACCATAAAACCCATTAGGAACTCAACGAAACCCAACGGAAACCCCTAAAACACCTCAAAAACACCCCAGAAAAGAACTGGATCAGAAGAAAAAACACCAAACACTATGAATTTCCCCGCAAAACCACCCTAAACTCACCTGATCTTCTTCAAAACCCACAATCCACTCCCATTTACCCTAACGACCAACGAGAATCCAACTAAAACCCAACGGAGACCCCAAAACAAGTCGAAAACACCCCAAACAAGAACAGGATAACCCCTAAAAAAGAAAGAAAACCCCCAAAACCATAGATCCACCCCAAAAACACACTAAACCTACCTGATGTTCTCCAAATCCCAAAGTCCACTCCCAACAAACTTAAAACACATTAGGAAATCAACGAAACGCAACGGAAACCCCAAAACACGTCAAAAACACCACAAAAAAAAGCGGGATCACCCCCAAAACCGAAAGAAAACCCTAAAAGCCGTTGATCCACCCCAAAAGTCCCCCTAAACCTACCTGATGTTCTCCAATACCCACAATTTACCCTTTTCCACCATGATGAACAACAAGAACCCAACAAAAAACAACGGAGACCCCAAAATATGTCAAAAACACCCCAAACAAGAATGGGACCACCCCAAAAACAGAAGAAAACGCTAAAAAAAAAAAACAGAAGAATTCAACCAAAACCATAGATTCACCACCCAGAAAAACTTAAACTCACCTGATATTCTCCAAAACCCACAATTTACACTTTTCCAACATGATGACCAACAAGAACCCAACAAAACCCAACGGAGACCCCAAAACACATCAAAAACACACCAAAAAAGAACGGGATCACCCCAGAAAAACAGAAAAAAAAAACAAATACCATGAATCCACCCCAAAAGTCCCCCTAAACCTACCTGATGTTCTCCAAAACCCACAATTTACCCTTTTCCACCATGATGCCAACGGAAAACCCAACGAAACCCAACGGAGAACCCAAAACACATCAAAAACACCACAAACAAGAACGGAATCACCCCCAAAACTGGAACAAAATCCCCAAAAAGCACGGATCAAATCCCAAAACCACCCTAAACCTACCTGATGTTCTCCAAAACCCACTATTCAGCCTTTTCCACCAAAATGAACAAGGAAAACACAACGAAACAAAACACAGACCACAAAACACGTCAAAAACACCCCAAACAAGAACGGAATCACCCCCAAAACTGGAAGAAAATCCCCCAAAAACATAGATCCACCCCAAAAAGACAGTAAACCTACCTGATGTTCTCCAAAACCCACAATTTACACTTTTCCAACATGATGACCAACAAGAACCCAGCAAAACCCAACGGAGACCCCAAAACACGTCAAAAACACCCCAAAACTGAATTCGATCACCCCCCCCAAAAAAAACAGAAGAAAACCCCAAATACCATGAATCCACCCCAAAAGTCCCCCTAAACCTACCTGATGTTCTCCAAAACCCACAATTTACACTTTTCCACCATGATGACCACGGAAAACACAACGAAACCCAACGGAGAACCCAAAACATGTCCAAAACACCCCAAAAAAGAATTGGATCACCCCAAAACTGGAACAAAATCCTCCAAAACCATAGATCCAACCAAAAAACACCCTAAATCTACCTGATGTTCTCCAAAACCCACAATTTAAACTTTTCCACCATGATGACCACGAAAAACCCAATGAAACCCAACGGAGACCCCAAAACACGTCAAAAACATGACAAAAACAACTGGATCACTAGAAAAACAACAGAAGAAAACCCTAAAAACCATGAATCTGCCCCAGAAGTCCTCATAAACCTACCTGATGTTCTCCAAAACCCACAATTTAAACTTTTCCACCATGATGACCACGAGAAACCCAATGAAACCCAATGGAGACCCCAAAACACATCAAAAACATGCCAAAAAACAACTGGATCACTAGAAAAAACAGAACAAAACCCTAAAAATTATGAATCTGCCCCAGAAGTCCTCATAAACCTACCTGATGTTCTCCAAAACCCACAATTTACACTTTTCCACCATGATGACCACGGAAAACACAACGAAACCCAACGAATAACCCAAAACACGTCCAAAACACCCCAAACAAGAACAGGATCACCCCCAAAAACGAAAGAAAACCCCAAAAAGCACGGATCCAATCCCAAAACCACTCTAAACGTACCTGATGTTCTCCAAATCCAAATGTCCACTCCCAACCACCATAAAACCCATTAGGAACTCAACGAAACCCAACGGAAACCCCAAAAACACCTCAAAAACACCCCAAAAAAGAACTGGATCAGAAGAAAAAACACCAAACACTATGAATTTCCCCGCAAAACCACCCTAAACTCACCTGATCTTCTTCAAAACCCACAATCCACTCCCATTTACCCTAACGACCAACGAGAATCCAACTAAAACCCAACGGAGACCCCAAAACAAGTCGAAAACACCCCAAACAAGAACAGGATAACCCCTAAAAAAGAAAGAAAACCCCCAAAACCATAGATCCACCCCAAAAACACACTAAACCTACCTGATGTTCTCCAAATCCCAAAGTCCACTCCCAACAAACTTAAAACACATTAGGAAATCAACGAAACGCAACGGAAACCCCAAAACACGTCAAAAACACCACAAAAAAAAGCGGGATCACCCCCAAAACCGAAAGAAAACCCTAAAAGCCGTTGATCCACCCCAAAAGTCCCCCTAAACCTACCTGATGTTCTCCAATACCCACAATTTACCCTTTTCCACCATGATGAACAACAAGAACCCAACAAAAACCAACGGAGACCCCAAAATATGTCAAAAACACCCCAAACAAGAATGGGACCACCCCAAAAACAGAAGAAAACGCTAAAAAAAAAACAGAAGAATTCAACCAAAACCATAGATTCACCACCCAGAAAAACTTAAACTCACCTGATATTCTCCAAAACCCACAATTTACACTTTTCCAACATGATGACCAACAAGAACCCAACAAAACCCAACGGAGACCCCAAAACACATCAAAAACACCACAAACAAGAACGGAATCACCCCAGAAAAACAGAAAAAAAAAAAACAAATACCATGAATCCACCCCAAAAGTCCCCCTAAACCTACCTGATGTTCTCCAAAACCCACAATTTACCCTTTTCCACCATGATGCCAACGGAAAACCCAACGAAACCCAACGGAGACCCCAAAACATATCAAAAACACCCCAAACAAGAACGGAATCACCCCCAAAACTGGAACAAAATCCGCAAAAAACATAGATCCACCCCAAAAAACAGTAAACCTACCTGATGTTCTCCAAAACACGCAATTTACACTTTTCCAACATGATGACCAACAAGAACCCAGCAAAACCCAACGGAGACCCCAAAACACGTCAAAAACACCCCAAAAATGAATTCGATCACCCCCCCCAAAAAAACAGAAGAAAATCCCAAATACCATGAATCCACCCCAAAAGTCCCCCTAAACCTACCTGATGTTCTCCAAAACCCACAATTTACACTTTTCCACCATGATGACCACGAGAAACCCAATGAAACCCAACGGAGACCCCAAAACACGTCAAAAACATGCCAAAAAACAACTGGATCACTAGAAAAAACAGAACAAAACCCTAAAAACCATGAATCTGCCCCAGAAGTCCTCATAAACCTACCTGATGTTCTCCAAAACCCACAATTTACACTTTTCCACCATGATGACCACGGAAAACCCAACGAAACCCAATGGAGAACCCAAAACACGTCCAAAACACCCCAAACAAGAACAGGATCACCCCCAAAAACGAAAGAAAACCCCAAAAAGCACGGATCCAATCCCAAAACCACTCTAAACGTACCTGATGTTCTCCAAATCCAAATGTCCACTCCCAACCACCATAAAACCCATTAGGAACTCAACGAAACCCAACGGAAACCCCAAAAACACCTCAAAAACACCCCAGAAAAGAACTGGATCAGAAGAAAAAACACCAAACACTATGAATTTCCCCGCAAAACCACCCTAAACTCACCTGATCTTCTTCAAAACCCACAATCCACTCCCATTTACCCTAACGACCAACGAGAATCCAACTAAAACCCAACGGAGACCCCAAAACAAGTCGAAAACACCCCAAACAAGAACAGGATAACCCCTAAAAAAGAAAGAAAACCCCAAAAAACATAGATCCACCCCAAAAACACACTAAACCTACCTGATGTTCTCCAAATCCCAAAGTCCACTCCCAACAAACTTAAAACACATTAGGAAATCAACGAAACGCAACGGAAACCCCAAAACACGTCAAAAACACCACAAAAAAAAGCGGGATCACCCCCAAAACCGAAAGAAAACCCTAAAAGCCGTTGATCCACCCCAAAAGTCCCCCTAAACCTACCTGATGTTCTCCAATACCCACAATTTACCCTTTTCCACCATGATGAACAACAAGAACCCAACAAAAAACAACGGAGACCCCAAAATATGTCAAAAACACCCCAAACAAGAATGGGACCACCCCAAAAACAGAAGAAAACGCTAAAAAAAAACAGAAGAATTCAACCAAAACCATAGATTCACCACCCAGAAAAACTTAAACTCACCTGATATTCTCCAAAACCCACAATTTACACTTTTCCAACATGATGACCAACAAGAACCCAACAAAACCCAACGGAGACCCCAAAACACATCAAAAACACACCAAAAAAGAACGGGATCACCCCAGAAAAACAGAAAAAAAAAACAAATACCATGAATCCACCCCAAAAGTCCCCCTAAACCTACCTGATGTTCTCCAAAACCCACAATTTACCCTTTTCCACCATGATGCCAACGGAAAACCCAACGAAACCCAACGGAGAACCCAAAACACATCAAAAACACCACAAACAAGAACGGAATCACCCCCAAAACTGGAACAAAATCCCCAAAAAGCACGGATCAAATCCCAAAACCACCCTAAACCTACCTGATGTTCTCCAAAACCCACTATTCAGCCTTTTCCACCAAAATGAACAAGGAAAACACAACGAAACAAAACAGAGACCACAAAACACGTCAAAAACACCCCAAACAAGAACGGAATCACCCCCAAAACTGGAAGAAAATCCCCCAAAAACATAGATCCACCCCAAAAAGACAGTAAACCTACCTGATGTTCTCCAAAACCCACAATTTACACTTTTCCAACATGATGACCAACAAGAACCCAGCAAAACCCAACGGAGACCCCAAAACACGTCAAAAACACCCCAAAAATGAATTCGATCACCCCCCCCCAAAAAAAAAAAAGAAAACCCCAAATACCATGAATCCACCCCAAAAGTCCCCCTAAACCTACCTGATGTTCTCCAAAACCCACAATTTACACTTTTCCACCATGATGACCACGGAAAACACAACGAAACCCAACGGAGAACCCAAAACATGTCCAAAACACCCCAAAAAAGAATTGGATCACCCCAAAACTGGAACAAAATCCTCCAAAACCATAGATCCACCCAAAAAACACCCTAAATCTACCTGATGTTCTCCAAAACCCACAATTTAAACTTTTCCACCATGATGACCACGAAAAACCCAATGAAACCCAACGGAGACCCCAAAACACGTCAAAAACATGCCAAAAAACAACTGGATCACTAGAAAAAACAGAACAAAACCCTAAAAACCATGAATCTGCCCCAGAAGTCCTCATAAACCTACCTGATGTTCTCCAAAACCCACAATTTACACTTTTCCACCATGATGACCACGGAAAACACAACGAAACCCAACGGAGAACCCAAAACACGTCAAAAACATGCCAAAAAACAACTGGATCACTAGAAAAAACAGAACAAAACCCTAAAAACCATGAATCTGCCCCAGAAGTCCTCATAAACCTACCTGATGTTCTCCAAAACCCACAATTTACACTTTTCCACCATGATGACCACGGAAAACCCAACGAAACCCAACGGAGAACCCAAAACACGTCCAAAACACCCCAAACAAGAACAGGATCACCCCCAAAAACGAAAGAAAACCCCAAAAAGCACGGATCCAATCCCAAAACCACTCTAAACGTACCTGATGTTCTCCAAATCCAAATGTCCACTCCCAACCACCATAAAACCCATTAGGAACTCAACGAAACCCAACGGAAACCCCAAAAACACCTCAAAAACACCCCAGAAAAGAACTGGATCAGAATTTAAAACACCAAACACTATGAATTTCCCCGCAAAACCACCCTAAACTCACCTGATCTTCTTCAAAACCCACAATCCACTCCCATTTACCCTAACGACCAACGAGAATCCAACTAAAACCCAACGGAGACCCCAAAACAAGTCGAAAACACCCCAAACAAGAACAGGATAACCCCTAAAAAAGAAAGAAAACCCCCAAAACCGTAGATCCACCCCAAAAACACACTAAACCTACCTGATGTTCTCCAAATCCCAAAGTCCACTCCCAACAAACTTAAAACACATTAGGAAATCAACGAAACGCAACGGAAACCCCAAAACACGTCAAAAACACCACAAAAAAAAGCAGGATCACCCCCAAAACCGAAAGAAAACCCTAAAAGCCGTTGATCCACCCCAAAAGTCCCCCTAAACCTACCTGATGTTCTCCAATACCCACAATTTACCCTTTTCCACCATGATGAACAACAAGAACCCAACAAAAACCAACGGAGACCCCAAAATATGTCAAAAACACCCCAAACAAGAATGGGACCACCCCAAAAACAGAAGAAAACGCTAAAAAAAAAACAGAAGAATTCAACCAAAACCATAGATTCACCACCCAGAAAAACTTAAACTCACCTGATATTCTCCAAAACCCACAATTTACACTTTTCCAACATGATGACCAACAAGAACCCAACAAAACCCAACGGAGACCCCAAAACACATCAAAAACACACCAAAAAAGAACGGGATCACCCCAGAAAAACAGAAAAAAAAAACAAATACCATGAATCCACCCCAAAAGTCCCCCTAAACCTACCTGATGTTCTCCAAAACCCACAATTTACCCTTTTCCACCATGATGCCAACGGAAAACCCAACGAAACCCAACGGAGACCCCAAAACATATCAAAAACACCCCAAACAAGAACGGAATCACCCCCAAAACTGGAACAAAATCCGCAAAAAACATAGATCCACCCCAAAAAACAGTAAACCTACCTGATGTTCTCCAAAACACGCAATTTACACTTTTCCAACATGATGACCAACAAGAACCCAGCAAAACCCAACGGAGACCCCAAAACACGTCAAAAACACCCCAAAAATGAATTCGATCACCCCCCCCAAAAAAACAGAAGAAAATCCAAAATACCATGAATCCACCCCAAAAGTCCCCCTAAACCTACCTGATGTTCTCCAAAACCCACAATTTACACTTTTCCACCATGATGACCACGAGAAACCCAATGAAACCCAACGGAGACCCCAAAACACGTCAAAAACATGCCAAAAAACAACTGGATCACTAGAAAAAACAGAACAAAACCCTAAAAACCATGAATCTGCCCCAGAAGTCCTCATAAACCTACCTGATGTTCTCCAAAACCCACAATTTACACTTTTCCACCATGATGACCACGGAAAACACAACGAAACCCAACGGAGAACCCAAAACACGTCAAAAACATGCCAAAAAACAACTGGATCACTAGAAAAAACAGAACAAAACCCTAAAAACCATGAATCTGCCCCAGAAGTCCTCATAAACCTACCTGATGTTCTCCAAAACCCACAATTTACACTTTTCCACCATGATGACCACGGAAAACCCAACGAAACCCAACGGAGAACCCAAAACACGTCCAAAACACCCCAAACAAGAACAGGATCACCCCCAAAAACGAAAGAAAACCCCAAAAAGCACGGATCCAATCCCAAAACCACTCTAAACGTACCTGATGTTCTCCAAATCCAAATGTCCACTCCCAACCACCATAAAACCCATTAGGAACTCAACGAAACCCAACGGAAACCCCAAAAACACCTCAAAAACACCCCAGAAAAGAACTGGATCAGAATTTAAAACACCAAACACTATGAATTTCCCCGCAAAACCACCCTAAACTCACCTGATCTTCTTCAAAACCCACAATCCACTCCCATTTACCCTAACGACCAACGAGAATCCAACTAAAACCCAACGGAGACCCCAAAACAAGTCGAAAACACCCCAAACAAGAACAGGATAACCCCTAAAAAAGAAAGAAAACCCCCAAAACCGTAGATCCACCCCAAAAACACACTAAACCTACCTGATGTTCTCCAAATCCCAAAGTCCACTCCCAACAAACTTAAAACACATTAGGAAATCAACGAAACGCAACGGAAACCCCAAAACACGTCAAAAACACCACAAAAAAAAGCAGGATCACCCCCAAAACCGAAAGAAAACCCTAAAAGCCGTTGATCCACCCCAAAAGTCCCCCTAAACCTACCTGATGTTCTCCAATACCCACAATTTACCCTTTTCCACCATGATGAACAACAAGAACCCAACAAAAACCAACGGAGACCCCAAAATATGTCAAAAACACCCCAAACAAGAATGGGACCACCCCAAAAACAGAAGAAAACGCTAAAAAAAAAACAGAAGAATTCAACCAAAACCATAGATTCACCACCCAGAAAAACTTAAACTCACCTGATATTCTCCAAAACCCACAATTTACACTTTTCCAACATGATGACCAACAAGAACCCAACAAAACCCAACGGAGACCCCAAAACACATCAAAAACACACCAAAAAAGAACGGGATCACCCCAGAAAAACAGAAAAAAAAAACAAATACCATGAATCCACCCCAAAAGTCCCCCTAAACCTACCTGATGTTCTCCAAAACCCACAATTTACCCTTTTCCACCATGATGCCAACGGAAAACCCAACGAAACCCAACGGAGACCCCAAAACATATCAAAAACACCCCAAACAAGAACGGAATCACCCCCAAAACTGGAACAAAATCCGCAAAAAACATAGATCCACCCCAAAAAACAGTAAACCTACCTGATGTTCTCCAAAACACGCAATTTACACTTTTCCAACATGATGACCAACAAGAACCCAGCAAAACCCAACGGAGACCCCAAAACACGTCAAAAACACCCCAAAAATGAATTCGATCACCCCCCCCAAAAAAACAGAAGAAAATCCCAAATACCATGAATCCACCCCAAAAGTCCCCCTAAACCTACCTGATGTTCTCCAAAACCCACAATTTACACTTTTCCACCATGATGACCACGAGAAACCCAATGAAACCCAACGGAGACCCCAAAACACGTCAAAAACATGCCAAAAAACAACTGGATCACTAGAAAAAACAGAACAAAACCCTAAAAACCATGAATCTGCCCCAGAAGTCCTCATAAAACTACCTGATGTTCTCCAAAACCCACAATTTACACTTTTCCACCATGATGACCACGGAAAACACAACGAAACCCAACGGAGAACCCAAAACACGTCCAAAACACCCCAAACAAGAACAGGATCACCCCCAAAAACGAAAGAAAACCCCAAAAAGCACGGATCCAATCCCAAAACCACTCTAAACGTACCTGATGTTCTCCAAATCCAAATGTCCACTCCCAACCACCATAAAACCCATTAGGAACTCAACGAAACCCAACGGAAACCCCAAAAACACCTCAAAAACACCCCAAAAAAGAACTGGATCAGAAGAAAAAACACCAAACACTATGAATTTCCCCGCAAAACCACCCTAAACTCACCTGATCTTCTTCAAAACCCACAATCCACTCCCATTTACCCTAACGACCAACGAGAATCCAACTAAAACCCAACGGAGACCCCAAAACAAGTCGAAAACACCCCAAACAAGAACAGGATAACCCCTAAAAAAGAAAGAAAACCCCAAAAAACATAGATCCACCCCAAAAACACACTAAACCTACCTGATGTTCTCCAAATCCCAAAGTCCACTCCCAACAAACTTAAAACACATTAGGAAATCAACGAAACGCAACGGAAACCCCAAAACACGTCAAAAACACCACAAAAAAAAGCGGGATCACCCCCAAAACCGAAAGAAAACCCTAAAAGCCGTTGATCCACCCCAAAAGTCCCCCTAAACCTACCTGATGTTCTCCAATACCCACAATTTACCCTTTTCCACCATGATGAACAACAAGAACCCAACAAAAAACAACGGAGACCCCAAAATATGTCAAAAACACCCCAAACAAGAATGGGACCACCCCAAAAACAGAAGAAAACGCTAAAAAAAAACAGAAGAATTCAACCAAAACCATAGATTCACCACCCAGAAAAACTTAAACTCACCTGATATTCTCCAAAACCCACAATTTACACTTTTCCAACATGATGACCAACAAGAACCCAACAAAACCCAACGGAGACCCCAAAACACATCAAAAACACCACAAACAAGAACGGAATCACCCCAGAAAAACAGAAAAAAAAAACAAATACCATGAATCCACCCCAAAAGTCCCCCTAAACCTACCTGATGTTCTCCAAAACCCACAATTTACCCTTTTCCACCATGATGCCAACGGAAAACCCAACGAAACCCAACGGAGAACCCAAAACACATCAAAAACACCACAAACAAGAACGGAATCACCCCCAAAACTGGAACAAAATCCCCAAAAAGCACGGATCAAATCCCAAAACCACCCTAAACCTACCTGATGTTCTCCAAAACCCACTATTCAGCCTTTTCCACCAAAATGAACAAGGAAAACACAACGAAACAAAACACAGACCACAAAACACGTCAAAAACACCCCAAACAAGAACGGAATCACCCCCAAAACTGGAAGAAAATCCCCCAAAAACATAGATCCACCCCAAAAAGACAGTAAACCTACCTGATGTTCTCCAAAACCCACAATTTACACTTTTCCAACATGATGACCAACAAGAACCCAGCAAAACCCAACGGAGACCCCAAAACACATCAAAAACACCCCAAAAATGAATTCGATCACCACCCCCCAAAAAAAACAGAAGAAAACCCCAAATACCATGAATCCACCCCAAAAGTCCCCCTAAACCTACCTGATGTTCTCCAAAACCCACAATTTACACTTTTCCACCATGATGACCACGGAAAACACAACGAAACCCAACGGAGAACCCAAAACATGTCCAAAACACCCCAAAAAAGAATTGGATCACCCCAAAACTGGAACAAAATCCTCCAAAACCATAGATCCACCCAAAAAACACCCTAAATCTACCTGATGTTCTCCAAAACCCACAATTTAAACTTTTCCACCATGATGACCACGAAAAACCCAATGAAACCCAACGGAGACCCCAAAACACGTCAAAAACATGACAAAAACAACTGGATCACTAGAAAAACAACAGAAGAAAACCCTAAAAACCATGAATCTGCCCCAGAAGTCCTCATAAACCTACCTGATGTTCTCCAAAACCCACAATTTACACTTTTCCACCATGATGACCACGGAAAACACAACAAAACCCAACGGAGAACCCAAAACACGTCCAAAACACCCCAAACAAGAACAGGATCACCCCCAAAAACGAAAGAAAACCCCAAAAAGCACGGATCCAATCCCAAAACCACTCTAAACGTACCTGATGTTCTCCAAATCCAAATGTCCACTCCCAACCACCATAAAACCCATTAGGAACTCAACGAAACCCAACGGAAACCCCAAAAACACCTCAAAAACACCCCAGAAAAGAACTGGATCAGAAGAAAAAACACCAAACACTATGAATTTCCCCGCAAAACCACCCTAAACTCACCTGATCTTCTTCAAAACCCACAATCCACTCCCATTTACCCTAACGACCAACGAGAATCCAACTAAAACCCAACGGAGACCCCAAAACAAGTCGAAAACACCCCAAACAAGAACAGGATAACCCCTAAAAAAGAAAGAAAACCCCCAAAACCGTAGATCCACCCCAAAAACACACTAAACCTACCTGATGTTCTCCAAATCCCAAAGTCCACTCCCAACAAACTTAAAACACATTAGGAAATCAACGAAACGCAACGGAAACCCCAAAACACGTCAAAAACACCACAAAAAAAAGCGGGATCACCCCCAAAACCGAAAGAAAACCCTAAAAGCCGTTGATCCACCCCAAAAGTCCCCCTAAACCTACCTGATGTTCTCCAATACCCACAATTTACACGTTTTCACCATGATGAACAACAAGAACCCAACAAAAACCAACGGAGACCACAAAATATGTCAAAAACACCCCAAACAAGAATGGGACCACCCCAAAAACAGAAGAAAACGCTAAAAAAAAAACAGAAGAATTCAACCAAAACCATAGATTCACCACCCAGAAAAACTTAAACTCACCTGATATTCTCCAAAACCCACAATTTACACTTTTCCAACATGATGACCAACAAGAACCCAACAAAACCCAACGGAGACCCCAAAACACATCAAAAACACCACAAACAAGAACGGAATCACCCCAGAAAAACAGAAAAAAAAAACAAATACCATGAATCCACCCCAAAAGTCCCCCTAAACCTACCTGATGTTCTCCAAAACCCACAATTTACCCTTTTCCACCATGATGCCAACGGAAAACCCAACGAAACCCAACGGAGACCCCAAAACATATCAAAAACACCCCAAACAAGAACGGAATCACCCCCAAAACTGGAACAAAATCCGCAAAAAACATAGATCCACCCCAAAAAACAGTAAACCTACCTGATGTTCTCCAAAACACGCAATTTACACTTTTCCAACATGATGACCAACAAGAACCCAGCAAAACCCAACGGAGACCCCAAAACACGTCAAAAACACCCCAAAAATGAATTCGATCACCCCCCCCAAAAAAACAGAAGAAAATCCAAAATACCATGAATCCACCCCAAAAGTCCCCCTAAACCTACCTGATGTTCTCCAAAACCCACAATTTACACTTTTCCACCATGATGACCACGAGAAACCCAATGAAACCCAACGGAGACCCCAAAACACGTCAAAAACATGCCAAAAAACAACTGGATCACTAGAAAAAACAGAACAAAACCCTAAAAACCATGAATCTGCCCCAGAAGTCCTCATAAACCTACCTGATGTTCTCCAAAACCCACAATTTACACTTTTCCACCATGATGACCACGGAAAACACAACGAAACCCAACGGAGAACCCAAAACACGTCCAAAACACCCCAAACAAGAACAGGATCACCCCCAAAAACGAAAGAAAACCCCAAAAAGCACGGATCCAATCCCAAAACCACTCTAAACGTACCTGATGTTCTCCAAATCCAAATGTCCACTCCCAACCACCATAAAACCCATTAGGAACTCAACGAAACCCAACGGAAACCCCAAAAACACCTCAAAAACACCCCAGAAAAGAACTGGATCAGAAGAAAAAACACCAAACACTATGAATTTCCCCGCAAAACCACCCTAAACTCACCTGATCTTCTTCAAAACCCACAATCCACTCCCATTTACCCTAACGACCAACGAGAATCCAACTAAAACCCAACGGAGACCCCAAAACAAGTCGAAAACACCCCAAACAAGAACAGGATAACCCCTAAAAAAGAAAGAAAACCCCAAAAAACATAGATCCACCCCAAAAACACACTAAACCTACCTGATGTTCTCCAAATCCCAAAGTCCACTCCCAACAAACTTAAAACACATTAGGAAATCAACGAAACGCAACGGAAACCCCAAAACACGTCAAAAACACCACAAAAAAAAGCGGGATCACCCCCAAAACCGAAAGAAAACCCTAAAAGCCGTTGATCCACCCCAAAAGTCCCCCTAAACCTACCTGATGTTCTCCAATACCCACAATTTACCCTTTTCCACCATGATGAACAACAAGAACCCAACAAAAAACAACGGAGACCCCAAAATATGTCAAAAACACCCCAAACAAGAATGGGACCACCCCAAAAACAGAAGAAAACGCTAAAAAAAAACAGAAGAATTCAACCAAAACCATAGATTCACCACCCAGAAAAACTTAAACTCACCTGATATTCTCCAAAACCCACAATTTACACTTTTCCAACATGATGACCAACAAGAACCCAACAAAACCCAACGGAGACCCCAAAACACATCAAAAACACACCAAAAAAGAACGGGATCACCCCAGAAAAACAGAAAAAAAAAACAAATACCATGAATCCACCCCAAAAGTCCCCCTAAACCTACCTGATGTTCTCCAAAACCCACAATTTACCCTTTTCCACCATGATGCCAACGGAAAACCCAACGAAACCCAACGGAGAACCCAAAACACATCAAAAACACCACAAACAAGAACGGAATCACCCCCAAAACTGGAACAAAATCCCCAAAAAGCACGGATCAAATCCCAAAACCACCCTAAACCTACCTGATGTTCTCCAAAACCCACTATTCAGCCTTTTCCACCAAAATGAACAAGGAAAACACAACGAAACAAAACACAGACCACAAAACACGTCAAAAACACCCCAAACAAGAACGGAATCACCCCCAAAACTGGAAGAAAATCCCCCAAAAACATAGATCCACCCCAAAAAGACAGTAAACCTACCTGATGTTCTCCAAAACCCACAATTTACACTTTTCCAACATGATGACCAACAAGAACCCAGCAAAACCCAACGGAGACCCCAAAACACGTCAAAAACACCCCAAAAATGAATTCGATCACCCCCCCCCAAAAAAAAAAAGAAAACCCCAAATACCATGAATCCACCCCAAAAGTCCCCCTAAACCTACCTGATGTTCTCCAAAACCCACAATTTACACTTTTCCACCATGATGACCACGGAAAACACAACGAAACCCAACGGAGAACCCAAAACATGTCCAAAACACCCCAAAAAAGAATTGGATCACCACAAAACTGGAACAAAATCCTCCAAAACCATAGATCCACCCAAAAAACACCCTAAATCTACCTGATGTTCTCCAAAACCCACAATTTAAACTTTTCCACCATGATGACCACGAAAAACCCAATGAAACCCAACGGAGACCCCAAAACACGTCAAAAACATGACAAAAACAACTGGATCACTAGAAAAACAACAGAAGAAAACCCTAAAAACCATGAATCTGCCCCAGAAGTCCTCATAAACCTACCTGATGTTCTCCAAAACCCACAATTTAAACTTTTCCACCATGATGACCACGAGAAACCCAATGAAACCCAATGGAGACCCCAAAACACATCAAAAACATGCCAAAAAACAACTGGATCACTAGAAAAAAACAGAACAAAACCCTAAAAATTATGAATCTGCCCCAGAAGTCCTCATAAACCTACCTGATGTTCTCCAAAACCCACAATTTACACTTTTCCACCATGATGACCACGGAAAACACAACGAAACCCAACGAATAACCCAAAACACGTCCAAAACACCCCAAACAAGAACAGGATCACCCCCAAAAACGAAAGAAAACCCCAAAAAGCACGGATCCAATCCCAAAACCACTCTAAACGTACCTGATGTTCTCCAAATCCAAATGTCCACTCCCAACCACCATAAAACCCATTAGGAACTCAACGAAACCCAACGGAAACCCCAAAAACACCTCAAAAACACCCCAAAAAAGAACTGGATCAGAAGAAAAAACACCAAACACTATGAATTTCCCCGCAAAACCACCCTAAACTCACCTGATCTTCTTCAAAACCCACAATCCACTCCCATTTACCCTAACGACCAACGAGAATCCAACTAAAACCCAACGGAGACCCCAAAACAAGTCGAAAACACCCCAAACAAGAACAGGATAACCCCTAAAAAAGAAAGAAAACCCCCAAAACCGTAGATCCACCCCAAAAACACACTAAACCTACCTGATGTTCTCCAAATCCCAAAGTCCACTCCCAACAAACTTAAAACACATTAGGAAATCAACGAAACGCAACGGAAACCCCAAAACACGTCAAAAACACCACAAAAAAAAAGCGGGATCACCCCCAAAACCGAAAGAAAACCCTAAAAGCCGTTGATCCACCCCAAAAGTCCCCCTAAACCTACCTGATGTTCTCCAATACCCACAATTTACACGTTTTCACCATGATGAACAACAAGAACCCAACAAAAACCAACGGAGACCACAAAATATGTCAAAAACACCCCAAACAAGAATGGGACCACCCCAAAAACAGAAGAAAACGCTAAAAAAAAAAACAGAAGAATTCAACCAAAACCATAGATTCACCACCCAGAAAAACTTAAACTCACCTGATATTCTCCAAAACCCACAATTTACACTTTTCCAACATGATGACCAACAAGAACCCAACAAAACCCAACGGAGACCCCAAAACACATCAAAAACACCACAAACAAGAACGGAATCACCCCAGAAAAACAGAAAAAAAAAACAAATACCATGAATCCACCCCAAAAGTCCCCCTAAACCTACCTGATGTTCTCCAAAACCCACAATTTACCCTTTTCCACCATGATGCCAACGGAAAACCCAACGAAACCCAACGGAGACCCCAAAACATATCAAAAACACCCCAAACAAGAACGGAATCACCCCCAAAACTGGAACAAAATCCGCAAAAAACATAGATCCACCCCAAAAAACAGTAAACCTACCTGATGTTCTCCAAAACACGCAATTTACACTTTTCCAACATGATGACCAACAAGAACCCAGCAAAACCCAACGGAGACCCCAAAACACGTCAAAAACACCCCAAAAATGAATTCGATCACCCCCCCCAAAAAAACAGAAGAAAATCCAAAATACCATGAATCCACCCCAAAAGTCCCCCTAAACCTACCTGATGTTCTCCAAAACCCACAATTTACACTTTTCCACCATGATGACCACGAGAAACCCAATGAAACCCAACGGAGACCCCAAAACACGTCAAAAACATGCCAAAAAACAACTGGATCACTAGAAAAAACAGAACAAAACCCTAAAAACCATGAATCTGCCCCAGAAGTCCTCATAAACCTACCTGATGTTCTCCAAAACCCACAATTTACACTTTTCCACCATGATGACCACGGAAAACACAACGAAACCCAACGGAGAACCCAAAACACGTCCAAAACACCCCAAACAAGAACAGGATCACCCCCAAAAACGAAAGAAAACCCCAAAAAGCACGGATCCAATCCCAAAACCACTCTAAACGTACCTGATGTTCTCCAAATCCAAATGTCCACTCCCAACCACCATAAAACCCATTAGGAACTCAACGAAACCCAACGGAAACCCCAAAAACACCTCAAAAACACCCCAGAAAAGAACTGGATCAGAAGAAAAAACACCAAACACTATGAATTTCCCCGCAAAACCACCCTAAACTCACCTGATCTTCTTCAAAACCCACAATCCACTCCCATTTACCCTAACGACCAACGAGAATCCAACTAAAACCCAACGGAGACCCCAAAACAAGTCGAAAACACCCCAAACAAGAACAGGATAACCCCTAAAAAAGAAAGAAAACCCCAAAAACCATAGATCCACCCCAAAAACACACTAAACCTACCTGATGTTCTCCAAATCCCAAAGTCCACTCCCAACAAACTTAAAACACATTAGGAAATCAACGAAACGCAACGGAAACCCCAAAACACGTCAAAAACACCACAAAAAAAAGCGGGATCACCCCCAAAACCGAAAGAAAACCCTAAAAGCCGTTGATCCACCCCAAAAGTCCCCCTAAACCTACCTGATGTTCTCCAATACCCACAATTTACCCTTTTCCACCATGATGAACAACAAGAACCCAACAAAAAACAACGGAGACCCCAAAATATGTCAAAAACACCCCAAACAAGAATGGGACCACCCCAAAAACAGAAGAAAACGCTAAAAAAAAACAGAAGAATTCAACCAAAACCATAGATTCACCACCCAGAAAAACTTAAACTCACCTGATATTCTCCAAAACCCACAATTTACACTTTTCCAACATGATGACCAACAAGAACCCAACAAAACCCAACGGAGACCCCAAAACACATCAAAAACACACCAAAAAAGAACGGGATCACCCCAGAAAAACAGAAAAAAAAAACAAATACCATGAATCCACCCCAAAAGTCCCCCTAAACCTACCTGATGTTCTCCAAAACCCACAATTTACCCTTTTCCACCATGATGCCAACGGAAAACCCAACGAAACCCAACGGAGAACCCAAAACACATCAAAAACACCACAAACAAGAACGGAATCACCCCCAAAACTGGAACAAAATCCCCAAAAAGCACGGATCAAATCCCAAAACCACCCTAAACCTACCTGATGTTCTCCAAAACCCACTATTCAGCCTTTTCCACCAAAATGAACAAGGAAAACACAACGAAACAAAACACAGACCACAAAACACGTCAAAAACACCCCAAACAAGAACGGAATCACCCCCAAAACTGGAAGAAAATCCCCCAAAAACATAGATCCACCCCAAAAAGACAGTAAACCTACCTGATGTTCTCCAAAACCCACAATTTACACTTTTCCAACATGATGACCAACAAGAACCCAGCAAAACCCAACGGAGACCCCAAAACACGTCAAAAACACCCCAAAAATGAATTCGATCACCCCCCCCAAAAAAAAAAAAAGAAAACCCCAAATACCATGAATCCACCCCAAAAGTCCCCCTAAACCTACCTGATGTTCTCCAAAACCCACAATTTACACTTTTCCACCATGATGACCACGGAAAACACAACGAAACCCAACGGAGAACCCAAAACATGTCCAAAACACCCCAAAAAAGAATTGGATCACCCCAAAACTGGAACAAAATCCTCCAAAACCATAGATCCACCCAAAAAACACCCTAAATCTACCTGATGTTCTCCAAAACCCACAATTTAAACTTTTCCACCATGATGACCACGAAAAACCCAATGAAACCCAACGGAGACCCCAAAACACGTCAAAAACATGACAAAAACAACTGGATCACTAGAAAAACAACAGAAGAAAACCCTAAAAACCATGAATCTGCCCCAGAAGTCCTCATAAACCTACCTGATGTTCTCCAAAACCCACAATTTAAACTTTTCCAGCATGATGACCACGAGAAACCCAATGAAACCCAATGGAGACCCCAAAACACATCAAAAACATGCCAAAAAACAACTGGATCACTAGAAAAAAACAGAACAAAACCCTAAAAATTATGAATCTGCCCCAGAAGTCCTCATAAACCTACCTGATGTTCTCCAAAACCCACAATTTACACTTTTCCACCATGATGACCACGGAAAACACAACGAAACCCAACGAATAACCCAAAACACGTCCAAAACACCCCAAACAAGAACAGGATCACCCCCAAAAACGAAAGAAAACCCCAAAAAGCACGGATCCAATCCCAAAACCACTCTAAACGTACCTGATGTTCTCCAAATCCAAATGTCCACTCCCAACCACCATAAAACCCATTAGGAACTCAACGAAACCCAACGGAAACCCCAAAAACACCTCAAAAACACCCCAGAAAAGAACTGGATCAGAAGAAAAAACACCAAACACTATGAATTTCCCCGCAAAACCACCCTAAACTCACCTGATCTTCTTCAAAACCCACAATCCACTCCCATTTACCCTAACGACCAACGAGAATCCAACTAAAACCCAACGGAGACCCCAAAACAAGTCGAAAACACCCCAAACAAGAACAGGATAACCCCTAAAAAAGAAAGAAAACCCCCAAAACCGTAGATCCACCCCAAAAACACACTAAACCTACCTGATGTTCTCCAAATCCCAAAGTCCACTCCCAACAAACTTAAAACACATTAGGAAATCAACGAAACGCAACGGAAACCCCAAAACACGTCAAAAACACCACAAAAAAAAGCGGGATCACCCCCAAAACCGAAAGAAAACCCTAAAAGCCGTTGATCCACCCCAAAAGTCCCCCTAAACCTACCTGATGTTCTCCAATACCCACAATTTACACGTTTTCACCATGATGAACAACAAGAACCCAACAAAAACCAACGGAGACCACAAAATATGTCAAAAACACCCCAAACAAGAATGGGACCACCCCAAAAACAGAAGAAAACGCTAAAAAAAAAAAACAGAAGAATTCAACCAAAACCATAGATTCACCACCCAGAAAAACTTAAACTCACCTGATATTCTCCAAAACCCACAATTTACACTTTTCCAACATGATGACCAACAAGAACCCAACAAAACCCAACGGAGACCCCAAAACACATCAAAAACACCACAAACAAGAACGGAATCACCCCAGAAAAACAGAAAAAAAAAACAAATACCATGAATCCACCCCAAAAGTCCCCCTAAACCTACCTGATGTTCTCCAAAACCCACAATTTACCCTTTTCCACCATGATGCCAACGGAAAACCCAACGAAACCCAACGGAGACCCCAAAACATATCAAAAACACCCCAAACAAGAACGGAATCAACCCCAAAACTGGAACAAAATCCGCAAAAAACATAGATCCACCCCAAAAAACAGTAAACCTACCTGATGTTCTCCAAAACACGCAATTTACACTTTTCCAACATGATGACCAACAAGAACCCAGCAAAACCCAACGGAGACCCCAAAACACGTCAAAAACACCCCAAAAATGAATTCGATCACCCCCCCCAAAAAAACAGAAGAAAACCCTAAAAACCATGAATCTGCCCCAGAAGTCCTCATAAACCTACCTGATGTTCTCCAAAACCCACAATTTAAACTTTTCCACCATGATGACCACGAGAAACCCAATGAAACCCAACGGAGACCCCAAAACACGTCAAAAACATGCCAAAAAACAACTGGATCACTAGAAAAAACAGAACAAAACCCTAAAAACCATGAATCTGCCCCAGAAGTCCTCATAAACCTACCTGATGTTCTCCAAAACCCACAATTTACACTTTTCCACCATGATGACCACGGAAAACACAACGAAACCCAACGGAGAACCCAAAACACGTCCAAAACACCCCAAACAAGAACAGGATCACCCCCAAAAACGAAAGAAAACCCCAAAAAGCACGGATCCAATCCCAAAACCACTCTAAACGTACCTGATGTTCTCCAAATCCAAATGTCCACTCCCAACCACCATAAAACCCATTAGGAACTCAACGAAACCCAACGGAAACCCCAAAAACACCTCAAAAACACCCCAGAAAAGAACTGGATCAGAAGAAAAAACACCAAACACTATGAATTTCCCCGCAAAACCACCCTAAACTCACCTGATCTTCTTCAAAACCCACAATCCACTCCCATTTACCCTAACGACCAACGAGAATCCAACTAAAACCCAACGGAGACCCCAAAACAAGTCGAAAACACCCCAAACAAGAACAGGATAACCCCTAAAAAAGAAAGAAAACCCCAAAAAACATAGATCCACCCCAAAAACACACTAAACCTACCTGATGTTCTCCAAATCCCAAAGTCCACTCCCAACAAACTTAAAACACATTAGGAAATCAACGAAACGCAACGGAAACCCCAAAACACGTCAAAAACACCACAAAAAAAAGCGGGATCACACCCAAAACCGAAAGAAAACCCTAAAAGCCGTTGATCCACCCCAAAAGTCCCCCTAAACCTACCTGATGTTCTCCAATACCCACAATTTACACGTTTTCACCATGATGAACAACAAGAACCCAACAAAAACCAACGGAGACCCCAAAATATGTCAAAAACACCCCAAACAAGAATGGGACCACCCCAAAAACAGAAGAAAACGCTAAAAAAAAAACCAGAAGAATTCAACCAAAACCATAGATTCACCACCCAGAAAAACTTAAACTCACCTGATATTCTCCAAAACCCACAATTTACACTTTTCCAACATGATGACCAACAAGAACCCAACAAAACCCAACGGAGACCCCAAAACACATCAAAAACACACCAAAAAAGAACGGGATCACCCCAGAAAAACAGAAAAAAAAAAAACAAATACCATGAATCCACCCCAAAAGTCCCCCTAAACCTACCTGATGTTCTCCAAAACCCACAATTTACCCTTTTCCACCATGATGCCAACGGAAAACCCAACGAAACCCAACGG
Source organism: Aythya ferina (assembly GCF_964211825.1). Taxonomy (NCBI): domain Eukaryota; kingdom Metazoa; phylum Chordata; class Aves; order Anseriformes; family Anatidae; genus Aythya; species Aythya ferina. The sequence continues at coordinate 525,692 of NW_028181440.1, forward strand.
AGAACCCAAAACACATCAAAAACACCACAAACAAGAACGGAATCACCCCCAAAACTGGAACAAAATCCCCAAAAAGCACGGATCAAATCCCAAAACCACCCTAAACCTACCTGATGTTCTCCAAAACCCACTATTCAGCCTTTTCCACCAAAATGAACAAGGAAAACACAACGAAACAAAACACAGACCACAAAACACGTCAAAAACACCCCAAACAAGAACGGAATCACCCCCAAAACTGGAAGAAAATCCCCCAAAAACATAGATCCACCCCAAAAAGACAGTAAACCTACCTGATGTTCTCCAAAACCCGCAATTTACACTTTTCCAACATGATGACCAACAAGAACCCAGCAAAACCCAACGGAGACCCCAAAACACGTCAAAAACACCCCAAAAATGAATTCGATCACCCCCCCCCAAAAAAACAGAAGAAAACCCCAAATACCATGAATCCACCCCAAAAGTCCCCCTAAACCTACCTGATGTTCTTCAAAACCCACAATTTACACTTTTCCACCATGATGACCACGGAAAACACAACGAAACCCAACGGAGAACCCAAAACATGTCCAAAACACCCCAAAAAAGAATTGGATCACCCCAAAACTGGAACAAAATCCTCCAAAACCATAGATCCACCCAAAAAACACCCTAAATCTACCTGATGTTCTCCAAAACCCACAATTTAAACTTTTCCACCATGATGACCACGAAAAACCCAATGAAACCCAACGGAGACCCCAAAACACGTCAAAAACATGACAAAAACAACTGGATCACTAGAAAAACAACAGAAGAAAACCCTAAAAACCATGAATCTGCCCCAGAAGTCCTCATAAACCTACCTGATGTTCTCCAAAACCCACAATTTAAACTTTTCCACCATGATGACCACGAGAAACCCAATGAAACCCAATGGAGACCCCAAAACACATCAAAAACATGCCAAAAAACAACTGGATCACTAGAAAAAACAGAACAAAACCCTAAAAATTATGAATCTGCCCCAGAAGTCCTCATAAACCTACCTGATGTTCTCCAAAACCCACAATTTACACTTTTCCACCATGATGACCACGGAAAACACAACGAAACCCAACGAATAACCCAAAACACGTCCAAAACACCCCAAACAAGAACAGGATCACCCCCAAAAACGAAAGAAAACCCCAAAAAGCACGGATCCAATCCCAAAACCACTCTAAACGTACCTGATGTTCTCCAAATCCAAATGTCCACTCCCAACCACCATAAAACCCATTAGGAACTCAACGAAACCCAACGGAAACCCCAAAAACACCCCAAAAAAGAACTGGATCAGAAGAAAAAACACCAAACACTATGAATTTCCCCGCAAAACCACCCTAAACTCACCTGATCTTCTTCAAAACCCACAATCCACTCCCATTTACCCTAACGACCAACGAGAATCCAACTAAAACCCAACGGAGACCCCAAAACAAGTCGAAAACACCCCAAACAAGAACAGGATAACCCCTAAAAAAGAAAGAAAACCCCCAAAACCGTAGATCCACCCCAAAAACACACTAAACCTACCTGATGTTCTCCAAATCCCAAAGTCCACTCCCAACAAACTTAAAACACATTAGGAAATCAACGAAACGCAACGGAAACCCCAAAACACGTCAAAAACACCACAAAAAAAAAGCGGGATCACCCCCAAAACCGAAAGAAAACCCTAAAAGCCGTTGATCCACCCCAAAAGTCCCCCTAAACCTACCTGATGTTCTCCAATACCCACAATTTACCCGTTTTCACCATGATGAACAACAAGAACCCAACAAAAACCAACGGAGACCCCAAAATATGTCAAAAACACCCCAAACAAGAATGGGACCACCCCAAAAACAGAAGAAAACGCTAAAAAAAAAACAGAAGAATTCAACCAAAACCATAGATTCACCACCCAGAAAAACTTAAACTCACCTGATATTCTCCAAAACCCACAATTTACACTTTTCCAACATGATGACCAACAAGAACCCAACAAAACCCAACGGAGACCCCAAAACACATCAAAAACACCACAAACAAGAACGGAATCACCCCAGAAAAACAGAAAAAAAAAACAAATACCATGAATCCACCCCAAAAGTCCCCCTAAACCTACCTGATGTTCTCCAAAACCCACAATTTACCCTTTTCCACCATGATGCCAACGGAAAACCCAACGAAACCCAACGGAGACCCCAAAACATATCAAAAACACCCCAAACAAGAACGGAATCAACCCCAAAACTGGAACAAAATCCGCAAAAAACATAGATCCACCCCAAAAAACAGTAAACCTACCTGATGTTCTCCAAAACACGCAATTTACACTTTTCCAACATGATGACCAACAAGAACCCAGCAAAACCCAACGGAGACCCCAAAACACGTCAAAAACACCCCAAAAATGAATTCGATCACCCCCCCCAAAAAAACAGAAGAAAATCCCAAATACCATGAATCCACCCCAAAAGTCCCCCTAAACCTACCTGATGTTCTCCAAAACCCACAATTTAAACTTTTCCACCATGATGACCACGAGAAACCCAATGAAACCCAACGGAGACCCCAAAACACGTCAAAAACATGCCAAAAAACAACTGGATCACTAGAAAAAACAGAACAAAACCCTAAAAACCATGAATCTGCCCCAGAAGTCCTCATAAACCTACCTGATGTTCTCCAAAACCCACAATTTACACTTTTCCACCATGATGACCACGGAAAACACAACGAAACCCAACGGAGAACCCAAAACACGTCCAAAACACCCCAAACAAGAACAGGATCACCCCCAAAAACGAAAGAAAACCCCAAAAAGCACGGATCCAATCCCAAAACCACTCTAAACGTACCTGATGTTCTCCAAATCCAAATGTCCACTCCCAACCACCATAAAACCCATTAGGAACTCAACGAAACCCAACGGAAACCCCAAAAACACCTCAAAAACACCCCAGAAAAGAACTGGATCAGAAGAAAAAACACCAAACACTATGAATTTCCCCGCAAAACCACCCTAAACTCACCTGATCTTCTTCAAAACCCACAATCCACTCCCATTTACCCTAACGACCAACGAGAATCCAACTAAAACCCAACGGAGACCCCAAAACAAGTCGAAAACACCCCAAACAAGAACAGGATAACCCCTAAAAAAGAAAGAAAACCCCAAAAAACATAGATCCACCCCAAAAACACACTAAACCTACCTGATGTTCTCCAAATCCCAAAGTCCACTCCCAACAAACTTAAAACACATTAGGAAATCAACGAAACGCAACGGAAACCCCAAAACACGTCAAAAACACCACAAAAAAAAGCGGGATCACCCCCAAAACCGAAAGAAAACCCTAAAAGCCGTTGATCCACCCCAAAAGTCCCCCTAAACCTACCTGATGTTCTCCAATACCCACAATTTACACGTTTTCACCATGATGAACAACAAGAACCCAACAAAAACCAACGGAGACCCCAAAATATGTCAAAAACACCCCAAACAAGAATGGGACCACCCCAAAAACAGAAGAAAACGCTAAAAAAAAAAAACAGAAGAATTCAACCAAAACCATAGATTCACCACCCAGAAAAACTTAAACTCACCTGATATTCTCCAAAACCCACAATTTACACTTTTCCAACATGATGACCAACAAGAACCCAACAAAACCCAACGGAGACCCCAAAACACATCAAAAACACACCAAAAAAGAACGGGATCACCCCAGAAAAACAGAAAAAAAAAAACAAATACCATGAATCCACCCCAAAAGTCCCCCTAAACCTACCTGATGTTCTCCAAAACCCACAATTTACCCTTTTCCACCATGATGCCAACGGAAAACCCAACGAAACCCAACGGAGAACCCAAAACACATCAAAAACACCACAAACAAGAACGGAATCACCCCCAAAACTGGAACAAAATCCCCAAAAAGCACGGATCAAATCCCAAAACCACCCTAAACCTACCTGATGTTCTCCAAAACCCACTATTCAGCCTTTTCCACCAAAATGAACAAGGAAAACACAACGAAACAAAACACAGACCACAAAACACGTCAAAAACACCCCAAACAAGAACGGAATCACCCCCAAAACTGGAAGAAAATCCCCCAAAAACATAGATCCACCCCAAAAAGACAGTAAACCTACCTGATGTTCTCCAAAACCCACAATTTACACTTTTCCAACATGATGACCAACAAGAACCCAGCAAAACCCAACGGAGACCCCAAAACACGTCAAAAACACCCCAAAAATGAATTCGATCACCCCCCCCCAAAAAAACAGAAGAAAACCCCAAATACCATGAATCCACCCCAAAAGTCCCCCTAAACCTACCTGATGTTCTTCAAAACCCACAATTTACACTTTTCCACCATGATGACCACGGAAAACACAACGAAACCCAACGGAGAACCCAAAACATGTCCAAAACACCCCAAAAAAGAATTGGATCACCCCAAAACTGGAACAAAATCCTCCAAAACCATAGATCCACCCAAAAAACACCCTAAATCTACCTGATGTTCTCCAAAACCCACAATTTAAACTTTTCCACCATGATGACCACGAAAAACCCAATGAAACCCAACGGAGACCCCAAAACACGTCAAAAACATGACAAAAACAACTGGATCACTAGAAAAACAACAGAAGAAAACCCTAAAAACCATGAATCTGCCCCAGAAGTCCTCATAAACCTACCTGATGTTCTCCAAAACCCACAATTTAAACTTTTCCACCATGATGACCACGAGAAACCCAATGAAACCCAATGGAGACCCCAAAACACATCAAAAACATGCCAAAAAACAACTGGATCACTAGAAAAAACAGAACAAAACCCTAAAAATTATGAATCTGCCCCAGAAGTCCTCATAAACCTACCTGATGTTCTCCAAAACCCACAATTTACACTTTTCCACCATGATGACCACGGAAAACACAACGAAACCCAACGAATAACCCAAAACACGTCCAAAACACCCCAAACAAGAACAGGATCACCCCCAAAAACGAAAGAAAACCCCAAAAAGCACGGATCCAATCCCAAAACCACTCTAAACGTACCTGATGTTCTCCAAATCCAAATGTCCACTCCCAACCACCATAAAACCCATTAGGAACTCAACGAAACCCAACGGAAACCCCAAAAACACCCCAAAAAAGAACTGGATCAGAAGAAAAAACACCAAACACTATGAATTTCCCCGCAAAACCACCCTAAACTCACCTGATCTTCTTCAAAACCCACAATCCACTCCCATTTACCCTAACGACCAACGAGAATCCAACTAAAACCCAACGGAGACCCCAAAACAAGTCGAAAACACCCCAAACAAGAACAGGATAACCCCTAAAAAAGAAAGAAAACCCCCAAAACCGTAGATCCACCCCAAAAACACACTAAACCTACCTGATGTTCTCCAAATCCCAAAGTCCACTCCCAACAAACTTAAAACACATTAGGAAATCAACGAAACGCAACGGAAACCCCAAAACACGTCAAAAACACCACAAAAAAAAGCGGGATCACACCCAAAACCGAAAGAAAACCCTAAAAGCCGTTGATCCACCCCAAAAGTCCCCCTAAACCTACCTGATGTTCTCCAATACCCACAATTTACCCGTTTTCACCATGATGAACAACAAGAACCCAACAAAAACCAACGGAGACCCCAAAATATGTCAAAAACACCCCAAACAAGAATGGGACCACCCCAAAAACAGAAGAAAACGCTAAAAAAAAAACAGAAGAATTCAACCAAAACCATAGATTCACCACCCAGAAAAACTTAAACTCACCTGATATTCTCCAAAACCCACAATTTACACTTTTCCAACATGATGACCAACAAGAACCCAACAAAACCCAACGGAGACCCCAAAACACATCAAAAACACACCAAAAAAGAACGGGATCAACCCAGAAAAACAGAAAAAAAAAAAAACAAATACCATGAATCCACCCCAAAAGTCCCCCTAAACCTACCTGATGTTCTCCAAAACCCACAATTTACCCTTTTCCACCATGATGCCAACGGAAAACCCAACGAAACCCAACGGAGAACCCAAAACACATCAAAAACACCACAAACAAGAACGGAATCACCCCCAAAACTGGAACAAAATCCCCAAAAAGCACGGATCAAATCCCAAAACCACCCTAAACCTACCTGATGTTCTCCAAAACCCACTATTCAGCCTTTTCCACCAAAATGAACAAGGAAAACACAACGAAACAAAACACAGACCACAAAACACGTCAAAAACACCCCAAACAAGAACGGAATCACCCCCAAAACTGGAAGAAAATCCCCCAAAAACATAGATCCACCCCAAAAAACACCCTAAACCTACCTGATGTTCTCCAAAACCCACAATTTACACTTTTCCACCATGATGACCACGGAAAACACAACGAAACCCAACGAATAACCCAAAACACGTCCAAAACACCCCAAACAAGAACAGGATCACCCCCAAAAACGAAAGAAAACCCCAAAAAGCACGGATCCAATCCCAAAACCACTCTAAACGTACCTGATGTTCTCCAAATCCAAATGTCCACTCCCAACCACCATAAAACCCATTAGGAACTCAACGAAACCCAACGGAAACCCCAAAAACACCCCAAAAAAGAACTGGATCAGAAGAAAAAACACCAAACACTATGAATTTCCCCGCAAAACCACCCTAAACTCACCTGATCTTCTTCAAAACCCACAATCCACTCCCATTTACCCTAACGACCAACGAGAATCCAACTAAAACCCAACGGAGACCCCAAAACAAGTCGAAAACACCCCAAACAAGAACAGGATAACCCCTAAAAAAGAAAGAAAACCCCCAAAACCGTAGATCCACCCCAAAAACACACTAAACCTACCTGATGTTCTCCAAATCCCAAAGTCCACTCCCAACAAACTTAAAACACATTAGGAAATCAACGAAACGCAACGGAAACCCCAAAACACGTCAAAAACACCACAAAAAAAAGCGGGATCACACCCAAAACCGAAAGAAAACCCTAAAAGCCGTTGATCCACCCCAAAAGTCCCCCTAAACCTACCTGATGTTCTCCAATACCCACAATTTACCCGTTTTCACCATGATGAACAACAAGAACCCAACAAAAACCAACGGAGACCCCAAAATATGTCAAAAACACCCCAAACAAGAATGGGACCACCCCAAAAACAGAAGAAAACGCTAAAAAAAAAACAGAAGAATTCAACCAAAACCATAGATTCACCACCCAGAAAAACTTAAACTCACCTGATATTCTCCAAAACCCACAATTTACACTTTTCCAACATGATGACCAACAAGAACCCAACAAAACCCAACGGAGACCCCAAAACACATCAAAAACACACCAAAAAAGAACGGGATCAACCCAGAAAAACAGAAAAAAAAAAAAACAAATACCATGAATCCACCCCAAAAGTCCCCCTAAACCTACCTGATGTTCTCCAAAACCCACAATTTACCCTTTTCCACCATGATGCCAACGGAAAACCCAACGAAACCCAACGGAGAACCCAAAACACATCAAAAACACCACAAACAAGAACGGAATCACCCCCAAAACTGGAACAAAATCCCCAAAAAGCACGGATCAAATCCCAAAACCACCCTAAACCTACCTGATGTTCTCCAAAACCCACTATTCAGCCTTTTCCACCAAAATGAACAAGGAAAACACAACGAAACAAAACACAGACCACAAAACACGTCAAAAACACCCCAAACAAGAACGGAATCACCCCCAAAACTGGAAGAAAATCCCCCAAAAACATAGATCCACCCCAAAAAACACCCTAAACCTACCTGATGTTCTCCAAAACCCACAATTTACACTTTTCCACCATGATGACCACGGAAAACACAACGAAACCCAACGAATAACCCAAAACACGTCCAAAACACCCCAAACAAGAACAGGATCACCCCCAAAAACGAAAGAAAACCCCAAAAAGCACGGATCCAATCCCAAAACCACTCTAAACGTACCTGATGTTCTCCAAATCCAAATGTCCACTCCCAACCACCATAAAACCCATTAGGAACTCAACGAAACCCAACGGAAACCCCAAAAACACCCCAAAAAAGAACTGGATCAGAAGAAAAAACACCAAACACTATGAATTTCCCCGCAAAACCACCCTAAACTCACCTGATCTTCTTCAAAACCCACAATCCACTCCCATTTACCCTAACGACCAACGAGAATCCAACTAAAACCCAACGGAGACCCCAAAACAAGTCGAAAACACCCCAAACAAGAACAGGATAACCCCTAAAAAAGAAAGAAAACCCCAAAAAACATAGATCCACCCCAAAAACACACTAAACCTACCTGATGTTCTCCAAATCCCAAAGTCCACTCCCAACAAACTTAAAACACATTAGGAAATCAACGAAACGCAACGGAAACCCCAAAACACGTCAAAAACACCACAAAAAAAAGCGGGATCACCCCCAAAACCGAAAGAAAACCCTAAAAGCCGTTGATCCACCCCAAAAGTCCCCCTAAACCTACCTGATGTTCTCCAATACCCACAATTTACCCTTTTCCACCATGATGAACAACAAGAACCCAACAAAAACCAACGGAGACCCCAAAATATGTCAAAAACACCCCAAACAAGAATGGGACCACCCCAAAAACAGAAGAAAACGCTAAAAAAAAAAAAAAAACAGAAGAATTCAACCAAAACCATAGATTCACCACCCAGAAAAACTTAAACTCACCTGATATTCTCCAAAACCCACAATTTACACTTTTCCAACATGATGACCAACAAGAACCCAACAAAACCCAACGGAGACCCCAAAACACATCAAAAACACACCAAAAAAGAACGGGATCACCCCAGAAAAACAGAAAAAAAAAAAAACAAATACCATGAATCCACCCCAAAAGTCCCCCTAAACCTACCTGATGTTCTCCAAAACCCACAATTTACCCTTTTCCACCATGATGCCAACGGAAAACCCAACGAAACCCAACGGAGAACCCAAAACACATCAAAAACACCACAAACAAGAACGGAATCACCCCCAAAACTGGAACAAAATCCCCAAAAAGCACGGATCAAATCCCAAAACCACCCTAAACCTACCTGATGTTCTCCAAAACCCACTATTCAGCCTTTTCCACCAAAATGAACAAGGAAAACACAACGAAACAAAACAGAGACCACAAAACACGTCAAAAACACCCCAAACAAGAACGGAATCACCCCCAAAACTGGAAGAAAATCCCCCAAAAACATAGATCCACCCCAAAAAACACCCTAAACCTACCTGATGTTCTCCAAAACCCACAATTTACACTTTTCCACCATGATGACCACGGAAAACACAACGAAACCCAACGGAGAACCCAAAACACGTCCAAAACACCCCAAACAAGAACAGGATCACCCCCAAAAACGAAAGAAAACCCCAAAAAGCACGGATCCAATCCCAAAACCACTCTAAACGTACCTGATGTTCTCCAAATCCAAATGTCCACTCCCAACCACCATAAAACCCATTAGGAACTCAACGAAACCCAACGGAAACCCCAAAAACACCTCAAAAACACCCCAGAAAAGAACTGGATCAGAAGAAAAAACACCAAACACTATGAATTTCCCCGCAAAACCACCCTAAACTCACCTGATCTTCTTCAAAACCCACAATCCACTCCCATTTACCCTAACGACCAACGAGAATCCAACTAAAACCCAACGGAGACCCCAAAACAAGTCGAAAACACCCCAAACAAGAACAGGATAACCCCTAAAAAAGAAAGAAAACCCCAAAAAACATAGATCCACCCCAAAAACACACTAAACCTACCTGATGTTCTCCAAATCCCAAAGTCCACTCCCAACAAACTTAAAACACATTAGGAAATCAACGAAACGCAACGGAAACCCCAAAACACGTCAAAAACACCACAAAAAAAAGCGGGATCACCCCCAAAACCGAAAGAAAACCCTAAAAGCCGTTGATCCACCCCAAAAGTCCCCCTAAACCTACCTGATGTTCTCCAATACCCACAATTTACCCTTTTCCACCATGATGAACAACAAGAACCCAACAAAAAACAACGGAGACCCCAAAATATGTCAAAAACACCCCAAACAAGAATGGGACCACCCCAAAAACAGAAGAAAACGCTAAAAAAAAAAACAGAAGAATTCAACCAAAACCATAGATTCACCACCCAGAAAAACTTAAACTCACCTGATATTCTCCAAAACCCACAATTTACACTTTTCCAACATGATGACCAACAAGAACCCAACAAAACCCAACGGAGACCCCAAAACACATCAAAAACACACCAAAAAAGAACGAGATCACCCCAGAAAAACATAAAAAAAAAAAAACAAATACCATGAATCCACCCCAAAAGTCCCCCTAAACCTACCTGATGTTCTCCAAAACCCACAATTTACCCTTTTCCACCATGATGCCAACGGAAAACCCAACGAAACCCAACGGAGAACCCAAAACACATCAAAAACACCACAAACAAGAACGGAATCACCCCCAAAACTGGAACAAAATCCCCAAAAAGCACGGATCAAATCCCAAAACCACCCTAAACCTACCTGATGTTCTCCAAAACCCACTATTCAGCCTTTTCCACCAAAATGAACAAGGAAAACACAACGAAACAAAACAGAGACCACAAAACACGTCAAAAACACCCCAAACAAGAACGGAATCACCCCCAAAACTGGAAGAAAATCCCCCAAAAACATAGATCCACCCCAAAAAACACCCTAAACCTACCTGATGTTCTCCAAAACCCACAATTTACACTTTTCCACCATGATGACCACGGAAAACACAACGAAACCCAACGGAGAACCCAAAACATGTCCAAAACACCCCAAACAAGAACAGGATCACCCCCAAAAACGAAAGAAAACCCCAAAAAGCACGGATCCAATCCCAAAACCACTCTAAACGTACCTGATGTTCTCCAAATCCAAATGTCCACTCCCAACCACCATAAAACCCATTAGGAACTCAACGAAACCCAACGGAAACCCCAAAAACACCTCAAAAACACCCCAAAAAAGAACTGGATCAGAAGAAAAAACACCAAACACTATGAATTTCCCCGCAAAACCACCCTAAACTCACCTGATCTTCTTCAAAACCCACAATCCACTCCCATTTACCCTAACGACCAACGAGAATCCAACTAAAACCCAACGGAGACCCCAAAACAAGTCGAAAACACCCCAAACAAGAACAGGATAACCCCTAAAAAAGAAAGAAAACCCCCAAAACCGTAGATCCACCCCAAAAACACACTAAACCTACCTGATGTTCTCCAAATCCCAAAGTCCACTCCCAACAAACTTAAAACACATTAGGAAATCAACGAAACGCAACGGAAACCCCAAAACACGTCAAAAACACCACAAAAAAAAGCGGGATCACCCCCAAAACCGAAAGAAAACCCTAAAAGCCGTTGATCCACCCCAAAAGTCCCCCTAAACCTACCTGATGTTCTCCAATACCCACAATTTACCCTTTTCCACCATGATGAACAACAAGAACCCAACAAAAACCAACGGAGACCCCAAAATATGTCAAAAACACCCCAAACAAGAATGGGACCACCCCAAAAACAGAAGAAAACGCTAAAAAAAAAACAGAAGAATTCAACCAAAACCATAGATTCACCACCCAGAAAAACTTAAACTCACCTGATATTCTCCAAAACCCACAATTTACACTTTTCCAACATGATGACCAACAAGAACCCAACAAAACCCAACGGAGACCCCAAAACACATCAAAAACACACCAAAAAAGAACGGGATCAACCCAGAAAAACAGAAAAAAAAAAAAAACAAATACCATGAATCCACCCCAAAAGTCCCCCTAAACCTACCTGATGTTCTCCAAAACCCACAATTTACCCTTTTCCACCATGATGCCAACGGAAAACCCAACGAAACCCAACGGAGAACCCAAAACACATCAAAAACACCACAAACAAGAACGGAATCACCCCCAAAACTGGAACAAAATCCCCAAAAAGCACGGATCAAATCCCAAAACCACCCTAAACCTACCTGATGTTCTCCAAAACCCACTATTCAGCCTTTTCCACCAAAATGAACAAGGAAAACACAACGAAACAAAACAGAGACCACAAAACACGTCAAAAACACCCCAAACAAGAACGGAATCACCCCCAAAACTGGAAGAAAATCCCCCAAAAACATAGATCCACCCCAAAAAACACCCTAAACCTACCTGATGTTCTCCAAAACCCACAATTTACACTTTTCCACCATGATGACCACGGAAAACACAACGAAACCCAACGAATAACCCAAAACACGTCCAAAACACCCCAAACAAGAACAGGATCACCCCCAAAAACGAAAGAAAACCCCAAAAAGCACGGATCCAATCCCAAAACCACTCTAAACGTACCTGATGTTCTCCAAATCCAAATGTCCACTCCCAACCACCATAAAACCCATTAGGAACTCAACGAAACCCAACGGAAACCCCAAAAACACCCCAAAAAAGAACTGGATCAGAAGAAAAAACACCAAACACTATGAATTTCCCCGCAAAACCACCCTAAACTCACCTGATCTTCTTCAAAACCCACAATCCACTCCCATTTACCCTAACGACCAACGAGAATCCAACTAAAACCCAACGGAGACCCCAAAACAAGTCGAAAACACCCCAAACAAGAACAGGATAACCCCTAAAAAAGAAAGAAAACCCCAAAAAACATAGATCCACCCCAAAAACACACTAAACCTACCTGATGTTCTCCAAATCCCAAAGTCCACTCCCAACAAACTTAAAACACATTAGGAAATCAACGAAACGCAACGGAAACCCCAAAACACGTCAAAAACACCACAAAAAAAAGCGGGATCACCCCCAAAACCGAAAGAAAACCCTAAAAGCCGTTGATCCACCCCAAAAGTCCCCCTAAACCTACCTGATGTTCTCCAATACCCACAATTTACCCTTTTCCACCATGATGAACAACAAGAACCCAACAAAAACCAACGGAGACCCCAAAATATGTCAAAAACACCCCAAACAAGAATGGGACCACCCCAAAAACAGAAGAAAACGCTAAAAAAAAAACAGAAGAATTCAACCAAAACCATAGATTCACCACCCAGAAAAACTTAAACTCACCTGATATTCTCCAAAACCCACAATTTACACTTTTCCAACATGATGACCAACAAGAACCCAACAAAACCCAACGGAGACCCCAAAACACATCAAAAACACACCAAAAAAGAACGGGATCAACCCAGAAAAACAGAAAAAAAAAAAAAACAAATACCATGAATCCACCCCAAAAGTCCCCCTAAACCTACCTGATGTTCTCCAAAACCCACAATTTACCCTTTTCCACCATGATGCCAACGGAAAACCCAACGAAACCCAACGGAGAACCCAAAACACATCAAAAACACCACAAACAAGAACGGAATCACCCCCAAAACTGGAACAAAATCCCCAAAAAGCACGGATCAAATCCCAAAACCACCCTAAACCTACCTGATGTTCTCCAAAACCCACTATTCAGCCTTTTCCACCAAAATGAACAAGGAAAACACAACGAAACAAAACAGAGACCACAAAACACGTCAAAAACACCCCAAACAAGAACGGAATCACCCCCAAAACTGGAAGAAAATCCCCCAAAAACATAGATCCACCCCAAAAAACACCCTAAACCTACCTGATGTTCTCCAAAACCCACAATTTACACTTTTCCACCATGATGACCACGGAAAACACAACGAAACCCAACGAATAACCCAAAACACGTCCAAAACACCCCAAACAAGAACAGGATCACCCCCAAAAACGAAAGAAAACCCCAAAAAGCACGGATCCAATCCCAAAACCACTCTAAACGTACCTGATGTTCTCCAAATCCAAATGTCCACTCCCAACCACCATAAAACCCATTAGGAACTCAACGAAACCCAACGGAAACCCCAAAAACACCCCAAAAAAGAACTGGATCAGAAGAAAAAACACCAAACACTATGAATTTCCCCGCAAAACCACCCTAAACTCACCTGATCTTCTTCAAAACCCACAATCCACTCCCATTTACCCTAACGACCAACGAGAATCCAACTAAAACCCAACGGAGACCCCAAAACAAGTCGAAAACACCCCAAACAAGAACAGGATAACCCCTAAAAAAGAAAGAAAACCCCAAAAAACATAGATCCACCCCAAAAACACACTAAACCTACCTGATGTTCTCCAAATCCCAAAGTCCACTCCCAACAAACTTAAAACACATTAGGAAATCAACGAAACGCAACGGAAACCCCAAAACACGTCAAAAACACCACAAAAAAAAGCGGGATCACCCCCAAAACCGAAAGAAAACCCTAAAAGCCGTTGATCCACCCCAAAAGTCCCCCTAAACCTACCTGATGTTCTCCAATACCCACAATTTACCCTTTTCCACCATGATGAACAACAAGAACCCAACAAAAACCAACGGAGACCCCAAAATATGTCAAAAACACCCCAAACAAGAATGGGACCACCCCAAAAACAGAAGAAAACGCTAAAAAAAAAAAAAAAACAGAAGAATTCAACCAAAACCATAGATTCACCACCCAGAAAAACTTAAACTCACCTGATATTCTCCAAAACCCACAATTTACACTTTTCCAACATGATGACCAACAAGAACCCAACAAAACCCAACGGAGACCCCAAAACACATCAAAAACACACCAAAAAAGAACGGGATCACCCCAGAAAAACAGAAAAAAAAAAAAACAAATACCATGAATCCACCCCAAAAGTCCCCCTAAACCTACCTGATGTTCTCCAAAACCCACAATTTACCCTTTTCCACCATGATGCCAACGGAAAACCCAACGAAACCCAACGGAGAACCCAAAACACATCAAAAACACCACAAACAAGAACGGAATCACCCCCAAAACTGGAACAAAATCCCCAAAAAGCACGGATCAAATCCCAAAACCACCCTAAACCTACCTGATGTTCTCCAAAACCCACTATTCAGCCTTTTCCACCAAAATGAACAAGGAAAACACAACGAAACAAAACAGAGACCACAAAACACGTCAAAAACACCCCAAACAAGAACGGAATCACCCCCAAAACTGGAAGAAAATCCCCCAAAAACATAGATCCACCCCAAAAAACACCCTAAACCTACCTGATGTTCTCCAAAACCCACAATTTACACTTTTCCACCATGATGACCACGGAAAACACAACGAAACCCAACGGAGAACCCAAAACACGTCCAAAACACCCCAAACAAGAACAGGATCACCCCCAAAAACGAAAGAAAACCCCAAAAAGCACGGATCCAATCCCAAAACCACTCTAAACGTACCTGATGTTCTCCAAATCCAAATGTCCACTCCCAACCACCATAAAACCCATTAGGAACTCAACGAAACCCAACGGAAACCCCAAAAACACCTCAAAAACACCCCAGAAAAGAACTGGATCAGAAGAAAAAACACCAAACACTATGAATTTCCCCGCAAAACCACCCTAAACTCACCTGATCTTCTTCAAAACCCACAATCCACTCCCATTTACCCTAACGACCAACGAGAATCCAACTAAAACCCAACGGAGACCCCAAAACAAGTCGAAAACACCCCAAACAAGAACAGGATAACCCCTAAAAAAGAAAGAAAACCCCAAAAAACATAGATCCACCCCAAAAACACACTAAACCTACCTGATGTTCTCCAAATCCCAAAGTCCACTCCCAACAAACTTAAAACACATTAGGAAATCAACGAAACGCAACGGAAACCCCAAAACACGTCAAAAACACCACAAAAAAAAGCGGGATCACCCCCAAAACCGAAAGAAAACCCTAAAAGCCGTTGATCCACCCCAAAAGTCCCCCTAAACCTACCTGATGTTCTCCAATACCCACAATTTACCCTTTTCCACCATGATGAACAACAAGAACCCAACAAAAAACAACGGAGACCCCAAAATATGTCAAAAACACCCCAAACAAGAATGGGACCACCCCAAAAACAGAAGAAAACGCTAAAAAAAAAACAGAAGAATTCAACCAAAACCATAGATTCACCACCCAGAAAAACTTAAACTCACCTGATATTCTCCAAAACCCACAATTTACACTTTTCCAACATGATGACCAACAAGAACCCAACAAAACCCAACGGAGACCCCAAAACACATCAAAAACACACCAAAAAAGAACGAGATCACCCCAGAAAAACATAAAAAAAAAAAAACAAATACCATGAATCCACCCCAAAAGTCCCCCTAAACCTACCTGATGTTCTCCAAAACCCACAATTTACCCTTTTCCACCATGATGCCAACGGAAAACCCAACGAAACCCAACGGAGAACCCAAAACACATCAAAAACACCACAAACAAGAACGGAATCACCCCCAAAACTGGAACAAAATCCCCAAAAAGCACGGATCAAATCCCAAAACCACCCTAAACCTACCTGATGTTCTCCAAAACCCACTATTCAGCCTTTTCCACCAAAATGAACAAGGAAAACACAACGAAACAAAACACAGACCACAAAACACGTCAAAAACACCCCAAACAAGAACGGAATCACCCCCAAAACTGGAAGAAAATCCCCCAAAAACATAGATCCACCCCAAAAAACACCCTAAACCTACCTGATGTTCTCCAAAACCCACAATTTACACTTTTCCACCATGATGACCACGGAAAACACAACGAAACCCAACGGAGAACCCAAAACACGTCCAAAACACCCCAAACAAGAACAGGATCACCCCCAAAAACGAAAGAAAACCCCAAAAAGCACGGATCCAATCCCAAAACCACTCTAAACGTACCTGATGTTCTCCAAATCCAAATGTCCACTCCCAACCACCATAAAACCCATTAGGAACTCAACGAAACCCAACGGAAACCCCAAAAACACCCCAAAAAAGAACTGGATCAGAAGAAAAAACACCAAACACTATGAATTTCCCCGCAAAACCACCCTAAACTCACCTGATCTTCTTCAAAACCCACAATCCACTCCCATTTACCCTAACGACCAACGAGAATCCAACTAAAACCCAACGGAGACCCCAAAACAAGTCGAAAACACCCCAAACAAGAACAGGATAACCCCTAAAAAAGAAAGAAAACCCCAAAAAACATAGATCCACCCCAAAAACACACTAAACCTACCTGATGTTCTCCAAATCCCAAAGTCCACTCCCAACAAACTTAAAACACATTAGGAAATCAACGAAACGCAACGGAAACCCCAAAACACGTCAAAAACACCACAAAAAAAAGCGGGATCACCCCCAAAACCGAAAGAAAACCCTAAAAGCCGTTGATCCACCCCAAAAGTCCCCCTAAACCTACCTGATGTTCTCCAATACCCACAATTTACCCTTTTCCACCATGATGAACAACAAGAACCCAACAAAAACCAACGGAGACCCCAAAATATGTCAAAAACACCCCAAACAAGAATGGGACCACCCCAAAAACAGAAGAAAACGCTAAAAAAAAACAGAAGAATTCAACCAAAACCATAGATTCACCACCCAGAAAAACTTAAACTCACCTGATATTCTCCAAAACCCACAATTTACACTTTTCCAACATGATGACCAACAAGAACCCAACAAAACCCAACGGAGACCCCAAAACACATCAAAAACACACCAAAAAAGAACGGGATCAACCCAGAAAAACAGAAAAAAAAAAAAAACAAATACCATGAATCCACCCCAAAAGTCCCCCTAAACCTACCTGATGTTCTCCAAAACCCACAATTTACCCTTTTCCACCATGATGCCAACGGAAAACCCAACGAAACCCAACGGAGAACCCAAAACACATCAAAAACACCACAAACAAGAACGGAATCACCCCCAAAACTGGAACAAAATCCCCAAAAAGCACGGATCAAATCCCAAAACCACCCTAAACCTACCTGATGTTCTCCAAAACCCACTATTCAGCCTTTTCCACCAAAATGAACAAGGAAAACACAACGAAACAAAACACAGACCACAAAACACGTCAAAAACACCCCAAACAAGAACGGAATCACCCCCAAAACTGGAACAAAATCCGCAAAAAACATAGATCCACCCCAAAAAACAGTAAACCTACCTGATGTTCTCCAAAACACGCAATTTACACTTTTCCAACATGATGACCAACAAGAACCCAGCAAAACCCAACGGAGACCCCAAAACACGTCAAAAACACCCCAAAAATGAATTCGATCACCCCCCCCAAAAAAACAGAAGAAAATCCCAAATACCATGAATCCACCCCAAAAGTCCCCCTAAACCTACCTGATGTTCTCCAAAACCCACAATTTACACTTTTCCACCATGATGACCACGAGAAACCCAATGAAACCCAACGGAGACCCCAAAACACGTCAAAAACATGCCAAAAAACAACTGGATCACTAGAAAAAACAGAACAAAACCCTAAAAACCATGAATCTGCCCCAGAAGTCCTCATAAACCTACCTGATGTTCTCCAAAACCCACAATTTACACTTTTCCACCATGATGACCACGGAAAACACAACGAAACCCAACGGAGAACCCAAAACACGTCCAAAACACCCCAAACAAGAACAGGATCACCCCCAAAAACGAAAGAAAACCCCAAAAAGCACGGATCCAATCCCAAAACCACTCTAAACGTACCTGATGTTCTCCAAATCCAAATGTCCACTCCCAACCACCATAAAACCCATTAGGAACTCAACGAAACCCAACGGAAACCCCAAAAACACCTCAAAAACACCCCAGAAAAGAACTGGATCAGAAGAAAAAACACCAAACACTATGAATTTCCCCGCAAAACCACCCTAAACTCACCTGATCTTCTTCAAAACCCACAATCCACTCCCATTTACCCTAACGACCAACGAGAATCCAACTAAAACCCAACGGAGACCCCAAAACAAGTCGAAAACACCCCAAACAAGAACAGGATAACCCCTAAAAAAGAAAGAAAACCCCCAAAACCATAGATCCACCCCAAAAACACACTAAACCTACCTGATGTTCTCCAAATCCCAAAGTCCACTCCCAACAAACTTAAAACACATTAGGAAATCAACGAAACGCAACGGAAACCCCAAAACACGTCAAAAACACCACAAAAAAAAGCGGGATCACCCCCAAAACCGAAAGAAAACCCTAAAAGCCGTTGATCCACCCCAAAAGTCCCCCTAAACCTACCTGATGTTCTCCAATACCCACAATTTACACGTTTTCACCATGATGAACAACAAGAACCCAACAAAAACTAACGGAGACCACAAAATATGTCAAAAACACCCCAAAAAAGAATGGGACCACCCCAAAAACAGAAGAAAACGCTAAAAAAAAAAAAACAGAAGAATTCAACCAAAACCATAGATTCACCACCCAGAAAAACTTAAACTCACCTGATATTCTCCAAAACCCACAATTTACACTTTTCCAACATGATGACCAACAAGAACCCAACAAAACCCAACGGAGACCCCAAAACACATCAAAAACACCACAAACAAGAACGGAATCACCCCAGAAAAACAGAAAAAAAAAACAAATACCATGAATCCACCCCAAAAGTCCCCCTAAACCTACCTGATGTTCTCCAAAACCCACAATTTACACTTTTCCACCATGATGACCACGAGAAACCCAATGAAACCCAACGGAGACCCCAAAACACATCAAAAACATGCCAAAAAACAACTGGATCACTAGAAAAAACAGAACAAAACCCTAAAAACCATGAATCTGCCCCAGAAGTCCTCATAAACCTACCTGATGTTCTCCAAAACCCACAATTTACCCTTTTCCACCATGATGCCAACGGAAAACCCAACGAAACCCAACGGAGACCCCAAAACATATCAAAAACACCCCAAACAAGAACGGAATCACCCCCAAAACTGGAACAAAATCCGCAAAAAACATAGATCCACCCCAAAAAACAGTAAACCTACCTGATGTTCTCCAAAACACGCAATTTACACTTTTCCAACATGATGACCAACAAGAACCCAGCAAAACCCAACGGAGACCCCAAAACACGTCAAAAACACCCCAAAAATGAATTCGATCACCCCCCCCAAAAAAACAGAAGAAAATCCCAAATACCATGAATCCACCCCAAAAGTCCCCCTAAACCTACCTGATGTTCTCCAAAACCCACAATTTACACTTTTCCACCATGATGACCACGAGAAACCCAATGAAACCCAACGGAGACCCCAAAACACGTCAAAAACATGCCAAAAAACAACTGGATCACTAGAAAAAACAGAACAAAACCCTAAAAACCATGAATCTGCCCCAGAAGTCCTCATAAACCTACCTGATGTTCTCCAAAACCCACAATTTACACTTTTCCACCATGATGACCACGGAAAACACAACAAAACCCAACGGAGAACCCAAAACACGTCCAAAACACCCCAAACAAGAACAGGATCACCCCCAAAAACGAAAGAAAACCCCAAAAAGCACGGATCCAATCCCAAAACCACTCTAAACGTACCTGATGTTCTCCAAATCCAAATGTCCACTCCCAACCACCATAAAACCCATTAGGAACTCAACGAAACCCAACGGAAACCCCAAAAACACCTCAAAAACACCCCAAAAAAGAACTGGATCAGAAGAAAAAACACCAAACACTATGAATTTCCCCGCAAAACCACCCTAAACTCACCTGATCTTCTTCAAAACCCACAATCCACTCCCATTTACCCTAACGACCAACGAGAATCCAACTAAAACCCAACGGAGACCCCAAAACAAGTCGAAAACACCCCAAACAAGAACAGGATAACCCCTAAAAAAGAAAGAAAACCCCCAAAACCATAGATCCACCCCAAAAACACACTAAACCTACCTGATGTTCTCCAAATCCCAAAGTCCACTCCCAACAAACTTAAAACACATTAGGAAATCAACGAAACGCAACGGAAACCCCAAAACACGTCAAAAACACCACAAAAAAAAGCGGGATCACCCCCAAAACCGAAAGAAAACCCTAAAAGCCGTTGATCCACCCCAAAAGTCCCCCTAAACCTACCTGATGTTCTCCAATACCCACAATTTACCCTTTTCCACCATGATGAACAACAAGAACCCAACAAAAACCAACGGAGACCCCAAAATATGTCAAAAACACCCCAAACAAGAATGGGACCACCCCAAAAACAGAAGAAAACGCTAAAAAAAAAACAGAAGAATTCAACCAAAACCATAGATTCACCACCCAGAAAAACTTAAACTCACCTGATATTCTCCAAAACCCACAATTTACACTTTTCCAACATGATGACCAACAAGAACCCAACAAAACCCAACGGAGACCCCAAAACACATCAAAAACACACCAAAAAAGAACGGGATCACCCCAGAAAAACAGAAAAAAAAAACAAATACCATGAATCCACCCCAAAAGTCCCCCTAAACCTACCTGATGTTCTCCAAAACCCACAATTTACCCTTTTCCACCATGATGCCAACGGAAAACCCAACGAAACCCAACGGAGAACCCAAAACACATCAAAAACACCACAAACAAGAACGGAATCACCCCCAAAACTGGAACAAAATCCCCAAAAAGCACGGATCAAATCCCAAAACCACCCTAAACCTACCTGATGTTCTCCAAAACCCACTATTCAGCCTTTTCCACCAAAATGAACAAGGAAAACACAACGAAACAAAACACAGACCACAAAACACGTCAAAAACACCCCAAACAAGAACGGAATCACCCCCAAAACTGGAACAAAATCCGCAAAAAACATAGATCCACCCCAAAAAACAGTAAACCTACCTGATGTTCTCCAAAACACGCAATTTACACTTTTCCAACATGATGACCAACAAGAACCCAGCAAAACCCAACGGAGACCCCAAAACACGTCAAAAACACCCCAAAAATGAATTCGATCACCCCCCCCAAAAAAACAGAAGAAAATCCCAAATACCATGAATCCACCCCAAAAGTCCCCCTAAACCTACCTGATGTTCTCCAAAACCCACAATTTACACTTTTCCACCATGATGACCACGAGAAACCCAATGAAACCCAACGGAGACCCCAAAACACGTCAAAAACATGCCAAAAAACAACTGGATCACTAGAAAAAACAGAACAAAACCCTAAAAACCATGAATCTGCCCCAGAAGTCCTCATAAACCTACCTGATGTTCTCCAAAACCCACAATTTACACTTTTCCACCATGATGACCACGGAAAACACAACAAAACCCAACAGAGAACCCAAAACACGTCCAAAACACCCCAAACAAGAACAGGATCACCCCCAAAAACGAAAGAAAACCCCAAAAAGCACGGATCCAATCCCAAAACCACTCTAAACGTACCTGATGTTCTCCAAATCCAAATGTCCACTCCCAACCACCATAAAACCCATTAGGAACTCAACGAAACCCAACGGAAACCCCAAAAACACCTCAAAAACACCCCAGAAAAGAACTGGATCAGAAGAAAAAACACCAAACACTATGAATTTCCCCGCAAAACCACCCTAAACTCACCTGATCTTCTTCAAAACCCACAATCCACTCCCATTTACCCTAACGACCAACGAGAATCCAACTAAAACCCAACGGAGACCCCAAAACAAGCCGAAAACACCCCAAACAAGAACAGGATAACCCCTAAAAAAGAAAGAAAACCCCCAAAACCATAGATCCACCCCAAAAACACACTAAACCTACCTGATGTTCTCCAAATCCCAAAGTCCACTCCCAACAAACTTAAAACACATTAGGAAATCAACGAAACGCAACGGAAACCCCAAAACACGTCAAAAACACCACAAAAAAAAGCGGGATCACCCCCAAAACCGAAAGAAAACCCTAAAAGCCGTTGATCCACCCCAAAAGTCCCCCTAAACCTACCTGATGTTCTCCAATACCCACAATTTACACGTTTTCACCATGATGAACAACAAGAACCCAACAAAAACCAACGGAGACCCCAAAATATGTCAAAAACACCCCAAAAAAGAATGGGACCACCCCAAAAACAGAAGAAAACGCTAAAAAAACAGAAGAATTCAACCAAAACCATAGATTCACCACCCAGAAAAACTTAAACTCACCTGATATTATCCAAAACCCACAATTTACACTTTTCCAACATGATGACCAACAAGAACCCAACAAAACCCAACGGAGACCCCAAAACACATCAAAAACACACCAAAAAAGAACGAGATCACCCCAGAAAAACATAAAAAAAAAAAAACAAATACCATGAATCCACCCCAAAAGTCCCCCTAAACCTACCTGATGTTCTCCAAAACCCACAATTTACCCTTTTCCACCATGATGCCAACGGAAAACCCAACGAAACCCAACGGAGAACCCAAAACACATCAAAAACACCACAAACAAGAACGGAATCACCCCCAAAACTGGAACAAAATCCCCAAAAAGCACGGATCAAATCCCAAAACCACCCTAAACCTACCTGATGTTCTCCAAAACCCACTATTCAGCCTTTTCCACCAAAATGAACAAGGAAAACACAACGAAACAAAACAGAGACCACAAAACACGTCAAAAACACCCCAAACAAGAACGGAATCACCCCCAAAACTGGAAGAAAATCCCCCAAAAGCATAGATCCACCCCAAAAAACACCCTAAACCTACCTGATGTTCTCCAAAACCCACAATTTACACTTTTCCACCATGATGACCACGGAAAACACAACGAAACCCAACGGAGAACCCAAAACACGTCCAAAACACCCCAAACAAGAACAGGATCACCCCCAAAAACGAAAGAAAACCCCAAAAAGCACGGATCCAATCCCAAAACCACTCTAAACGTACCTGATGTTCTCCAAATCCAAATGTCCACTCCCAACCACCATAAAACCCATTAGGAACTCAACGAAACCCAACGGAAACCCCAAAAACACCTCAAAAACACCCCAGAAAAGAACTGGATCAGAAGAAAAAACACCAAACACTATGAATTTCCCCGCAAAACCACCCTAAACTCACCTGATCTTCTTCAAAACCCACAATCCACTCCCATTTACCCTAACGACCAACGAGAATCCAACTAAAACCCAACGGAGACCCCAAAACAAGTCGAAAACACCCCAAACAAGAACAGGATAACCCCTAAAAAAGAAAGAAAACCCCAAAAAACATAGATCCACCCCAAAAACACACTAAACCTACCTGATGTTCTCCAAATCCCAAAGTCCACTCCCAACAAACTTAAAACACATTAGGAAATCAACGAAACGCAACGGAAACCCCAAAACACGTCAAAAACACCACAAAAAAAAGCGGGATCACCCCCAAAACCGAAAGAAAACCCTAAAAGCCGTTGATCCACCCCAAAAGTCCCCCTAAACCTACCTGATGTTCTCCAATACCCACAATTTACCCTTTTCCACCATGATGAACAACAAGAACCCAACAAAAACCAACGGAGACCCCAAAATATGTCAAAAACACCCCAAACAAGAATGGGACCACCCCAAAAACAGAAGAAAACGCTAAAAAAAAACAGAAGAATTCAACCAAAACCATAGATTCACCACCCAGAAAAACTTAAACTCACCTGATATTCTCCAAAACCCACAATTTACACTTTTCCAACATGATGACCAACAAGAACCCAACAAAACCCAACGGAGACCCCAAAACACATCAAAAACACACCAAAAAAGAACGGGATCAACCCAGAAAAACAGAAAAAAAAAAAAAACAAATACCATGAATCCACCCCAAAAGTCCCCCTAAACCTACCTGATGTTCTCCAAAACCCACAATTTACCCTTTTCCACCATGATGCCAACGGAAAACCCAACGAAACCCAACGGAGAACCCAAAACACATCAAAAACACCACAAACAAGAACGGAATCACCCCCAAAACTGGAACAAAATCCCCAAAAAGCACGGATCAAATCCCAAAACCACCCTAAACCTACCTGATGTTCTCCAAAACCCACTATTCAGCCTTTTCCACCAAAATGAACAAGGAAAACACAACGAAACAAAACACAGACCACAAAACACGTCAAAAACACCCCAAACAAGAACGGAATCACCCCCAAAACTGGAACAAAATCCGCAAAAAACATAGATCCACCCCAAAAAACAGTAAACCTACCTGATGTTCTCCAAAACACGCAATTTACACTTTTCCAACATGATGACCAACAAGAACCCAGCAAAACCCAACGGAGACCCCAAAACACGTCAAAAACACCCCAAAAATGAATTCGATCACCCCCCCCAAAAAAACAGAAGAAAATCCCAAATACCATGAATCCACCCCAAAAGTCCCCCTAAACCTACCTGATGTTCTCCAAAACCCACAATTTACACTTTTCCACCATGATGACCACGAGAAACCCAATGAAACCCAACGGAGACCCCAAAACACGTCAAAAACATGCCAAAAAACAACTGGATCACTAGAAAAAACAGAACAAAACCCTAAAAACCATGAATCTGCCCCAGAAGTCCTCATAAACCTACCTGATGTTCTCCAAAACCCACAATTTACACTTTTCCACCATGATGACCACGGAAAACACAACGAAACCCAACGGAGAACCCAAAACACGTCCAAAACACCCCAAACAAGAACAGGATCACCCCCAAAAACGAAAGAAAACCCCAAAAAGCACGGATCCAATCCCAAAACCACTCTAAACGTACCTGATGTTCTCCAAATCCAAATGTCCACTCCCAACCACCATAAAACCCATTAGGAACTCAACGAAACCCAACGGAAACCCCAAAAACACCTCAAAAACACCCCAGAAAAGAACTGGATCAGAAGAAAAAACACCAAACACTATGAATTTCCCCGCAAAACCACCCTAAACTCACCTGATCTTCTTCAAAACCCACAATCCACTCCCATTTACCCTAACGACCAACGAGAATCCAACTAAAACCCAACGGAGACCCCAAAACAAGCCGAAAACACCCCAAACAAGAACAGGATAACCCCTAAAAAAGAAAGAAAACCCCCAAAACCATAGATCCACCCCAAAAACACACTAAACCTACCTGATGTTCTCCAAATCCCAAAGTCCACTCCCAACAAACTTAAAACACATTAGGAAATCAACGAAACGCAACGGAAACCCCAAAACACGTCAAAAACACCACAAAAAAAAGCGGGATCACCCCCAAAACCGAAAGAAAACCCTAAAAGCCGTTGATCCACCCCAAAAGTCCCCCTAAACCTACCTGATGTTCTCCAATACCCACAATTTACACGTTTTCACCATGATGAACAACAAGAACCCAACAAAAACTAACGGAGACCACAAAATATGTCAAAAACACCCCAAAAAAGAATGGGACCACCCCAAAAACAGAAGAAAACGCTAAAAAAAAAAAACAGAAGAATTCAACCAAAACCATAGATTCACCACCCAGAAAAACTTAAACTCACCTGATATTCTCCAAAACCCACAATTTACACTTTTCCAACATGATGACCAACAAGAACCCAACAAAACCCAACGGAGACCCCAAAACACATCAAAAACACCACAAACAAGAACGGAATCACCCCAGAAAAACAGAAAAAAAAAACAAATACCATGAATCCACCCCAAAAGTCCCCCTAAACCTACCTGATGTTCTCCAAAACCCACAATTTACACTTTTCCACCATGATGACCACGAGAAACCCAATGAAACCCAACGGAGACCCCAAAACACATCAAAAACATGCCAAAAAACAACTGGATCACTAGAAAAAACAGAACAAAACCCTAAAAACCATGAATCTGCCCCAGAAGTCCTCATAAACCTACCTGATGTTCTCCAAAACCCACAATTTACCCTTTTCCACCATGATGCCAACGGAAAACCCAACGAAACCCAACGGAGACCCCAAAACATATCAAAAACACCCCAAACAAGAACGGAATCACCCCCAAAACTGGAACAAAATCCGCAAAAAACATAGATCCACCCCAAAAAACAGTAAACCTACCTGATGTTCTCCAAAACACGCAATTTACACTTTTCCAACATGATGACCAACAAGAACCCAGCAAAACCCAACGGAGACCCCAAAACACGTCAAAAACACCCCAAAAATGAATTCGATCACCCCCCCCAAAAAAACAGAAGAAAATCCCAAATACCATGAATCCACCCCAAAAGTCCCCCTAAACCTACCTGATGTTCTCCAAAACCCACAATTTACACTTTTCCACCATGATGACCACGAGAAACCCAATGAAACCCAACGGAGACCCCAAAACACGTCAAAAACATGCCAAAAAACAACTGGATCACTAGAAAAAACAGAACAAAACCCTAAAAACCATGAATCTGCCCCAGAAGTCCTCATAAACCTACCTGATGTTCTCCAAAACCCACAATTTACACTTTTCCACCATGATGACCACGGAAAACACAACAAAACCCAACGGAGAACCCAAAACACGTCCAAAACACCCCAAACAAGAACAGGATCACCCCCAAAAACGAAAGAAAACCCCAAAAAGCACGGATCCAATCCCAAAACCACTCTAAACGTACCTGATGTTCTCCAAATCCAAATGTCCACTCCCAACCACCATAAAACCCATTAGGAACTCAACGAAACCCAACGGAAACCCCAAAAACACCTCAAAAACACCCCAAAAAAGAACTGGATCAGAAGAAAAAACACCAAACACTATGAATTTCCCCGCAAAACCACCCTAAACTCACCTGATCTTCTTCAAAACCCACAATCCACTCCCATTTACCCTAACGACCAACGAGAATCCAACTAAAACCCAACGGAGACCCCAAAACAAGTCGAAAACACCCCAAACAAGAACAGGATAACCCCTAAAAAAGAAAGAAAACCCCCAAAACAGTAGATCCACCCCAAAAACACACTAAACCTACCTGATGTTCTCCAAATCCCAAAGTCCACTCCCAACAAACTTAAAACACATTAGGAAATCAACGAAACGCAACAGAAACCCAAAACACGTCAAAAACACCACAAAAAAAAGCGGGATCACCCCCAAAACCGAAAGAAAACCCTAAAAGCCGTTGATCCACCCCAAAAGTCCCCCTAAACCTACCTGATGTTCTCCAATACCCACAATTTACACGTTTTCACCATGATGAACAACAAGAACCCAACAAAAACCAACGGAGACCACAAAATATGTCAAAAACACCCCAAACAAGAATGGGACCACCCCAAAAACAGAAGAAAACGCTAAAAAAAAAACAGAAGAATTCAACCAAAACCATAGATTCACCACCCAGAAAAACTTAAACTCACCTGATATTCTCCAAAACCCACAATTTACACTTTTCCAACATGATGACCAACAAGAACCCAACAAAACCCAACGGAGACCCCAAAACACATCAAAAACACCACAAACAAGAACGGAATCACCCCAGAAAAACAGAAAAAAAAAAAACAAATACCATGAATCCACCCCAAAAGTCCCCCTAAACCTACCTGATGTTCTCCAAAACCCACAATTTACCCTTTTCCACCATGATGCCAACGGAAAACCCAACGAAACCCAACGGAGACCCCAAAACATATCAAAAACACCCCAAACAAGAACGGAATCACCCCCAAAACTGGAACAAAATCCGCAAAAAACATAGATCCACCCCAAAAAACAGTAAACCTACCTGATGTTCTCCAAAACACGCAATTTACACTTTTCCAACATGATGACCAACAAGAACCCAGCAAAACCCAACGGAGACCCCAAAACACGTCAAAAACACCCCAAAAATGAATTCGATCACCCCCCCCAAAAAAACAGAAGAAAATCCCAAATACCATGAATCCACCCCAAAAGTCCCCCTAAACCTACCTGATGTTCTCCAAAACCCACAATTTACCCTTTTCCACCATGATGCCAACGGAAAACCCAACGAAACCCAACGGAGAACCCAAAACACATCAAAAACACCACAAACAAGAACGGAATCACCCCCAAAACTGGAACAAAATCCCCAAAAAGCACGGATCAAATCCCAAAACCACCCTAAACCTACCTGATGTTCTCCAAAACCCACTATTCAGCCTTTTCCACCAAAATGAACAAGGAAAACACAACGAAACAAAACACAGACCACAAAACACGTCAAAAACACCCCAAACAAGAACGGAATCACCCCCAAAACTGGAAGAAAATCCCCCAAAAACATAGATCCACCCCAAAAAGACAGTAAACCTACCTGATGTTCTCCAAAACCCGCAATTTACACTTTTCCAACATGATGACCAACAAGAACCCAGCAAAACCCAACGGAGACCCCAAAACACGTCAAAAACACCCCAAAAATGAATTCGATCACCCCCCCCCAAAAAAACAGAAGAAAACCCCAAATACCATGAATCCACCCCAAAAGTCCCCCTAAACCTACCTGATGTTCTCCAAAACCCACAATTTACACTTTTCCACCATGATGACCACGGAAAACACAACGAAACCCAACGGAGAACCCAAAACATGTCCAAAACACCCCAAAAAAGAATTGGATCACCCCAAAACTGGAACAAAATCCTCCAAAACCATAGATCCACCCAAAAAACACCCTAAATCTACCTGATGTTCTCCAAAACCCACAATTTAAACTTTTCCACCATGATGACCACGAAAAACCCAATGAAACCCAACGGAGACCCCAAAACACGTCAAAAACATGACAAAAACAACTGGATCACTAGAAAAACAACAGAAGAAAACCCTAAAAACCATGAATCTGCCCCAGAAGTCCTCATAAACCTACCTGATGTTCTCCAAAACCCACAATTTAAACTTTTCCACCATGATGACCACGAGAAACCCAATGAAACCCAATGGAGACCCCAAAACACATCAAAAACATGCCAAAAAACAACTGGATCACTAGAAAAAACAGAACAAAACCCTAAAAACCATGAATCTGCCCCAGAAGTCCTCATAAACCTACCTGATGTTCTCCAAAACCCACAATTTACACTTTTCCACCATGATGACCACGGAAAACACAACGAAACCCAACGAATAACCCAAAACACGTCCAAAACACCCCAAACAAGAACAGGATCACCCCCCAAAACGAAAGAAAACCCCAAAAAGCACGGATCCAATCCCAAAACCACTCTAAACGTACCTGATGTTCTCCAAATCCAAATGTCCACTCCCAACCACCATAAAACCCATTAGGAACTCAACGAAACCCAACGGAAACCCCAAAAACACCTAAAAAACACCCCAAAAAAGAACTGGATCAGAAGAAAAAACACCAAACACTATGAATTTCCCCGCAAAACCACCCTAAACTCACCTGATCTTCTTCAAAACCCACAATCCACTCCCATTTACCCTAACGACCAACGAGAATCCAACTAAAACCCAACGGAGACCCCAAAACAAGTCGAAAACACCCCAAACAAGAACAGGATAACCCCTAAAAAAGAAAGAAAACCCCCAAAACCGTAGATCCACCCCAAAAACACACTAAACCTACCTGATGTTCTCCAAATCCCAAAGTCCACTCCCAACAAACTTAAAACACATTAGGAAATCAACGAAACGCAACGGAAACCCCAAAACACGTCAAAAACACCACAAAAAAAAGCGGGATCACCCCCAAAACCGAAAGAAAACCCTAAAAGCCGTTGATCCACCCCAAAAGTCCCCCTAAACCTACCTGATGTTCTCCAATACCCACAATTTACACGTTTTCACCATGATGAACAACAAGAACCCAACAAAAACCAACGGAGACCACAAAATATGTCAAAAACACCCCAAACAAGAATGGGACCACCCCAAAAACAGAAGAAAACGCTAAAAAAAAAACAGAAGAATTCAACCAAAACCATAGATTCACCACCCAGAAAAACTTAAACTCACCTGATATTCTCCAAAACCCACAATTTACACTTTTCCAACATGATGACCAACAAGAACCCAACAAAACCCAACGGAGACCCCAAAACACATCAAAAACACCACAAACAAGAACGGAATCACCCCAGAAAAACAGAAAAAAAAAACAAATACCATGAATCCATCCCAAAAGTCCCCCTAAACCTACCTGATGTTCTCCAAAACCCACAATTTACCCTTTTCCACCATGATGCCAACGGAAAACCCAACGAAACCCAACGGAGACCCCAAAACATATCAAAAACACCCCAAACAAGAACGGAATCACCCCCAAAACTGGAACAAAATCCGCAAAAAACATAGATCCACCCCAAAAAACAGTAAACCTACCTGATGTTCTCCAAAACACGCAATTTACACTTTTCCAACATGATGACCAACAAGAACCCAGCAAAACCCAACGGAGACCCCAAAACACGTCAAAAACACCCCAAAAATGAATTCGATCACCCCCCCCAAAAAAACAGAAGAAAATCCCAAATACCATGAATCCACCCCAAAAGTCCCCCTAAACCTACCTGATGTTCTCCAAAACCCACAATTTACACTTTTCCACCATGATGACCACGAGAAACCCAATGAAACCCAACGGAGACCCCAAAACACGTCAAAAACATGCCAAAAAACAACTGGATCACTAGAAAAAACAGAACAAAACCCTAAAAACCATGAATCTGCCCCAGAAGTCCTCATAAACCTACCTGATGTTCTCCAAAACCCACAATTTACACTTTTCCACCATGATGACCACGGAAAACACAACGAAACCCAACGGAGAACCCAAAACACGTCCAAAACACCCCAAACAAGAACAGGATCACCCCCAAAAACGAAAGAAAACCCCAAAAAGCACGGATCCAATCCCAAAACCACTCTAAACGTACCTGATGTTCTCCAAATCCAAATGTCCACTCCCAACCACCATAAAACCCATTAGGAACTCAACGAAACCCAACGGAAACCCCAAAAACACCTCAAAAACACCCCAGAAAAGAACTGGATCAGAAGAAAAAACACCAAACACTATGAATTTCCCCGCAAAACCACCCTAAACTCACCTGATCTTCTTCAAAACCCACAATCCACTCCCATTTACCCTAACGACCAACGAGAATCCAACTAAAACCCAACGGAGACCCCAAAACAAGTCGAAAACACCCCAAACAAGAACAGGATAACCCCTAAAAAAGAAAGAAAACCCCCAAAACCATAGATCCACCCCAAAAACACACTAAACCTACCTGATGTTCTCCAAATCCCAAAGTCCACTCCCAACAAACTTAAAACACATTAGGAAATCAACGAAACGCAACGGAAACCCCAAAACACGTCAAAAACACCACAAAAAAAAGCGGGATCACCCCCAAAACCGAAAGAAAACCCTAAAAGCCGTTGATCCACCCCAAAAGTCCCCCTAAACCTACCTGATGTTCTCCAATACCCACAATTTACCCTTTTCCACCATGATGAACAACAAGAACCCAACAAAAAACAACGGAGACCCCAAAATATGTCAAAAACACCCCAAACAAGAATGGGACCACCCCAAAAACAGAAGAAAACGCTAAAAAAAAAACAGAAGAATTCAACCAAAACCATAGATTCACCACCCAGAAAAACTTAAACTCACCTGATATTCTCCAAAACCCACAATTTACACTTTTCCAACATGATGACCAACAAGAACCCAACAAAACCCAACGGAGACCCCAAAACACATCAAAAACACACCAAAAAAGAACGGAATCACCCCAGAAAAACAGAAAAAAAAAACAAATACCATGAATCCACCCCAAAAGTCCCCCTAAACCTACCTGATGTTCTCCAAAACCCACAATTTACCCTTTTCCACCATGATGCCAACGGAAAACCCAACGAAACCCAACGGAGAACCCAAAACACATCAAAAACACCACAAACAAGAACGGAATCACCCCCAAAACTGGAACAAAATCCCCAAAAAGCACGGATCAAATCCCAAAACCACCCTAAACCTACCTGATGTTCTCCAAAACCCACTATTCAGCCTTTTCCACCAAAATGAACAAGGAAAACACAACGAAACAAAACACAGACCACAAAACACGTCAAAAACACCCCAAACAAGAACGGAATCACCCCCAAAACTGGAAGAAAATCCCCCAAAAACATAGATCCACCCCAAAAAGACAGTAAACCTACCTGATGTTCTCCAAAACCCACAATTTACACTTTTCCAACATGATGACCAACAAGAACCCAGCAAAACCCAACGGAGACCTCAAAACACGTCAAAAACACCCCAAAAATGAATTCGATCACCCCCCCCCAAAAAAAAACAGAAGAAAACCCCAAATACCATGAATCCACCCCAAAAGTCCCCCTAAACCTACCTGATGTTCTCCAAAACCCACAATTTACACTTTTCCACCATGATGACCACGGAAAACACAACGAAACCCAACGGAGAACCCAAAACATGTCCAAAACACCCCAAAAAAGAATTGGATCACCCCAAAACTGGAACAAAATCCTCCAAAACCATAGATCCACCCAAAAAACACCCTAAATCTACCTGATGTTCTCCAAAACCCACAATTTAAACTTTTCCACCATGATGACCACGAAAAACCCAATGAAACCCAACGGAGACCCCAAAACACGTCAAAAACATGACAAAAACAACTGGATCACTAGAAAAACAACAGAAGAAAACCCTAAAAACCATGAATCTGCCCCAGAAGTCCTCATAAACCTACCTGATGTTCTCCAAAACCCACAATTTAAACTTTTCCACCATGATGACCACGAGAAACCCAATGAAACCCAATGGAGACCCCAAAACACATCAAAAACATGCCAAAAAACAACTGGATCACTAGAAAAAACAGAACAAAACCCTAAAAATTATGAATCTGCCCCAGAAGTCCTCATAAACCTACCTGATGTTCTCCAAAACCCACAATTTACACTTTTCCACCATGATGACCACGGAAAACACAACGAAACCCAACGAATAACCCAAAACACGTCCAAAACACCCCAAACAAGAACAGGATCACCCCCAAAAACGAAAGAAAACCCCAAAAAGCACGGATCCAATCCCAAAACCACTCTAAACGTACCTGATGTTCTCCAAATCCAAATGTCCACTCCCAACCACCATAAAACCCATTAGGAACTCAACGAAACCCAACGGAAACCCCAAAAACACCTCAAAAACACCCCAAAAAAGAACTGGATCAGAAGAAAAAACACCAAACACTATGAATTTCCCCGCAAAACCACCCTAAACTCACCTGATCTTCTTCAAAACCCACAATCCACTCCCATTTACCCTAACGACCAACGAGAATCCAACTAAAACCCAACGGAGACCCCAAAACAAGTCGAAAACACCCCAAACAAGAACAGGATAACCCCTAAAAAAGAAAGAAAACCCCCAAAACCGTAGATCCACCCCAAAAACACACTAAACCTACCTGATGTTCTCCAAATCCCAAAGTCCACTCCCAACAAACTTAAAACACATTAGGAAATCAACGAAACGCAACGGAAACCCCAAAACACGTCAAAAACACCACAAAAAAAAGCGGGATCACCCCCAAAACCGAAAGAAAACCCTAAAAGCCGTTGATCCACCCCAAAAGTCCCCCTAAACCTACCTGATGTTCTCCAATACCCACAATTTACACGTTTTCACCATGATGAACAACAAGAACCCAACAAAAACCAACGGAGACCACAAAATATGTCAAAAACACCCCAAACAAGAATGGGACCACCCCAAAAACAGAAGAAAACGCTAAAAAAAAAACAGAAGAATTCAACCAAAACCATAGATTCACCACCCAGAAAAACTTAAACTCACCTGATATTCTCCAAAACCCACAATTTACACTTTTCCAACATGATGACCAACAAGAACCCAACAAAACCCAACGGAGACCCCAAAACACATCAAAAACACCACAAACAAGAACGGAATCACCCCAGAAAAACAGAAAAAAAAAAACAAATACCATTAATCCACCCCAAAAGTCCCCCTAAACCTACCTGATGTTCTCCAAAACCCACAATTTACCCTTTTCCACCATGATGCCAACGGAAAACCCAACGAAACCCAACGGAGACCCCAAAACATATCAAAAACACCCCAAACAAGAACGGAATCACCCCCAAAACTGGAACAAAATCCGCAAAAAACATAGATCCACCCCAAAAAACAGTAAACCTACCTGATGTTCTCCAAAACACGCAATTTACACTTTTCCAACATGATGACCAACAAGAACCCAGCAAAACCCAACGGAGACCCCAAAACACGTCAAAAACACCCCAAAAATGAATTCGATCACCCCCCCCAAAAAAACAGAAGAAAATCCCAAATACCATGAATCCACCCCAAAAGTCCCCCTAAACCTACCTGATGTTCTCCAAAACCCACAATTTACACTTTTCCACCATGATGACCACGAGAAACCCAATGAAACCCAACGGAGACCCCAAAACACGTCAAAAACATGCCAAAAAACAACTGGATCACTAGAAAAAACAGAACAAAACCCTAAAAACCATGAATCTGCCCCAGAAGTCCTCATAAACCTACCTGATGTTCTCCAAAACCCACAATTTACACTTTTCCACCATGATGACCACGGAAAACACAACGAAACCCAACGGAGAACCCAAAACACGTCCAAAACACCCCAAACAAGAACAGGATCACCCCCAAAAACGAAAGAAAACCCCAAAAAGCACGGATCCAATCCCAAAACCACTCTAAACGTACCTGATGTTCTCCAAATCCAAATGTCCACTCCCAACCACCATAAAACCCATTAGGAACTCAACGAAACCCAACGGAAACCCCAAAAACACCTCAAAAACACCCCAGAAAAGAACTGGATCAGAAGAAAAAACACCAAACACTATGAATTTCCCCGCAAAACCACCCTAAACTCACCTGATCTTCTTCAAAACCCACAATCCACTCCCATTTACCCTAACGACCAACGAGAATCCAACTAAAACCCAACGGAGACCCCAAAACAAGTCGAAAACACCCCAAACAAGAACAGGATAACCCCTAAAAAAGAAAGAAAACCCCAAAAAACATAGATCCACCCCAAAAACACACTAAACCTACCTGATGTTCTCCAAATCCCAAAGTCCACTCCCAACAAACTTAAAACACATTAGGAAATCAACGAAACGCAACGGAAACCCCAAAACACGTCAAAAACACCACAAAAAAAAGCGGGATCACCCCCAAAACCGAAAGAAAACCCTAAAAGCCGTTGATCCACCCCAAAAGTCCCCCTAAACCTACCTGATGTTCTCCAATACCCACAATTTACCCTTTTCCACCATGATGAACAACAAGAACCCAACAAAAACCAACGGAGACCCCAAAATATGTCAAAAACACCCCAAACAAGAATGGGACCACCCCAAAAACAGACGAAAACGCTAAAAAAAAAACAGAAGAATTCAACCAAAACCATAGATTCACCACCCAGAAAAACTTAAACTCACCTGATATTCTCCAAAACCCACAATTTACACTTTTCCAACATGATGACCAACAAGAACCCAACAAAACCCAACGGAGACCCCAAAACACATCAAAAACACACCAAAAAAGAACGGGATCAACCCAGAAAAACAGAAAAAAAAAAAAAAACAAATACCATGAATCCACCCCAAAAGTCCCCCTAAACCTACCTGATGTTCTCCAAAACCCACAATTTACCCTTTTCCACCATGATGCCAACGGAAAACCCAACGAAACCCAACGGAGAACCCAAAACACATCAAAAACACCACAAACAAGAACGGAATCACCCCCAAAACTGGAACAAAATCCCCAAAAAGCACGGATCAAATCCCAAAACCACCCTAAACCTACCTGATGTTCTCCAAAACCCACTATTCAGCCTTTTCCACCAAAATGAACAAGGAAAACACAACGAAACAAAACAGAGACCACAAAACACGTCAAAAACACCCCAAACAAGAACGGAATCACCCCCAAAACTGGAAGAAAATCCCCCAAAAACATAGATCCACCCCAAAAAACACCCTAAACCTACCTGATGTTCTCCAATACCCACAATTTACCCTTTTCCACCATGATGAACAACAAGAACCCAACAAAAACTAACGGAGACCACAAAATATGTCAAAAACACCCCAAAAAAGAATGGGACCACCCCAAAAACAGAAGAAAACGCTAAAAAAAAAAACAGAAGAATTCAACCAAAACCATAGATTCACCACCCAGAAAAACTTAAACTCACCTGATATTCTCCAAAACCCACAATTTACACTTTTCCAACATGATGACCAACAAGAACCCAACAAAACCCAACGGAGACCCCAAAACACATCAAAAACACCACAAACAAGAACGGAATCACCCCAGAAAAACAGAAAAAAAAAACAAATACCATGAATCCACCCCAAAAGTCCCCCTAAACCTACCTGATGTTCTCCAAAACCCACAATTTACACTTTTCCACCATGATGACCACGAGAAACCCAATGAAACCCAACGGAGACCCCAAAACACGTCAAAAACATGCCAAAAAACAACTGGATCACTAGAAAAAACAGAACAAAACCCTAAAAACCATGAATCTGCCCCAGAAGTCCTCATAAACCTACTTGATGTTCTCCAAAACCCACAATTTACCCTTTTCCACCATGATGCCAACGGAAAACCCAACGAAACCCAACGGAGACCCCAAAACATATCAAAAACACCCCAAACAAGAACGGAATCACCCCCAAAACTGGAACAAAATCCGCAAAAAACATAGATCCACCCCAAAAAACAGTAAACCTACCTGATGTTCTCCAAAACACGCAATTTACACTTTTCCAACATGATGACCAACAAGAACCCAGCAAAACCCAACGGAGACCCCAAAACACGTCAAAAACACCCCAAAAATGAATTCGATCACCCCCCCCAAAAAAACAGAAGAAAATCCCAAATACCATGAATCCACCCCAAAAGTCCCCCTAAACCTACCTGATGTTCTCCAAAACCCACAATTTACACTTTTCCACCATGATGACCACGAGAAACCCAATGAAACCCAACGGAGACCCCAAAACACGTCAAAAACATGCCAAAAAACAACTGGATCACTAGAAAAAACAGAACAAAACCCTAAAAACCATGAATCTGCCCCAGAAGTCCTCATAAACCTACCTGATGTTCTCCAAAACCCACAATTTACACTTTTCCACCATGATGACCACGGAAAACACAACGAAACCCAACGGAGAACCCAAAACACGTCCAAAACACCCCAAACAAGAACAGGATCACCCCCAAAAACGAAAGAAAACCCCAAAAAGCACGGATCCAATCCCAAAACCACTCTAAACGTACCTGATGTTCTCCAAATCCAAATGTCCACTCCCAACCACCATAAAACCCATTAGGAACTCAACGAAACCCAACGGAAACCCCAAAAACACCTCAAAAACACCCCAGAAAAGAACTGGATCAGAAGAAAAAACACCAAACACTATGAATTTCCCCGCAAAACCACCCTAAACTCACCTGATCTTCTTCAAAACCCACAATCCACTCCCATTTACCCTAACGACCAACGAGAATCCAACTAAAACCCAACGGAGACCCCAAAACAAGTCGAAAACACCCCAAACAAGAACAGGATAACCCCTAAAAAAGAAAGAAAACCCCAAAAAACATAGATCCACCCCAAAAACACACTAAACCTACCTGATGTTCTCCAAATCCCAAAGTCCACTCCCAACAAACTTAAAACACATTAGGAACTCAACGAAACGCAACGGAAACCCCAAAACACGTCAAAAACACCACAAAAAAAAGCGGGATCACCCCCAAAACCGAAAGAAAACCCTAAAAGCCGTTGATCCACCCCAAAAGTCCCCCTAAACCTACCTGATGTTCTCCAATACCCACAATTTACCCTTTTCCACCATGATGAACAACAAGAACCCAACAAAAACCAACGGAGACCCCAAAATATGTCAAAAACACCCCAAACAAGAATGGGACCACCCCAAAAACAGAAGAAAACGCTAAAAAAAAACAGAAGAATTCAACCAAAACCATAGATTCACCACCCAGAAAAACTTAAACTCACCTGATATTCTCCAAAACCCACAATTTACACTTTTCCAACATGATGACCAACAAGAACCCAACAAAACCCAACGGAGACCCCAAAACACATCAAAAACACACCAAAAAAGAACGGAATCACCCCAGAAAAACAGAAAAAAAAAACAAATACCATGAATCCACCCCAAAAGTCCCCCTAAACCTACCTGATGTTCTCCAAAACCCACAATTTACCCTTTTCCACCATGATGCCAACGGAAAACCCAACGAAACCCAACGGAGAACCCAAAACACATCAAAAACACCACAAACAAGAACGGAATCACCCCCAAAACTGGAACAAAATCCCCAAAAAGCACGGATCAAATCCCAAAACCACCCTAAACCTACCTGATGTTCTCCAAAACCCACTATTCAGCCTTTTCCACCAAAATGAACAAGGAAAACACAACGAAACAAAACAGAGACCACAAAACACGTCAAAAACACCCCAAACAAGAACGGAATCACCCCCAAAACTGGAAGAAAATCCCCCAAAAACATAGATCCACCCCAAAAAGACAGTAAACCTACCTGATGTTCTCCAAAACCCACAATTTACACTTTTCCAACATGATGACCAACAAGAACCCAGCAAAACCCAACGGAGACCCCAAAACACGTCAAAAACACCCCAAAAATGAATTCGATCACCCCCCCCCAAAAAAAAACAGAAGAAAACCCCAAATACCATGAATCCACCCCAAAAGTCCCCCTAAACCTACCTGATGTTCTCCAAAACCCACAATTTACACTTTTCCACCATGATGACCACGGAAAACACAACGAAACCCAACGGAGAACCCAAAACATGTCCAAAACACCCCAAAAAAGAATTGGATCACCCCAAAACTGGAACAAAATCCTCCAAAACCATAGATCCACCCAAAAAACACCCTAAATCTACCTGATGTTCTCCAAAACCCACAATTTAAACTTTTCCACCATGATGACCACGAAAAACCCAATGAAACCCAACGGAGACCCCAAAACACGTCAAAAACATGACAAAAACAACTGGATCACTAGAAAAACAACAGAAGAAAACCCTAAAAACCATGAATCTGCCCCAGAAGTCCTCATAAACCTACCTGATGTTCTCCAAAACCCACAATTTAAACTTTTCCACCATGATGACCACGAGAAACCCAATGAAACCCAATGGAGACCCCAAAACACATCAAAAACATGCCAAAAAACAACTGGATCACTAGAAAAAACAGAACAAAACCCTAAAAATTATGAATCTGCCCCAGAAGTCCTCATAAACCTACCTGATGTTCTCCAAAACCCACAATTTACACTTTTCCACCATGATGACCACGGAAAACACAACGAAACCCAACGAATAACCCAAAACACGTCCAAAACACCCCAAACAAGAACAGGATCACCCCCAAAAACGAAAGAAAACCCCAAAAAGCACGGATCCAATCCCAAAACCACTCTAAACGTACCTGATGTTCTCCAAATCCAAATGTCCACTCCCAACCACCATAAAACCCATTAGGAACTCTACGAAACCCAACGGAAACCCCAAAAACACCTCAAAAACACCCCAAAAAAGAACTGGATCAGAAGAAAAAACACCAAACACTATGAATTTCCCCGCAAAACCACCCTAAACTCACCTGATCTTCTTCAAAACCCACAATCCACTCCCATTTACCCTAACGACCAACGAGAATCCAACTAAAACCCAACGGAGACCCCAAAACAAGTCGAAAACACCCCAAACAAGAACAGGATAACCCCTAAAAAAGAAAGAAAACCCCCAAAACCGTAGATCCACCCCAAAAACACACTAAACCTACCTGATGTTCTCCAAATCCCAAAGTCCACTCCCAACAAACTTAAAACACATTAGGAAATCAACGAAACGCAACGGAAACCCCAAAACACGTCAAAAACACCACAAAAAAAAGCGGGATCACCCCCAAAACCGAAAGAAAACCCTAAAAGCCGTTGATCCACCCCAAAAGTCCCCCTAAACCTACCTGATGTTCTCCAATACCCACAATTTACACGTTTTCACCATGATGAACAACAAGAACCCAACAAAAACCAACGGAGACCACAAAATATGTCAAAAACACCCCAAACAAGAATGGGACCACCCCAAAAACAGAAGAAAACGCTAAAAAAAAAACAGAAGAATTCAACCAAAACCATAGATTCACCACCCAGAAAAACTTAAACTCACCTGATATTCTCCAAAACCCACAATTTACACTTTTCCAACATGATGACCAACAAGAACCCAACAAAACCCAACGGAGACCCCAAAACACATCAAAAACACCACAAACAAGAACGGAATCACCCCAGAAAAACAGAAAAAAAAAACAAATACCATGAATCCACCCCAAAAGTCCCCCTAAACCTACCTGATGTTCTCCAAAACCCACAATTTACCCTTTTCCACCATGATGCCAACGGAAAACCCAACGAAACCCAACGGAGACCCCAAAACATATCAAAAACACCCCAAACAAGAACGGAATCACCCCCAAAACTGGAACAAAATCCGCAAAAAACATAGATCCACCCCAAAAAACAGTAAACCTACCTGATGTTCTCCAAAACACGCAATTTACACTTTTCCAACATGATGACCAACAAGAACCCAGCAAAACCCAACGGAGACCCCAAAACACGTCAAAAACACCCCAAAAATGAATTCGATCACCCCCCCCAAAAAAACAGAAGAAAATCCCAAATACCATGAATCCACCCCAAAAGTCCCCCTAAACCTACCTGATGTTCTCCAAAACCCACAATTTACACTTTTCCACCATGATGACCACGAGAAACCCAATGAAACCCAACGGAGACCCCAAAACACGTCAAAAACATGCCAAAAAACAACTGGATCACTAGAAAAAACAGAACAAAACCCTAAAAACCATGAATCTGCCCCAGAAGTCCTCATAAACCTACCTGATGTTCTCCAAAACCCACAATTTACACTTTTCCACCATGATGACCACGGAAAACACAACGAAACCCAACGGAGAACCCAAAACACGTCCAAAACACCCCAAACAAGAACAGGATCACCCCCAAAAACGAAAGAAAACCCCAAAAAGCACGGATCCAATCCCAAAACCACTCTAAACGTACCTGATGTTCTCCAAATCCAAATGTCCACTCCCAACCACCATAAAACCCATTAGGAACTCAACGAAACCCAACGGAAACCCCAAAAACACCTCAAAAACACCCCAGAAAAGAACTGGATCAGAAGAAAAAACACCAAACACTATGAATTTCCCCGCAAAACCACCCTAAACTCACCTGATCTTCTTCAAAACCCACAATCCACTCCCATTTACCCTAACGACCAACGAGAATCCAACTAAAACCCAACGGAGACCCCAAAACAAGTCGAAAACACCCCAAACAAGAACAGGATAACCCCTAAAAAAGAAAGAAAACCCCAAAAAACATAGATCCACCCCAAAAACACACTAAACCTACCTGATGTTCTCCAAATCCCAAAGTCCACTCCCAACAAACTTAAAACACATTAGGAAATCAACGAAACGCAACGGAAACCCCAAAACACGTCAAAAACACCACAAAAAAAAGCGGGATCACCCCCAAAACCGAAAGAAAACCCTAAAAGCCGTTGATCCACCCCAAAAGTCCCCCTAAACCTACCTGATGTTCTCCAATACCCACAATTTACCCTTTTCCACCATGATGAACAACAAGAACCCAACAAAAAACAACGGAGACCACAAAATATGTCAAAAACACCCCAAACAAGAATGGGACCACCCCAAAAACTGGAACAAAATCCCCATAAAGCACGGATCAAATCCCAAAACCACCCTAAACCTACCTGATGTTCTCCAAAACCCACTATTCAGCCTTTTCCACCAAAATGAACAAGGAAAACACAACGAAACAAAACAGAGACCACAAAACACGTCAAAAACACCCCAAACAAGAACGGAATCACCCCCAAAACTGGAAGAAAATCCCCCAAAAACATAGATCCACCCCAAAAAACACCCTAAACCTACCTGATGTTCTCCAAAACCCACAATTTACACTTTTCCACCATGATGACCACGGAAAACACAACGAAACCCAACGGAGAACCCAAAACACGTCCAAAACACCCCAAACAAGAACAGGATCACCCCCAAAAACGAAAGAAAACCCCAAAAAGCACGGATCCAATCCCAAAACCACTCTAAACGTACCTGATGTTCTCCAAATCCAAATGTCCACTCCCAACCACCATAAAACCCATTAGGAACTCAACGAAACCCAACGGAAACCCCAAAAACACCTCAAAAACACCCCAGAAAAGAACTGGATCAGAAGAAAAAACACCAAACACTATGAATTTCCCCGCAAAACCACCCTAAACTCACCTGATCTTCTTCAAAACCCACAATCCACTCCCATTTACCCTAACGACCAACGAGAATCCAACTAAAACCCAACGGAGACCCCAAAACAAGTCGAAAACACCCCAAACAAGAACAGGATAACCCCTAAAAAAGAAAGAAAACCCCAAAAAACATAGATCCACCCCAAAAACACACTAAACCTACCTGATGTTCTCCAAATCCCAAAGTCCACTCCCAACAAACTTAAAACACATTAGGAAATCAACGAAACGCAACGGAAACCCCAAAACACGTCAAAAACACCACAAAAAAAAGCGGGATCACCCCCAAAACCGAAAGAAAACCCTAAAAGCCGTTGATCCACCCCAAAAGTCCCCCTAAACCTACCTGATGTTCTCCAATACCCACAATTTACCCTTTTCCACCATGATGAACAACAAGAACCCAACAAAAACCAACGGAGACCCCAAAATATGTCAAAAACACCCCAAACAAGAATGGGACCACCCCAAAAACAGACGAAAACGCTAAAAAAAAAACAGAAGAATTCAACCAAAACCATAGATTCACCACCCAGAAAAACTTAAACTCACCTGATATTCTCCAAAACCCACAATTTACACTTTTCCAACATGATGACCAACAAGAACCCAACAAAACCCAACGGAGACCCCAAAACACATCAAAAACACACCAAAAAAGAACGGGATCAACCCAGAAAAACAGAAAAAAAAAAAAAAACAAATACCATGAATCCACCCCAAAAGTCCCCCTAAACCTACCTGATGTTCTCCAAAACCCACAATTTACCCTTTTCCACCATGATGCCAACGGAAAACCCAACGAAACCCAACGGAGAACCCAAAACACATCAAAAACACCACAAACAAGAACGGAATCACCCCCAAAACTGGAACAAAATCCCCAAAAAGCACGGATCAAATCCCAAAACCACCCTAAACCTACCTGATGTTCTCCAAA
Source organism: Aythya ferina (assembly GCF_964211825.1). Taxonomy (NCBI): domain Eukaryota; kingdom Metazoa; phylum Chordata; class Aves; order Anseriformes; family Anatidae; genus Aythya; species Aythya ferina. The sequence continues at coordinate 570,209 of NW_028181440.1, forward strand.
ACCCACTATTCAGCCTTTTCCACCAAAATGAACAAGGAAAACACAACGAAACAAAACAGAGACCACAAAACACGTCAAAAACACCCCAAACAAGAACGGAATCACCCCCAAAACTGGAAGAAAATCCCCCAAAAACATAGATCCACCCCAAAAAACACCCTAAACCTACCTGATGTTCTCCAAAACCCACAATTTACACTTTTCCACCATGATGACCACGGAAAACACAACGAAACCCAACGGAGAACCCAAAACACGTCCAAAACACCCCAAACAAGAACAGGATCACCCCCAAAAACGAAAGAAAACCCCAAAAAGCACGGATCCAATCCCAAAACCACTCTAAACGTACCTGATGTTCTCCAAATCCAAATGTCCACTCCCAACCACCATAAAACCCATTAGGAACTCAACGAAACCCAACGGAAACCCCAAAAACACCTCAAAAACACCCCAGAAAAGAACTGGATCAGAAGAAAAAACACCAAACACTATGAATTTCCCCGCAAAACCACCCTAAACTCACCTGATCTTCTTCAAAACCCACAATCCACTCCCATTTACCCTAACGACCAACGAGAATCCAACTAAAACCCAACGGAGACCCCAAAACAAGTCGAAAACACCCCAAACAAGAACAGGATAACCCCTAAAAAAGAAAGAAAACCCCAAAAAACATAGATCCACCCCAAAAACACACTAAACCTACCTGATGTTCTCCAAATCCCAAAGTCCACTCCCAACAAACTTAAAACACATTAGGAAATCAACGAAACGCAACGGAAACCCCAAAACACGTCAAAAACACCACAAAAAAAAGCGGGATCACCCCCAAAACCGAAAGAAAACCCTAAAAGCCGTTGATCCACCCCAAAAGTCCCCCTAAACCTACCTGATGTTCTCCAATACCCACAATTTACCCTTTTCCACCATGATGAACAACAAGAACCCAACAAAAACCAACGGAGACCCCAAAATATGTCAAAAACACCCCAAACAAGAATGGGACCACCCCAAAAACAGAAGAAAACGCTAAAAAAAAAAAAAAAACAGAAGAATTCAACCAAAACCATAGATTCACCACCCAGAAAAACTTAAACTCACCTGATATTCTCCAAAACCCACAATTTACACTTTTCCAACATGATGACCAACAAGAACCCAACAAAACCCAACGGAGACCCCAAAACACATCAAAAACACACCAAAAAAGAACGGGATCACCCCAGAAAAACAGAAAAAAAAAAAACAAATACCATGAATCCACCCCAAAAGTCCCCCTAAACCTACCTGATGTTCTCCAAAACCCACAATTTACCCTTTTCCACCATGATGCCAACGGAAAACCCAACGAAACCCAACGGAGAACCCAAAACACATCAAAAACACCACAAACAAGAACGGAATCACCCCCAAAACTGGAACAAAATCCCCAAAAAGCACGGATCAAATCCCAAAACCACCCTAAACCTACCTGATGTTCTCCAAAACCCACTATTCAGCCTTTTCCACCAAAATGAACAAGGAAAACACAACGAAACAAAACAGAGACCACAAAACACGTCAAAAACACCCCAAACAAGAACGGAATCACCCCCAAAACTGGAAGAAAATCCCCCAAAAACATAGATCCACCCCAAAAAACACCCTAAACCTACCTGATGTTCTCCAAAACCCACAATTTACACTTTTCCACCATGATGACCACGGAAAACACAACGAAACCCAACGGAGAACCCAAAACACGTCCAAAACACCCCAAACAAGAACAGGATCACCCCCAAAAACGAAAGAAAACCCCAAAAAGCACGGATCCAATCCCAAAACCACTCTAAACGTACCTGATGTTCTCCAAATCCAAATGTCCACTCCCAACCACCATAAAACCCATTAGGAACTCAACGAAACCCAACGGAAACCCCAAAAACACCTCAAAAACACCCCAGAAAAGAACTGGATCAGAAGAAAAAACACCAAACACTATGAATTTCCCCGCAAAACCACCCTAAACTCACCTGATCTTCTTCAAAACCCACAATCCACTCCCATTTACCCTAACGACCAACGAGAATCCAACTAAAACCCAACGGAGACCCCAAAACAAGTCGAAAACACCCCAAACAAGAACAGGATAACCCCTAAAAAAGAAAGAAAACCCCAAAAAACATAGATCCACCCCAAAAACACACTAAACCTACCTGATGTTCTCCAAATCCCAAAGTCCACTCCCAACAAACTTAAAACACATTAGGAAATCAACGAAACGCAACGGAAACCCCAAAACACGTCAAAAACACCACAAAAAAAAGCGGGATCACCCCCAAAACCGAAAGAAAACCCTAAAAGCCGTTGATCCACCCCAAAAGTCCCCCTAAACCTACCTGATGTTCTCCAATACCCACAATTTACCCTTTTCCACCATGATGAACAACAAGAACCCAACAAAAACCAACGGAGACCCCAAAATATGTCAAAAACACCCCAAACAAGAATGGGACCACCCCAAAAACAGAAGAAAACGCTAAAAAAAAACAGAAGAATTCAACCAAAACCATAGATTCACCACCCAGAAAAACTTAAACTCACCTGATATTCTCCAAAACCCACAATTTACACTTTTCCAACATGATGACCAACAAGAACCCAACAAAACCCAACGGAGACCCCAAAACACATCAAAAACACACCAAAAAAGAACGAGATCACCCCAGAAAAACATAAAAAAAAAAAAAACAAATACCATGAATCCACCCCAAAAGTCCCCCTAAACCTACCTGATGTTCTCCAAAACCCACAATTTACCCTTTTCCACCATGATGCCAACGGAAAACCCAACGAAACCCAACGGAGAACCCAAAACACATCAAAAACACCACAAACAAGAACGGAATCACCCCCAAAACTGGAACAAAATCCCCAAAAAGCACGGATCAAATCCCAAAACCACCCTAAACCTACCTGATGTTCTCCAAAACCCACTATTCAGCCTTTTCCACCAAAATGAACAAGGAAAACACAACGAAACAAAACAGAGACCACAAAACACGTCAAAAACACCCCAAACAAGAACGGAATCACCCCCAAAACTGGAACAAAATCCCCCAAAAACATAGATCCACCCCAAAAAACACCCTAAACCTACCTGATGTTCTCCAAAACCCACAATTTACACTTTTCCACCATGATGACCACGGAAAACACAACGAAACCCAACGGAGAACCCAAAACACGTCCAAAACACCCCAAACAAGAACAGGATCACCCCCAAAAACGAAAGAAAACCCCAAAAAGCACGGATCCAATCCCAAAACCACTCTAAACGTACCTGATGTTCTCCAAATCCAAATGTCCACTCCCAACCACCATAAAACCCATTAGGAACTCAACGAAACCCAACGGAAACCCCAAAAACACCTCAAAAACACCCCAGAAAAGAACTGGATCAGAAGAAAAAACACCAAACACTATGAATTTCCCCGCAAAACCACCCTAAACTCACCTGATCTTCTTCAAAACCCACAATCCACTCCCATTTACCCTAACGACCAACGAGAATCCAACTAAAACCCAACGGAGACCCCAAAACAAGTCGAAAACACCCCAAACAAGAACAGGATAACCCCTAAAAAAGAAAGAAAACCCCCAAAACCATAGATCCACCCCAAAAACACACTAAACCTACCTGATGTTCTCCAAATCCCAAAGTCCACTCCCAACAAACTTAAAACACATTAGGAAATCAACGAAACGCAACGGAAACCCCAAAACACGTCAAAAACACCACAAAAAAAAAAGCGGGATCACCCCCAAAACCGAAAGAAAACCCTAAAAGCCGTTGATCCACCCCAAAAGTCCCCCTAAACCTACCTGATGTTCTCCAATACCCACAATTTACCCTTTTCCACCATGATGAACAACAAGAACCCAACAAAAACCAACGGAGACCCCAAAATATGTCAAAAACACCCCAAACAAGAATGGGACCACCCCAAAAACAGAAGAAAACGCTAAAAAAAAACAGAAGAATTCAACCAAAACCATAGATTCACCACCCAGAAAAACTTAAACTCACCTGATATTCTCCAAAACCCACAATTTACACTTTTCCAACATGATGACCAACAAGAACCCAACAAAACCCAACGGAGACCCCAAAACACATCAAAAACACACCAAAAAAGAACGGGATCACCCCAGAAAAACAGAAAAAAAAAACAAATACCATGAATCCACCCCAAAAGTCCCCCTAAACCTACCTGATGTTCTCCAAAACCCACAATTTACCCTTTTCCACCATGATGCCAACGGAAAACCCAACGAAACCCAACGGAGAACCCAAAACACATCAAAAACACCACAAACAAGAACGGAATCACCCCCAAAACTGGAACAAAATCCCCAAAAAGCACGGATCAAATCCCAAAACCACCCTAAACCTACCTGATGTTCTCCAAAACCCACTATTCAGCCTTTTCCACCAAAATGAACAAGGAAAACACAACGAAACAAAACAGAGACCACAAAACACGTCAAAAACACCCCAAACAAGAACGGAATCACCCCCAAAACTGGAAGAAAATCCCCCAAAAACATAGATCCACCCCAAAAAACACCCTAAACCTACCTGATGTTCTCCAAAACCCACAATTTACACTTTTCCACCATGATGACCACGGAAAACACAACGAAACCCAACGGAGAACCCAAAACACGTCCAAAACACCCCAAACAAGAACAGGATCACCCCCAAAAACGAAAGAAAACCCCAAAAAGCACGGATCCAATCCCAAAACCACTCTAAACGTACCTGATGTTCTCCAAATCCAAATGTCCACTCCCAACCACCATAAAACCCATTAGGAACTCAACGAAACCCAACGGAAACCCCAAAAACACCTCAAAAACACCCCAAAAAAGAACTGGATCAGAAGAAAAAAAAACAAACACTATGAATTTCCCCGCAAAACCACCCTAAACTCACCTGATCTTCTTCAAAACCCACAATCCACTCCCATTTACCCTAACGACCAACGAGAATCCAACTAAAACCCAACGGAGACCCCAAAACAAGTCGAAAACACCCCAAACAAGAACAGGATAACCCCTAAAAAAGAAAGAAAACCCCAAAAAACATAGATCCACCCCAAAAACACACTAAACCTACCTGATGTTCTCCAAATCCCAAAGTCCACTCCCAACAAACTTAAAACACATTAGGAAATCAACGAAACGCAACGGAAACCCCAAAACACGTCAAAAACACCACAAAAAAAAGCGGGATCACCCCCAAAACCGAAAGAAAACCCTAAAAGCCGTTGATCCACCCCAAAAGTCCCCCTAAACCTACCTGATGTTCTCCAATACCCACAATTTACCCTTTTCCACCATGATGAACAACAAGAACCCAACAAAAACCAACGGAGACCCCAAAATATGTCAAAAACACCCCAAACAAGAATGGGACCACCCCAAAAACAGAAGAAAACGCTAAAAAAAAACAGAAGAATTCAACCAAAACCATAGATTCACCACCCAGAAAAACTTAAACTCACCTGATATTCTCCAAAACCCACAATTTACACTTTTCCAACATGATGACCAACAAGAACCCAACAAAACCCAACGGAGACCCCAAAACACATCAAAAACACACCAAAAAAGAACGGGATCAACCCAGAAAAACAGAAAAAAAAAAAAAAACAAATACCATGAATCCACCCCAAAAGTCCCCCTAAACCTACCTGATGTTCTCCAAAACCCACAATTTACCCTTTTCCACCATGATGCCAATGGAAAACCCAACGAAACCCAACGGAGAACCCAAAACACATCAAAAACACCACAAACAAGAACGGAATCACCCCCAAAACTGGAACAAAATCCCCAAAAAGCACGGATCAAATCCCAAAACCACCCTAAACCTACCTGATGTTCTCCAAAACCCACTATTCAGCCTTTTCCACCAAAATGAACAAGGAAAACACAACGAAACAAAACAGAGACCACAAAACACGTCAAAAACACCCCAAACAAGAACGGAATCACCCCCAAAACTGGAAGAAAATCCCCCAAAAACATAGATCCACCCCAAAAAACACCCTAAACCTACCTGATGTTCTCCAAAACCCACAATTTACACTTTTCCACCATGATGACCACGGAAAACACAACGAAACCCAACGGAGAACCCAAAACACGTCCAAAACACCCCAAACAAGAACAGGATCACCCCCAAAAACGAAAGAAAACCCCAAAAAGCACGGATCCAATCCCAAAACCACTCTAAACGTACCTGATGTTCTCCAAATCCAAATGTCCACTCCCAACCACCATAAAACCCATTAGGAACTCAACGAAACCCAACGGAAACCCCAAAAACACCTCAAAAACACCCCAGAAAAGAACTGGATCAGAAGAAAAAACACCAAACACTATGAATTTCCCCGCAAAACCACCCTAAACTCACCTGATCTTCTTCAAAACCCACAATCCACTCCCATTTACCCTAACGACCAACGAGAATCCAACTAAAACCCAACGGAGACCCCAAAACAAGTCGAAAACACCCCAAACAAGAACAGGATAACCCCTAAAAAAGAAAGAAAACCCCAAAAAACATAGATCCACCCCAAAAACACACTAAACCTACCTGATGTTCTCCAAATCCCAAAGTCCACTCCCAACAAACTTAAAACACATTAGGAAATCAACGAAACGCAACGGAAACCCCAAAACACGTCAAAAACACCACAAAAAAAAGCGGGATCACCCCCAAAACCGAAAGAAAACCCTAAAAGCCGTTGATCCACCCCAAAAGTCCCCCTAAACCTACCTGATGTTCTCCAATACCCACAATTTACCCTTTTCCACCATGATGAACAACAAGAACCCAACAAAAAACAACGGAGACCCCAAAATATGTCAAAAACACCCCAAACAAGAATGGGACCACCCCAAAAACAGAAGAAAACGCTAAAAAAAAACAGAAGAATTCAACCAAAACCATAGATTCACCACCCAGAAAAACTTAAACTCACCTGATATTCTCCAAAACCCACAATTTACACTTTTCCAACATGATGACCAACAAGAACCCAACAAAACCCAACGGAGACCCCAAAACACATCAAAAACACACCAAAAAAGAACGGGATCAACCCAGAAAAACAGAAAAAAAAAAAAAACAAATACCATGAATCCACCCCAAAAGTCCCCCTAAACCTACCTGATGTTCTCCAAAACCCACAATTTACCCTTTTCCACCATGATGCCAACGGAAAACCCAACGAAACCCAACGGAGAACCCAAAACACATCAAAAACACCACAAACAAGAACGGAATCACCCCCAAAACTGGAACAAAATCCCCAAAAAGCACGGATCAAATCCCAAAACCACCCTAAACCTACCTGATGTTCTCCAAAACCCACTATTCAGCCTTTTCCACCAAAATGAACAAGGAAAACACAACGAAACAAAACAGAGACCACAAAACACGTCAAAAACACCCCAAACAAGAACGGAATCACCCCCAAAACTGGAAGAAAATCCCCCAAAAACATAGATCCACCCCAAAAAACACCCTAAACCTACCTGATGTTCTCCAAAACCCACAATTTACACTTTTCCACCATGATGACCACGGAAAACACAACGAAACCCAACGGAGAACCCAAAACACGTCCAAAACACCCCAAACAAGAACAGGATCACCCCCAAAAACGAAAGAAAACCCCAAAAAGCACGGATCCAATCCCAAAACCACTCTAAACGTACCTGATGTTCTCCAAATCCAAATGTCCACTCCCAACCACCATAAAACCCATTAGGAACTCAACGAAACCCAACGGAAACCCCAAAAACACCTCAAAAACACCCCAAAAAAGAACTGGATCAGAAGAAAAAAAAACAAACACTATGAATTTCCCCGCAAAACCACCCTAAACTCACCTGATCTTCTTCAAAACCCACAATCCACTCCCATTTACCCTAACGACCAACGAGAATCCAACTAAAACCCAACGGAGACCCCAAAACAAGTCGAAAACACCCCAAACAAGAACAGGATAACCCCTAAAAAAGAAAGAAAACCCCAAAAAACATAGATCCACCCCAAAAACACACTAAACCTACCTGATGTTCTCCAAATCCCAAAGTCCACTCCCAACAAACTTAAAACACATTAGGAAATCAACGAAACGCAACGGAAACCCCAAAACACGTCAAAAACACCACAAAAAAAAGCGGGATCACCCCCAAAACCGAAAGAAAACCCTAAAAGCCGTTGATCCACCCCAAAAGTCCCCCTAAACCTACCTGATGTTCTCCAATACCCACAATTTACCCTTTTCCACCATGATGAACAACAAGAACCCAACAAAAACCAACGGAGACCCCAAAATATGTCAAAAACACCCCAAACAAGAATGGGACCACCCCAAAAACAGAAGAAAACGCTAAAAAAAAAACAGAAGAATTCAACCAAAACCATAGATTCACCACCCAGAAAAACTTAAACTCACCTGATATTCTCCAAAACCCACAATTTACACTTTTCCAACATGATGACCAACAAGAACCCAACAAAACCCAACGGAGACCCCAAAACACATCAAAAACACACCAAAAAAGAACGGGATCAACCCAGAAAAACAGAAAAAAAAAAAAAAACAAATACCATGAATCCACCCCAAAAGTCCCCCTAAACCTACCTGATGTTCTCCAAAACCCACAATTTACCCTTTTCCACCATGATGCCAACGGAAAACCCAACGAAACCCAACGGAGAACCCAAAACACATCAAAAACACCACAAACAAGAACGGAATCACCCCCAAAACTGGAACAAAATCCCCAAAAAGCACGGATCAAATCCCAAAACCACCCTAAACCTACCTGATGTTCTCCAAAACCCACTATTCAGCCTTTTCCACCAAAATGAACAAGGAAAACACAACGAAACAAAACAGAGACCACAAAACACGTCAAAAACACCCCAAACAAGAACGGAATCACCCCCAAAACTGGAAGAAAATCCCCCAAAAACATAGATCCACCCCAAAAAACACCCTAAACCTACCTGATGTTCTCCAAAACCCACAATTTACACTTTTCCACCATGATGACCACGGAAAACACAACGAAACCCAACGGAGAACCCAAAACACGTCCAAAACACCCCAAACAAGAACAGGATCACCCCCAAAAACGAAAGAAAACCCCAAAAAGCACGGATCCAATCCCAAAACCACTCTAAACGTACCTGATGTTCTCCAAATCCAAATGTCCACTCCCAACCACCATAAAACCCATTAGGAACTCAACGAAACCCAACGGAAACCCCAAAAACACCTCAAAAACACCCCAGAAAAGAACTGGATCAGAAGAAAAAACACCAAACACTATGAATTTCCCCGCAAAACCACCCTAAACTCACCTGATCTTCTTCAAAACCCACAATCCACTCCCATTTACCCTAACGACCAACGAGAATCCAACTAAAACCCAACGGAGACCCCAAAACAAGTCGAAAACACCCCAAACAAGAACAGGATAACCCCTAAAAAAGAAAGAAAACCCCAAAAAACATAGATCCACCCCAAAAACACACTAAACCTACCTGATGTTCTCCAAATCCCAAAGTCCACTCCCAACAAACTTAAAACACATTAGGAAATCAACGAAACGCAACGGAAACCCCAAAACACGTCAAAAACACCACAAAAAAAAGCGGGATCACCCCCAAAACCGAAAGAAAACCCTAAAAGCCGTTGATCCACCCCAAAAGTCCCCCTAAACCTACCTGATGTTCTCCAATACCCACAATTTACCCTTTTCCACCATGATGAACAACAAGAACCCAACAAAAAACAACGGAGACCCCAAAATATGTCAAAAACACCCCAAACAAGAATGGGACCACCCCAAAAACAGAAGAAAACGCTAAAAAAAAAACAGAAGAATTCAACCAAAACCATAGATTCACCACCCAGAAAAACTTAAACTCACCTGATATTCTCCAAAACCCACAATTTACACTTTTCCAACATGATGACCAACAAGAACCCAACAAAACCCAACGGAGACCCCAAAACACATCAAAAACACACCAAAAAAGAACGGGATCAACCCAGAAAAACAGAAAAAAAAAAAAACAAATACCATGAATCCACCCCAAAAGTCCCCCTAAACCTACCTGATGTTCTCCAAAACCCACAATTTACCCTTTTCCACCATGATGCCAACGGAAAACCCAACGAAACCCAACGGAGAACCCAAAACACATCAAAAACACCACAAACAAGAACGGAATCACCCCCAAAACTGGAACAAAATCCCCAAAAAGCACGGATCAAATCCCAAAACCACCCTAAACCTACCTGATGTTCTCCAAAACCCACTATTCAGCCTTTTCCACCAAAATGAACAAGGAAAACACAACGAAACAAAACAGAGACCACAAAACACGTCAAAAACACCCCAAACAAGAACGGAATCACCCCCAAAACTGGAAGAAAATCCCCCAAAAACATAGATCCACCCCAAAAAACACCCTAAACCTACCTGATGTTCTCCAAAACCCACAATTTACACTTTTCCACCATGATGACCACGGAAAACACAACGAAACCCAACGGAGAACCCAAAACACGTCCAAAACACCCCAAACAAGAACAGGATCACCCCCAAAAACGAAAGAAAACCCCAAAAAGCACGGATCCAATCCCAAAACCACTCTAAACGTACCTGATGTTCTCCAAATCCAAATGTCCACTCCCAACCACCATAAAACCCATTAGGAACTCAACGAAACCCAACGGAAACCCCAAAAACACCTCAAAAACACCCCAGAAAAGAACTGGATCAGAAGAAAAAACACCAAACACTATGAATTTCCCCGCAAAACCACCCTAAACTCACCTGATCTTCTTCAAAACCCACAATCCACTCCCATTTACCCTAACGACCAACGAGAATCCAACTAAAACCCAACGGAGACCCCAAAACAAGTCAAAAACACCCCAAACAAGAACAGGATAACCCCTAAAAAAGAAAGAAAACCCCAAAAAACATAGATCCACCCCAAAAACACACTAAACCTACCTGATGTTCTCCAAATCCCAAAGTCCACTCCCAACAAACTTAAAACACATTAGGAAATCAACGAAACGCAACGGAAACCCCAAAACACGTCAAAAACACCACAAAAAAAAGCGGGATCACCCCCAAAACCGAAAGAAAACCCTAAAAGCCGTTGATCCACCCCAAAAGTCCCCCTAAACCTACCTGATGTTCTCCAATACCCACAATTTACCCTTTTCCACCATGATGAACAACAAGAACCCAACAAAAACCAACGGAGACCCCAAAATATGTCAAAAACACCCCAAACAAGAATGGGACCACCCCAAAAACAGAAGAAAACGCTAAAAAAAAACAGAAGAATTCAACCAAAACCATAGATTCACCACCCAGAAAAACTTAAACTCACCTGATATTCTCCAAAACCCACAATTTACACTTTTCCAACATGATGACCAACAAGAACCCAACAAAACCCAACGGAGACCCCAAAACACATCAAAAACACACCAAAAAAGAACGGGATCAACCCAGAAAAACAGAAAAAAAAAAAAAACAAATACCATGAATCCACCCCAAAAGTCCCCCTAAACCTACCTGATGTTCTCCAAAACCCACAATTTACCCTTTTCCACCATGATGCCAACGGAAAACCCAACGAAACCCAACGGAGAACCCAAAACACATCAAAAACACCACAAACAAGAACGGAATCACCCCCAAAACTGGAACAAAATCCCCAAAAAGCACGGATCAAATCCCAAAACCACCCTAAACCTACCTGATGTTCTCCAAAACCCACTATTCAGCCTTTTCCACCAAAATGAACAAGGAAAACACAACGAAACAAAACAGAGACCACAAAACACGTCAAAAACACCCCAAACAAGAACGGAATCACCCCCAAAACTGGAAGAAAATCCCCCAAAAACATAGATCCACCCCAAAAAACACCCTAAACCTACCTGATGTTCTCCAAAACCCACAATTTACACTTTTCCACCATGATGACCACGGAAAACACAACGAAACCCAACGGAGAACCCAAAACACGTCCAAAACACCCCAAACAAGAACAGGATCACCCCCAAAAACGAAAGAAAACCCCAAAAAGCACGGATCCAATCCCAAAACCACTCTAAACGTACCTGATGTTCTCCAAATCCAAATGTCCACTCCCAACCACCATAAAACCCATTAGGAACTCAACGAAACCCAACGGAAACCCCAAAAACACCTCAAAAACACCCCAGAAAAGAACTGGATCAGAAGAAAAAACACCAAACACTATGAATTTCCCCGCAAAACCACCCTAAACTCACCTGATCTTCTTCAAAACCCACAATCCACTCCCATTTACCCTAACGACCAACGAGAATCCAACTAAAACCCAACGGAGACCCCAAAACAAGTCGAAAACACCCCAAACAAGAACAGGATAACCCCTAAAAAAGAAAGAAAACCCCAAAAAACATAGATCCACCCCAAAAACACACTAAACCTACCTGATGTTCTCCAAATCCCAAAGTCCACTCCCAACAAACTTAAAACACATTAGGAAATCAACGAAACGCAACGGAAACCCCAAAACACGTCAAAAACACCACAAAAAAAAGCGGGATCACCCCCAAAACCGAAAGAAAACCCTAAAAGCCGTTGATCCACCCCAAAAGTCCCCCTAAACCTACCTGATGTTCTCCAATACCCACAATTTACCCTTTTCCACCATGATGAACAACAAGAACCCAACAAAAAACAACGGAGACCCCAAAATATGTCAAAAACACCCCAAACAAGAATGGGACCACCCCAAAAACAGAAGAAAACGCTAAAAAAAAAACAGAAGAATTCAACCAAAACCATAGATTCACCACCCAGAAAAACTTAAACTCACCTGATATTCTCCAAAACCCACAATTTACACTTTTCCAACATGATGACCAACAAGAACCCAACAAAACCCAACGGAGACCCCAAAACACATCAAAAACACACCAAAAAAGAACGGGATCAACCCAGAAAAACAGAAAAAAAAAAAAACAAATACCATGAATCCACCCCAAAAGTCCCCCTAAACCTACCTGATGTTCTCCAAAACCCACAATTTACCCTTTTCCACCATGATGCCAACGGAAAACCCAACGAAACCCAACGGAGAACCCAAAACACATCAAAAACACCACAAACAAGAACGGAATCACCCCCAAAACTGGAACAAAATCCCCAAAAAGCACGGATCAAATCCCAAAACCACCCTAAACCTACCTGATGTTCTCCAAAACCCACTATTCAGCCTTTTCCACCAAAATGAACAAGGAAAACACAACGAAACAAAACACAGACCACAAAACACGTCAAAAACACCCCAAACAAGAACGGAATCACCCCCAAAACTGGAAGAAAATCCCCCAAAAACATAGATCCACCCCAAAAAACACCCTAAACCTACCTGATGTTCTCCAAAACCCACAATTTACACTTTTCCACCATGATGACCACGGAAAACACAACGAAACCCAACGGAGAACCCAAAACACGTCCAAAACACCCCAAACAAGAACAGGATCACCCCCAAAAACGAAAGAAAACCCCAAAAAGCACGGATCCAATCCCAAAACCACTCTAAACGTACCTGATGTTCTCCAAATCCAAATGTCCACTCCCAACCACCATAAAACCCATTAGGAACTCAACGAAACCCAACGGAAACCCCAAAAACACCTCAAAAACACCCCAGAAAAGAACTGGATCAGAAGAAAAAACACCAAACACTATGAATTTCCCCGCAAAACCACCCTAAACTCACCTGATCTTCTTCAAAACCCACAATCCACTCCCATTTACCCTAACGACCAACGAGAATCCAACTAAAACCCAACGGAGACCCCAAAACAAGTCGAAAACACCCCAAACAAGAACAGGATAACCCCTAAAAAAGAAAGAAAACCCCAAAAAACATAGATCCACCCCAAAAACACACTAAACCTACCTGATGTTCTCCAAATCCCAAAGTCCACTCCCAACAAACTTAAAACACATTAGGAAATCAACGAAACGCAACGGAAACCCCAAAACACGTCAAAAACACCACAAAAAAAAGCGGGATCACCCCCAAAACCGAAAGAAAACCCTAAAAGCCGTTGATCCACCCCAAAAGTCCCCCTAAACCTACCTGATGTTCTCCAATACCCACAATTTACCCTTTTCCACCATGATGAACAACAAGAACCCAACAAAAACCAACGGAGACCCCAAAATATGTCAAAAACACCCCAAACAAGAATGGGACCACCCCAAAAACAGACGAAAACGCTAAAAAAAAAACAGAAGAATTCAACCAAAACCATAGATTCACCACCCAGAAAAACTTAAACTCACCTGATATTCTCCAAAACCCACAATTTACACTTTTCCAACATGATGACCAACAAGAACCCAACAAAACCCAACGGAGACCCCAAAACACATCAAAAACACACCAAAAAAGAACGGGATCAACCCAGAAAAACAGAAAAAAAAAAAAAAACAAATACCATGAATCCACCCCAAAAGTCCCCCTAAACCTACCTGATGTTCTCCAAAACCCACAATTTACCCTTTTCCACCATGATGCCAACGGAAAACCCAACGAAACCCAACGGAGAACCCAAAACACATCAAAAACACCACAAACAAGAACGGAATCACCCCCAAAACTGGAACAAAATCCCCAAAAAGCACGGATCAAATCCCAAAACCACCCTAAACCTACCTGATGTTCTCCAAAACCCACTATTCAGCCTTTTCCACCAAAATGAACAAGGAAAACACAACGAAACAAAACAGAGACCACAAAACACGTCAAAAACACCCCAAACAAGAACGGAATCACCCCCAAAACTGGAAGAAAATCCCCCAAAAACATAGATCCACCCCAAAAAACACCCTAAACCTACCTGATGTTCTCCAAAACCCACAATTTACACTTTTCCACCATGATGACCACGGAAAACACAACGAAACCCAACGGAGAACCCAAAACACGTCCAAAACACCCCAAACAAGAACAGGATCACCCCCAAAAACGAAAGAAAACCCCAAAAAGCACGGATCCAATCCCAAAACCACTCTAAACGTACCTGATGTTCTCCAAATCCAAATGTCCACTCCCAACCACCATAAAACCCATTAGGAACTCAACGAAACCCAACGGAAACCCCAAAAACACCTCAAAAACACCCCAGAAAAGAACTGGATCAGAAGAAAAAACACCAAACACTATGAATTTCCCCGCAAAACCACCCTAAACTCACCTGATCTTCTTCAAAACCCACAATCCACTCCCATTTACCCTAACGACCAACGAGAATCCAACTAAAACCCAACGGAGACCCCAAAACAAGTCGAAAACACCCCAAACAAGAACAGGATAACCCCTAAAAAAGAAAGAAAACCCCAAAAAACATAGATCCACCCCAAAAACACACTAAACCTACCTGATGTTCTCCAAATCCCAAAGTCCACTCCCAACAAACTTAAAACACATTAGGAAATCAACGAAACGCAACGGAAACCCCAAAACACGTCAAAAACACCACAAAAAAAAGCGGGATCACCCCCAAAACCGAAAGAAAACCCTAAAAGCCGTTGATCCACCCCAAAAGTCCCCCTAAACCTACCTGATGTTCTCCAATACCCACAATTTACCCTTTTCCACCATGATGAACAACAAGAACCCAACAAAAAACAACGGAGACCCCAAAATATGTCAAAAACACCCCAAACAAGAATGGGACCACCCCAAAAACAGAAGAAAACGCTAAAAAAAAACAGAAGAATTCAACCAAAACCATAGATTCACCACCCAGAAAAACTTAAACTCACCTGATATTCTCCAAAACCCACAATTTACACTTTTCCAACATGATGACCAACAAGAACCCAACAAAACCCAACGGAGACCCCAAAACACATCAAAAACACACCAAAAAAGAACGGGATCAACCCAGAAAAACAGAAAAAAAAAAAAAACAAATACCATGAATCCACCCCAAAAGTCCCCCTAAACCTACCTGATGTTCTCCAAAACCCACAATTTACCCTTTTCCACCATGATGCCAACGGAAAACCCAACGAAACCCAACGGAGAACCCAAAACACATCAAAAACACCACAAACAAGAACGGAATCACCCCCAAAACTGGAACAAAATCCCCAAAAAGCACGGATCAAATCCCAAAACCACCCTAAACCTACCTGATGTTCTCCAAAACCCACTATTCAGCCTTTTCCACCAAAATGAACAAGGAAAACACAACGAAACAAAACAGAGACCACAAAACACGTCAAAAACACCCCAAACAAGAACGGAATCACCCCCAAAACTGGAAGAAAATCCCCCAAAAACATAGATCCACCCCAAAAAACACCCTAAACCTACCTGATGTTCTCCAAAACCCACAATTTACACTTTTCCACCATGATGACCACGGAAAACACAACGAAACCCAACGGAGAACCCAAAACACGTCCAAAACACCCCAAACAAGAACAGGATCACCCCCAAAAACGAAAGAAAACCCCAAAAAGCACGGATCCAATCCCAAAACCACTCTAAACGTACCTGATGTTCTCCAAATCCAAATGTCCACTCCCAACCACCATAAAACCCATTAGGAACTCAACGAAACCCAACGGAAACCCCAAAAACACCTCAAAAACACCCCAGAAAAGAACTGGATCAGAAGAAAAAACACCAAACACTATGAATTTCCCCGCAAAACCACCCTAAACTCACCTGATCTTCTTCAAAACCCACAATCCACTCCCATTTACCCTAACGACCAACGAGAATCCAACTAAAACCCAACGGAGACCCCAAAACAAGTCGAAAACACCCCAAACAAGAACAGGATAACCCCTAAAAAAGAAAGAAAACCCCAAAAAACATAGATCCACCCCAAAAACACACTAAACCTACCTGATGTTCTCCAAATCCCAAAGTCCACTCCCAACAAACTTAAAACACATTAGGAAATCAACGAAACGCAACGGAAACCCCAAAACACGTCAAAAACACCACAAAAAAAAGCGGGATCACCCCCAAAACCGAAAGAAAACCCTAAAAGCCGTTGATCCACCCCAAAAGTCCCCCTAAACCTACCTGATGTTCTCCAATACCCACAATTTACCCTTTTCCACCATGATGAACAACAAGAACCCAACAAAAACCAACGGAGACCCCAAAATATGTCAAAAACACCCCAAACAAGAATGGGACCACCCCAAAAACAGAAGAAAACGCTAAAAAAAAACAGAAGAATTCAACCAAAACCATAGATTCACCACCCAGAAAAACTTAAACTCACCTGATATTCTCCAAAACCCACAATTTACACTTTTCCAACATGATGACCAACAAGAACCCAACAAAACCCAACGGAGACCCCAAAACACATCAAAAACACACCAAAAAAGAACGGGATCAACCCAGAAAAACAGAAAAAAAAAAAAAAACAAATACCATGAATCCACCCCAAAAGTCCCCCTAAACCTACCTGATGTTCTCCAAAACCCACAATTTACCCTTTTCCACCATGATGCCAACGGAAAACCCAACGAAACCCAACGGAGAACCCAAAACACATCAAAAACACCACAAACAAGAACGGAATCACCCCCAAAACTGGAACAAAATCCCCAAAAAGCACGGATCAAATCCCAAAACCACCCTAAACCTACCTGATGTTCTCCAAAACCCACTATTCAGCCTTTTCCACCAAAATGAACAAGGAAAACACAACGAAACAAAACACAGACCACAAAACACGTCAAAAACACCCCAAACAAGAACGGAATCACCCCCAAAACTGGAAGAAAATCCCCCAAAAACATAGATCCACCCCAAAAAACACCCTAAACCTACCTGATGTTCTCCAAAACCCACAATTTACACTTTTCCACCATGATGACCACGGAAAACACAACGAAACCCAACGGAGAACCCAAAACACGTCCAAAACACCCCAAACAAGAACAGGATCACCCCCAAAAACGAAAGAAAACCCCAAAAAGCACGGATCCAATCCCAAAACCACTCTAAACGTACCTGATGTTCTCCAAATCCAAATGTCCACTCCCAACCACCATAAAACCCATTAGGAACTCAACGAAACCCAACGGAAACCCCAAAAACACCTCAAAAACACCCCAGAAAAGAACTGGATCAGAAGAAAAAACACCAAACACTATGAATTTCCCCGCAAAACCACCCTAAACTCACCTGATCTTCTTCAAAACCCACAATCCACTCCCATTTACCCTAACGACCAACGAGAATCCAACTAAAACCCAACGGAGACCCCAAAACAAGTCGAAAACACCCCAAACAAGAACAGGATAACCCCTAAAAAAGAAAGAAAACCCCAAAAAACATAGATCCACCCCAAAAACACACTAAACCTACCTGATGTTCTCCAAATCCCAAAGTCCACTCCCAACAAACTTAAAACACATTAGGAAATCAACGAAACGCAACGGAAACCCCAAAACACGTCAAAAACACCACAAAAAAAAGCGGGATCACCCCCAAAACCGAAAGAAAACCCTAAAAGCCGTTGATCCACCCCAAAAGTCCCCCTAAACCTACCTGATGTTCTCCAATACCCACAATTTACCCTTTTCCACCATGATGAACAACAAGAACCCAACAAAAAACAACGGAGACCCCAAAATATGTCAAAAACACCCCAAACAAGAATGGGACCACCCCAAAAACAGAAGAAAACGCTAAAAAAAAACAGAAGAATTCAACCAAAACCATAGATTCACCACCCAGAAAAACTTAAACTCACCTGATATTCTCCAAAACCCACAATTTACACTTTTCCAACATGATGACCAACAAGAACCCAACAAAACCCAACGGAGACCCCAAAACACATCAAAAACACACCAAAAAAGAACGGGATCAACCCAGAAAAACAGAAAAAAAAAAAAAACAAATACCATGAATCCACCCCAAAAGTCCCCCTAAACCTACCTGATGTTCTCCAAAACCCACAATTTACCCTTTTCCACCATGATGCCAACGGAAAACCCAACGAAACCCAACGGAGAACCCAAAACACATCAAAAACACCACAAACAAGAACGGAATCACCCCCAAAACTGGAACAAAATCCCCAAAAAGCACGGATCAAATCCCAAAACCACCCTAAACCTACCTGATGTTCTCCAAAACCCACTATTCAGCCTTTTCCACCAAAATGAACAAGGAAAACACAACGAAACAAAACAGAGACCACAAAACACGTCAAAAACACCCCAAACAAGAACGGAATCACCCCCAAAACTGGAAGAAAATCCCCCAAAAACATAGATCCACCCCAAAAAACACCCTAAACCTACCTGATGTTCTCCAAAACCCACAATTTACACTTTTCCACCATGATGACCACGGAAAACACAACGAAACCCAACGGAGAACCCAAAACACGTCCAAAACACCCCAAACAAGAACAGGATCACCCCCAAAAACGAAAGAAAACCCCAAAAAGCACGGATCCAATCCCAAAACCACTCTAAACGTACCTGATGTTCTCCAAATCCAAATGTCCACTCCCAACCACCATAAAACCCATTAGGAACTCAACGAAACCCAACGGAAACCCCAAAAACACCTCAAAAACACCCCAAAAAAGAACTGGATCAGAAGAAAAAACACCAAACACTATGAATTTCCCCGCAAAACCACCCTAAACTCACCTGATCTTCTTCAAAACCCACAATCCACTCCCATTTACCCTAACGACCAACGAGAATCCAACTAAAACCCAACGGAGACCCCAAAACAAGTCGAAAACACCCCAAACAAGAACAGGATAACCCCTAAAAAAGAAAGAAAACCCCAAAAAACATAGATCCACCCCAAAAACACACTAAACCTACCTGATGTTCTCCAAATCCCAAAGTCCACTCCC
Source organism: Aythya ferina (assembly GCF_964211825.1). NCBI lineage: Eukaryota > Metazoa > Chordata > Aves > Anseriformes > Anatidae > Aythya > Aythya ferina. The sequence continues at coordinate 590,251 of NW_028181440.1, forward strand.
AACAAACTTAAAACACATTAGGAAATCAACGAAACGCAACGGAAACCCCAAAACACGTCAAAAACACCACAAAAAAAAGCGGGATCACCCCCAAAACCGAAAGAAAACCCTAAAAGCCGTTGATCCACCCCAAAAGTCCCCCTAAACCTACCTGATGTTCTCCAATACCCACAATTTACCCTTTTCCACCATGATGAACAACAAGAACCCAACAAAAAACAACGGAGACCCCAAAATATGTCAAAAACACCCCAAACAAGAATGGGACCACCCCAAAAACAGAAGAAAACGCTAAAAAAAAACAGAAGAATTCAACCAAAACCATAGATTCACCACCCAGAAAAACTTAAACTCACCTGATATTCTCCAAAACCCACAATTTACACTTTTCCAACATGATGACCAACAAGAACCCAACAAAACCCAACGGAGACCCCAAAACACATCAAAAACACACCAAAAAAGAACGGAATCACCCCAGAAAAACAGAAAAAAAAAACAAATACCATGAATCCACCCCAAAAGTCCCCCTAAACCTACCTGATGTTCTCCAAAACCCACAATTTACCCTTTTCCACCATGATGCCAACGGAAAACCCAACGAAACCCAACGGAGAACCCAAAACACATCAAAAACACCACAAACAAGAACGGAATCACCCCCAAAACTGGAACAAAATCCCCAAAAAGCACGGATCAAATCCCAAAACCACCCTAAACCTACCTGATGTTCTCCAAAACCCACTATTCAGCCTTTTCCACCAAAATGAACAAGGAAAACACAACGAAACAAAACAGAGACCACAAAACACGTCAAAAACACCCCAAACAAGAACGGAATCACCCCCAAAACTGGAAGAAAATCCCCCAAAAACATAGATCCACCCCAAAAAACACCCTAAACCTACCTGATGTTCTCCAAAACCCACAATTTACACTTTTCCACCATGATGACCACGGAAAACACAACGAAACCCAACGGAGAACCCAAAACACGTCCAAAACACCCCAAACAAGAACAGGATCACCCCCAAAAACGAAAGAAAACCCCAAAAAGCACGGATCCAATCCCAAAACCACTCTAAACGTACCTGATGTTCTCCAAATCCAAATGTCCACTCCCAACCACCATAAAACCCATTAGGAACTCAACGAAACCCAACGGAAACCCCAAAAACACCTCAAAAACACCCCAGAAAAGAACTGGATCAGAAGAAAAAACACCAAACACTATGAATTTCCCCGCAAAACCACCCTAAACTCACCTGATCTTCTTCAAAACCCACAATCCACTCCCATTTACCCTAACGACCAACGAGAATCCAACTAAAACCCAACGGAGACCCCAAAACAAGTCGAAAACACCCCAAACAAGAACAGGATAACCCCTAAAAAAGAAAGAAAACCCCCAAAACCATAGATCCACCCCAAAAACACACTAAACCTACCTGATGTTCTCCAAATCCCAAAGTCCACTCCCAACAAACTTAAAACACATTAGGAAATCAACGAAACGCAACGGAAACCCCAAAACACGTCAAAAACACCACAAAAAAAAGCGGGATCACCCCCAAAACCGAAAGAAAACCCTAAAAGCCGTTGATCCACCCCAAAAGTCCCCCTAAACCTACCTGATGTTCTCCAATACCCACAATTTACACGTTTTCACCATGATGAACAACAAGAACCCAACAAAAACCAACGGAGACCCCAAAATATGTCAAAAACACCCCAAAAAACAACTGCTTCAGTAGAAAAACAACAGAAGAAAACCCTAAAAACCATGAATCTGCCCCAGAAGTCGTCATAAACCTACCTGATGTTCTCCAAAACCCACAATTTACACTTTTCCACCATGATGACCAACGAGAAGGGTTAGGGTAAAGGTTTTCATTTGTTAAAGCTGAAACGCAGTACGAAATCTGGAACGTCACAGGCAGAGCTGCCTATGGCAATGTGAGAGAGGAAAAGATGGAGCAGATGTTCTACTCCTAGTTCTTTCTTTATACGTAAATAAAAGTTTGAGCTAATTCCAGTTGGAAGAGTTCCAATTACTTGCTTGGTCATAATGTCTTTTAATATTGAAAGCTGCAGCAAAAGCATGGGGATTTTTGCTTCTAGAAACACCCTAGTTCTCTTGTCTGCACTATGCATGCTTTTGAGCTAAAACTGATTAAAAAATAAAAAGAAAAATCACACACACACACAAAAAAAAAAAATACACCACAGCTGCTGCTGCTCTCTTTCTACTTCCTTGTGCTTTGCCCCTACCCTTCCCAAGTCGGACCCGGACCCCGCTGCGGCTAGCACACGCGTCGCCCAGCACCGCAGCCTACGACCTCGGGACGGTCGCATCCCGCGCCTCCGGCAGGAGCTACCCGGGAGGGCAGGACGGCCTGCCGCAGCTCCGCAAGAGACCGAACCTGCTGGATTCCGGGACGGCCAGAGCCCGAGCCGGTGGGCAGCAGCCTCCCGCTTCACGGCTCGGCAGTGAAGCTCACGGTTCATCGTCCGGGTCACGGTTCGTCGCCCGACTTCGGACCCACGGGACAGCCGGCACCCGCGCCGCCGGAGGCCGGACACACGGGCCTCGGCATCGCCGTCCCCGAACCGCACGAAGTCACACACGGTCTCCGGTGCGTCCAGCACACGCATCGCAAAGACCGGAGCCCAGATTATAGGATCAGCCAGCCCCGCGCCGCCCGAGGTCGGACCGGGAACCCGGTGCGCTTGGCACATGCGTCGCCAAAGACCGGAGCCCTGGGAAGCGTGATGGCCGGATCCCACGCAGCCCGAGTTCGGACCCACGGGACATGGGACAGCCGGCACCCGTGCCGACGGAGGCCGGTCACGCGGGCCCCGGGACCACAGTCCCCGAGCCTCCCGAGGTCGGACCCGGACCCCGTGTGTTGGGGCTGTCTGAGCTGGAGTCACCTTTTCCCTGCAGCAGCCCGCACAGTGCTGTACTCTGCACTCGTAGCTGGAACAGCACTGATATCACTCCAGTGTTGTGTCTGCGTAGTGCTGGCACAGCATCAGGACTCCTTCCAAGCTCCCAAGAGCCAGCAGGCTAGGGGTGGGCAAGTTATGGGGAGGGGACGTTGTCGGGCCAGCTGACCTAATCCAACTAAAGGGATATTCTGTAACACCCGATGTCACACTCAGCAATAAAAGGGGGGGCTCTCGTGGGGGAGGGGGCTGTTCCTCCTGAACATCCACTACGCGTTTGAGGCCCTGCTTCCCAGGACATGGCCGAACACCGCTCGCTGATGGGAAGTAGAGAATAATTTTTTTCTCTCTCGGTGCTTCCATGCGGACTTATTGTTTCTTTTGTTTCTTTTTCTCCCCATTCCCTTTCCCTGTAATTATACCTTTCTTATCTCAAACCTCGAGCTCTCTGTGTTGTATTTTCTCCCCCTTCCTCTTTGAGGAGAGGGGGAGTGAGAGAGCAGTTGTGGTGGAACTCGGCTGCCCACCTAAGTAAAACCACCACAGTCCTTTTTGGTGCCTAACGAGGGTTGGGCTCCAAAAGGCTTGCGGCGCTCGAGGGTTGAGATAACAATAGTATTGATTGAAGTATTTACAACTAACATATTGGTTGTCATAATGCTCGGTTTTCTGGTAATACTTTTCTGTGTGGATATGTTGTATGTAGCCCAGTCTCTGTTTTCTTTTTTCCTTTACATCCGGTCGGAGAAAATGTTGAAGTCTGTGCTTGTTTTTTTAACATGTTGTGCTGTAACATACTGGCCTTCAGTTTGGTTTGGTATTCAAGCCCGGCATTGTTATCCTCCTGGTCTCCTGCAGATTATATTATTGACAATATTAAGAATTATATTCTTAATATATCTGGTGAGATATATATCTTATATATCTGGTGAGATATTATCCTCATATACTAGGTGTAGTGTTTGTCTTCTTCCCCAAGGCAAAGCAGTTTATTAAGAATATTATCCAGGGACCTGTCCCCAGACAAAGTTGTGGGTGGCAAGGTGTGTGGGGGGATTTGGGCAGGTACCTATCACGGTTTTCTCCTCCAATGGTTCTAAATTTCACCCCTGAACAAGTACAAAGTCCAAGAAAGTTGGTAGAATGTTTGAAAGATATTGCCCTGACCCTGGCAATACTAGAGAACTCCACTAGCTGGCTGCAGTCTGCTGGGGTCTGGCTTACGCCTATCAGATGTCAATTAACATTGCCCAGCACCCTCAAGGGGATAGGGAGGTTCTTGAATTTGATGATGAGACAGCACACACTATGACCACCCCAGAGGACCGACCATCTTTGGTATCAGTCGCCCCCGTAGTAAAGACAAAACAGTGGAAACGGAGATCAGGTCGTTTAGTAAGGGAAGGAGCTCCTCCTATGGATGAGGGAGAAGAGGAAAAGGCAAGCGGCTCTAAAGCAGCGTTATCACGGCAACATCACGAAGAAGAGACTGAAATCATAGATGAATCAGAAACTACTCGGTCTCTATCCTTGAGTGAGCTGCGAGAAATACGAAAAGCCTTCAGTCGCCGTCCAGGTGAGCACATCCTCACTTGGCTGCTTCGACGCTGGGATAGTGGGGCCAATACCCAACAGCTAGAAGGCAACAAAGCCAAGCAGCTGGGATCCCTTTCTAGAGAAAGGCTCATTGACAGAGTAATTGGAAGAGAGGCACAAGTTATCAGCCTCTGGAGGCGAATCCTAACAGCTGTGAAAGAAAGGTATCCCCACAAAGAGGGTATTGTCTCCCAAGTAAACAAATGGACCACTATGGATAAGTTACCACTTGTCCATATGGATATGGATAAGATTCCAGCAGCTGCGGGAATTAGCTGTGCTGGAGATGCTTTATAGTGATTTAAACAACGCCCAGGCACCTAAAGACCCCGATGAAGTCCAATGCACAGCGTCCAGGTGGCGGAAGTTTGTACGGGCTGCTCCCCCAACACATGCCAGCACACTGGCAGTCATGGGTTGGGACGAGGGGATGGGGGCAACTGTGGACAACGTGTCCAATCAACTTCATAAATATGAAGAAAATCTCTCTGCCCCAGTACGGGACTGCATTTCAGCTGTGGAGAGACTGTCCCAATGGTTAGATGAACACATAGCTTCGTCCTCACCTAGACGGAAAAATCTTTCGGCCTTCAAGCACCAGCAGTCCCCGGCTCAAACAAGGGAGAATCCGGGACGCACACCGCGAGGTACCTTGTGGTTTTATTTACGTGACCACGGGGAAGATAGGAGGAAGTGGGACGGTGAACCGACCTCGGCCCTAGCTGCTCGGCTACGTGAGCTACGGAAAGATACAGCAGCAACAAAGAGGGCCCCTAGGAGGATTGCTGCCCCGGTTTCTGTTGAACAGTCCCCCAGAGGGAGTAGAAGGAACAGTAATACTCCTGACCCTGATGAAGAGACTTCTCCTTCACGTTTGGAAGAAATAATTGATAGATACTCTGACCAGGACTAGTGGGGCCCTGCCTCTAGCCAGGTAGAGGAGAGGGACAACCGGATTTACTGGACTGTGTGGATTCGATGGCCTGGCACACCGGAACCGCAAAAATAGAAAGCTTTAGTGGACACAGGCGCACAGTGTACTCTAATGCCGTCAGGCCACCAAGGGGCAGAACCCATCTCTATCTCCGGAGTGACGGGGGGATCCCAAGAGCTAACCATATTGGAAGCTGAAGTGAGTCTAACTGGGAATGAGTGGCAAAAGCACCCCATCGTGACTGGCCCAGAGGCTCCGTGCATCGTCGGCATAGACTACCTCAGGAAAGGGTACCTCAAGGATCCAAGAGGGTACCGGTGGGCTTTTGGCATAGCTGCCTTGAGCACAGAGAAGATTAAGCAGCTGTCTACCCTGCCTGGTCTCTCACAAGACCCTTCTGCTGTAGGATTGCTGAGGATTGAAGAACAGCAAGTGCCAATTGCGACTACAACTGTGCACCGGCGGCAATAGCGCACCAACCGAGACTCCCTGATTCCTCTCCATGAGTTAGTTCACCATCTGGAGAGCCAAGGAGTGATCAGCAAGACTCATTCACCTTTTAACAGTCCTATATGGCCAGTACGAAAGTCCAATGGCGAGTGGAGGCTAACAGTGGACTATCGGGGCCTGAATGAAGTCACACCACCACTAAGTGCAGCAGTGCCAGACATGCTAGAACTTCAGTACGAACTAGAGTCAAAGGCAGCCAAGTGGAATGCTACTATCGATACTGCTAATGCATTTTTCTCTATCCGTCTAGCAGCAGTATGCAGGCCACAATTTGCTTTCACTTGGAGGGGCATTCAGTATACTTGGAATCGGCTGCTCCAGGGGTGGAAACACAGCCCTGCCATCTGCCATGGACTGATCCAGACGACACTGGAACAGGGGAACGCTCCTGAACACCTGCAGTATATCGATGATATCATCGTATGGGGTAACACAGCAGAAGAAGTTTTTGGGAAAGGGAAGAAAATAATTCCAATTCTCCTGAAAGCTGGATTTGCCATTAAACAGAATAAGGTCAAGGGACCTGCACAGGAAATCCAGTTGTTGGGGGTAAAATGGCAGGATGGACGTCGCCACATTCCGACAGATGAGATCAACAAAATAACAGTTCTGTCTCCGCCAACCAGCAAAAAAGAAACAGAAGCGTTCCTAGGTCTTGTGGGATTTTGGAGAATGCATGTGCCAGGCTATAGTCAGCTTGTGAGTCCTCTATATTGAGTGACTCGAAAGAGGAACTGACCATTGAGGCCATCACACAGGTTACCCATCAGTGTGAGACCTGTGCTGCAATCAAACGAGCCATGAGGGGAAAGTCTCCCTGGAATAGTGGGAGATGGCTTGGATTTCGATCTGGTGAGGTCTGGCAGATTGACGACATCGGACCACTTCCACAAACCCGCCAAGGCAAACGGTACATAATCACCATGGAAGAAGCAACTACTGGGTGGCTGGAAACATACCCTGTAAACCATGCCACGGCCCGAAACTATCTTGGGCCTGGAAAGACAAGTGCTGTGGGATTGCATTCGTGGGATTGTTTTTGCCAAAGGTCCAGGGTATACCTGGTGGGTGATGCAGAAAGATGGGGATATCAAGTGTGTGCCTCAAGGAGATTTAACAGTGGAAGAAAATTAATCTGTCATCCAAGTTATGTGTTGTAAGAGGACACTGCAGAACCAATGAAAGGTCAACTTTGCAAGGAACCAGGCAAGTGCAACAGTGATGTGAGCTAAGCTGGTGCTGGTGTCAAGAAAACCAACTTCGCCTGCCCTGAGTGACCACTTTGACAGATGATGGTGAAACCATCAACAGTTTTTATGAGCATTTTGGGAAAAGACCTATAGAATAAAGAGAAGTACAGACATAAAAATGCTTCAATGGACAGAAAACTATGGTGATGAGACCATCTATATACTAAACTGTACCTGATTGTGACACAAATGTTATGGAATAAGGGGTGGAAGTTGTGTTGCATCTGTCTGAGCTGGAGTCACCGTTTCCCTGCAGCAGCCCGCACAGTGCTGTACTCTGCACTCGTAGCTGGAACAACACTGAAATCACTCCAGTGTTGTGTCTATTGCTGCATAGTGCTGGCACAGCATCAGTACTCTTTCCAAGTCCCCAAGAGTAGGCACGGGTGCCGGCTGTCCCGTGTTCCGTGGGTCCGAACTCGGGTTGCGTGACGCACGACCATCCCGCGGCCCTGGGCGCCGTTCTTGGGCGACGCATGTGCCAAGCGCACCGGGTTCCCGGTCCTTCCTCGGGCGGCGCGGGGCTGGCTGATCCTATAATCTGGGCTCCGGTCTTTGCGATGCGTGTGCTGGACGCACCGGAGACCGTGTGTGACTTCGTGCGGTTCGGGGACGGCCCGTGTGTCCGGCCTCCGGCGGCGCGGGTGCCGGCTGTCCCGTGGGTCCGAAGTCGGGCGACGAACCGTGACCCGGACGATGAACCGTGAGCTTCACTGCCGAGCCGTGAAGCGGGAGGCTGCTGCCCACCGGCTCGGGCTCTGGCCGTCCCGGAATCCAGCAGGTTCGGTCTCTTGCGGAGCTGCGGCAGGCCGTCCTGCCCTCCCGGGTAGCTCCTGCCGGAGGCGCGGGATGCGACCGTCCCGAGGTCGTAGGCTGCGGTCCTGGGCGACGCGTGTGCTAGCCGCAGCGGGGTCCGGGTCCGACTTTGGCTTTGTCAGGGACGGCGGTCCCGGGCTCCAGGTGTTCGGCCTCGGGCGGCGCGGCCGGCTGTCCCGTGTCCCGGCGATCAGAACTCGGGCGGGTCGGGGGCCGACTGTGCCGTGAAGCGGGAGGCTGCTGTCTGCCGGCTCGGGGTCTGGCCGTGCCGGAGACAGGGGGTTCGGTCCCGTGCGAAGCTGCGGCCGGCCGACCCGCGCTCCCCGTTTCTCTATCCCGGGGCGCGGAATCTGACCCTCGCAAGCTCCTGGGCTCCGTTGTCGGGAGACGCTTGTGCTAGTCGCAGCGGTGCGGCCGGCCGTCCCGATTCTCTGGGATCCGGTCTTGGGCGACGCTTGGGAGCCCAGAAGCTCTTGGGAACCCAGCTGCTAGGGACAGCCGGCCCCGCGCCGCCCGAGGCGGGACACCTGGACACCGCGACCGCCGGCCCCGAGAAGCCGAGTTCGGCCCCGGAGCCCGCGGAGTCTAGCACAAGACCGGTGCCCAGGGTTTCGGGACGGCCGGCCACCGAACCGCACGGCACCGAAAGCCCGCTCTCTGGGAAGCCGGCGGACGCCAGCCCCCCGCTTCACTGCACGGCCGGCCCCCACGCCCCCTGAAGTCGGATCCCCGGGACACGACATAGCCGGCCCCCGCTAGCCGACGGCCCCGGAATCGCCGTCCCCGAACCGTCCGATGTCGGACCCGGCACCCGGTGCTGCTTGCAAACGCGTCGCACAAGACCGGAGCACAGGGGCTCGGAAGAGCCAGCTGCCGCCCTGCCGGAGGCCGGACTCCCGGGCTATGTCCACATGTCTCTTCAATACTTTTAAGGATCGGGTCTCTTACCACTTCCCCGGGCAGCCTGTTCTAATACCAAAGCACCCCTTCCATGAAGAAATGCTTATTCAGTATCGAGCTAGCCAGTGCTGGTAAACAGAGGTGTTTCTCCCTAGGGGTAGGGCTTGGCATTTCCCTCTCCTGAACTTCAAAAGGTTCCTGCCTGCCCCTATCTGCAGCCTGTCAAGGTTCCTCTGAATGCGCAGCCCCCCTTACAAGCGCCTTTTCCACAGAAACCACTGACCACCCGCCGCCTTGCCCCCTCCCAATTCGGCCTGCCCCAGGGCGCCACCGACCACCAACCTCCTTGCAGCACCACGCCTCAGCATCCCGAGCTATCCCGACAGCTTCCACCCATCGGGAGGTCCCACTTGTAATAAATGACCGAGTCCCAAATAGGCTTACAATTAATGTTTATGATTTATTAAAGGAATAGAGGTAAGCAAGCAGCGCTGGGTGCGCCAGGAGTCTCTGCTCCACCAAGACGCACACAAGTTACATCAGGCGGCTGGTTTTTATGCTGCTAGGCTAATACATATTCATTACTACTTCTACAAAAGGCAGGGTTATTCTAATTAGTTCCCAGAATCCAAACCCTCCCACTGGTGCAGGCGTTATCAGTCTCCGGTGGTCCCTCTGGGAGCCGCTCGTACTGAAGGCTCGTAGTCTTCCTCCCAGGCTTTGTCCTTTGGTCGTTCTTCAGCTTCTCCCCTCCCCTTATTTAGTAGTTGCTGGGCCAGATGTCAGAAAGCTGTGTCTCGTGCAGTAGTCCGCACAGGCACTGCATAGCAAACACACCAAGTAACATTGACTTCAGTTACTCGCAACAGTTACTCACCTGATAAAGAACTGCATGCAATAAAGGCATCAATACTACATTAGTTTATTCTAACAGATCCTACTAGCTGTTACCTCAAAAAGATGTGCGTACCCCTCGCTACTTGGAAACGCATCAGTCCATAAACTCTCATCCACCTGAAGAAGCCTGCAACTGACCGAAGGAAAAACAAACACCCCAAAGAGCAGCCCAAGCAGAATAAGCTCTCTGAGGGGATGCCTGGGACTCACATACCATTTGGCCTCGCCTAGCACCTAAACCCAATCACCTGGGAAAGGGTAGGGGCAAAGCACAAGGAAGTAGGAAGAGAGCAGCAGCAGCTGTGTTTTTTTTTTTTTTTTTTTTGTGTGTGTGTGATTTTTCTTTTCATTTTTTAATTAGTTTTAGCTCAAAAGCATACATAGTGCAGACAAGAGAAGTAAGGTGTTTCTAGAAGCAAAAATCCCCATGCTTTTGCTACAGCTTTCAATATTAAAAGACATTATGACCAAACAAGTAATTGGAACTCTTCCAACTGGAAGTAGCTCAAACTTTTATTTACGTATAAAGAAAAAAATAGGAATAGAACATCTGCTCCATCTTTTCCTTTCTCACCTTGCCATAGGCAGCTCTGGCTGTGACGTCCCAGATTGCATACTGCTTTTCAGCTTTAAAAAATGAAAACCTTTACCCTAACCATTATCCTAACCATTAGCTTACCCTTATTCTTACCCTAAACCTAACCCTAATCCTTACCCTTACCCTAATCCTTACCCTACCCTTATACTTACCATTACTCTATCCTTTACCCTAACTCTTACCCTTACCCTAAACCTTACCCCAACCCTTACCCTAAACCTAACCCTTTCCCTAAACCTTCTCCTCACCCTAAGCCTTACCCTTAGCCTTACCCTAAAACTTACCTTTGCCCTAACCCTTACCCTAATCTGAACCCAAACCCTAACCCTAATACCCTCACCCTAACCTTTACCCTAAGCCTAACCACAGTCCCAACCCCTAACCCCTAACCCTTACCCTAACCCTCTAAACCTACCCCTAACCTATCCCTAACCATAACCCTCTAAGCCTAACCCTAAACCACTAACCCTAACAATAACCCCCAACCCCAACCCTCACCCGAAACCCTAACTCTAGCCCCAGCCCTAGCCCCTAACCCTAACCCTAGTTCCCGAGAACTACATCTCCCGGTATGCTCTGGGCATTCAACATGGCCTCCCGGAAGTCCCGAATCCGAAAACTACATTTCCCGGTATACTCTGGGTACGCAACATGGCCTCCCGGAAGTCTGGAGTACAAGAACTACATCTCCCGGCATGCTCTGGGCACACAACATGGTCTCCCAGTGCCGGAAAACTACACCTACCAGCATTCCCCGCACAGCCAGCATGGCCAATCACAGGCCGAGTGCTCGAGAACTGCATTTACCAGCACTCACTGGAACCCTCACCGCCCTTACAAAAAAAGCCTCAAGCCCTAACATCCAAAAAACCTCGAAACCCCTACAGACCTAACCCAAACTATTTACCACAGATGTAGCAGTTGTTGTGTTGTAGGTCTGTCTCACTGTTCCTCTAAGCATCCCCTCTTTGTCTTTTAGAGGTGTTGTAGCTGTCTGAAGAGGGTAGATTGAAGCATCTGCCTCGGGGGCTGGTAAGCGGCAGAGGTAAGGGAGCAGATGAGAGCAACTTACCTAGTTGTGCTGTGTCTTTGGATGCTGCATCGGCCTAAACTAACCCTAACCCTAACCCTAACCCTAACCCTGCCAGAACCCTAACCCTAACCCTAACATAACACTAACCCTAACACTAAACCTAACCCTATCCCTAACACTAAACCTAACTCTAACTTTAACCCTAACCTAACCCTAAAATATAACCCTAACCCTAAACCTATCCCTAACCCTAACCAGAATACGAACCCTACCCCTAACCCTAACCCTAACCTAACCCAAACCCTAACCCTAACCCTAACCTAACCCTAACCCTGAACATAACCCAACCCTAACCCTAACCGTAACCCTAACTTTAACCCTAACCCCTAACCCTAACCCTAACCCTAACCCTAACCTAACCCGAACCCTGAACATAACCCAACCCTAACCCTAAACTTAACCCTAACTTTAACCCTAACCTAACCCTAACCCTAACCCTAACGCTAATAACCCTAACCCCTAACCCTAACCCTAACCCTAACCCCTAACCCTAATCCTAACCCTAACCCTAATGGTGGATCTAACCCTAGCCCTAACCCTAACCCTAACCCTAACCCTAAAGCTAACCCTAAACCTAGCCTAAACCCTCTAACCCTAACCCTAACCCTAACCCTAACCCTAACCCTAACACTAACCCTAACGCTAATAACCCTAACCCCTAACCCTAAAGCTAACCCTAACCCCTAACCCTAACCCTAACCCTAACC